>NW_020664440.1:792003-903639 GCF_002925995.2 Terrapene triunguis
TAAAGTGATTTATCCAAAATCACACAAGAAGTCTGGCAGAGTCAGGGAAAGAACTAGATCTCCTGATTTTCATTATTGTGGGATTTAATCACTAGTTTGTTCTTCGTCTGCAGGTAGCTGGAGTGCCCCCCTAATCTGAATACATTTACGGTAGAGTGAGCAAGTGTGTTTCCTTTTTAAAAGTTTCTCTAGTTAAGATTTCAACATCATACATTTATTTGAGTCTCCGGGCCTCAAGGTTGAAACTAAGCTAAAAAATGAATTCAGAAAGCAGCTTATCCATTTTTATGATTCATTACCTTACCCACTGTAGACAGACATAACAAAAATTAGAAAATCACATGCTGTGATTAAGTAATAATTAAGGATTTTGGTTCTGCTATGTTCAGGAAGAAGCACATAACTTTTTTCTAATCTTTTGAAGTTGTTAATCTCTTAAAATGTTCTGATTTGCAAGTCACTGAGACAAAAAATTCTGGATGGTACAAATTTCATATCAATTGAGATTTTATTATAACATTAAACAACTGAAGCTGATATACAATGTAACCTCTGTTTGGTAATTTATTGGTCTGTACACTTTATCTGTTTCTGTTTGAAAAGATTCATTCACCAAAAGAGAGAGAAAACATCATGCTTACTGGTTGCAAAAAAATATTTGAGATTGTAAAGGAAAGAAAAATGATGACATCCTGATCAGTCCAATGTAATACATGTAGGTTATGATGACAAGACAGCTTGCGTCAGTCAGCCTATACTGAACCAATGTGAACTGAGGTCAGTGGCTATTAATCATTTGTCAAAGACTGCAGGCCCTTATCAGCCAGTTATAGATAGAAGGATGTTTATATCACAACCACAAGTGGCAAAGCTATAAAGAATTTAAACCATAGCACAGCAATGACACTTTTTATAGATAAAATAGAAATCTAAATGAAATGCTGGCCTGGATAGCATCATCCATTTCCAGTTAGGTATTTTAGTAAATACTTTATAAGTTCTTCAGGGTTTTAGAACCTTGGTTAGTTTTCATTTTTTTCTTTTTTGTAAACAGTTAGCAAACAAAGCCGAAATAAACACAAGACATGCTAGTAAAGAGGAAACAGATTGTGGGTGCTGTGCTACTGAATGCAACCGCTGCTTATTTTACTCAATCAGTTACTGTGCCTTTATCCCCACATATCTGAGGGTAGGACTGAATACTATAAAGTCAACAGAGTAATTACAAAAGAGATACTTTCCATAGCAACTGTCTGCAGGAAGATGGATTGGCAGGCTGGGGAGAACATGGAGTTTGAGTGGGAAGAGCCGTGGAGCAGGAAGGAGAGCAGTGAAGCAAAGGGGAGGGGAGGTGGGAGCATAGCGAAAAGGCATTCCAATTCCTCCTGCGGACTCTGCTGGACTTGGTGGGATCTTTAGCGGTCAGAGCCCTTACCCCACCCCCAAGTCTTAGTAGGGTCATGGAAGAGCCCTTCAAAATCACTCCCAGTCAATGGGAGCCTTATTAAGTCCAGGAGATCCCAACTAGTCTAGGGACGTTTGTCAGCTCCCCCGCTCTCCCCAAACAGCCTAAGCAGGGTCTTTGGGAGACTGACAATTCTGTTTAGGCTTTTGGGGACTTTTGGGAAACTTCCTAAATCTTGCAGTTTTATTGGGATTAAGGTGTTCAGCTGTCAGTGTGCTTGTCTGGTCCATACTGGGGCAGAGTGAAAGCTGTGGTAGTTATCTGAGAGAGTCTCAGTGCCTTGCTTGAGAAGCGGAATCCTCACTCCTAAATTCCTGGCTCTCGAACATTCTAGTTTTTGCTCTGGTTTTTCACATAAACGCTTTTTAAAGGTGCGATACCCATAACTCACTGATATGGACCAGCCACCTTACCTACAGATGTCCCGATTTTATAGGGACAGTCCCGATTTTTGGGTCGTTTTCTTATCTAAGCTCCTATTACTCCCCACCCCCTGTCCCGATTTTTCACATTTGCTGTCTGGTCCCCCTAATCAGAGAACTCTCTCATACAGCATGGGTCAGATTTTAAGTCCTGGTCTTTCATGCTGCGACCACAATCCAAAGCAGGTAGACATCTAACTACAAATATCTGTACCCACAGTTTATTGTGGGTACATTTATTTATTTATTTTGGACAGGTGCAAAGTCACAAGCCCAGCTGAAGCCTGACTGAAAATCTGGCTGTGCATCTTTTGTATGAGATTACTGAGGTATAAAATATGTTTCTTATTACAGGAAGCCCTGTTTAAGGGCTGAAATATTTATGTCCCATCTTAGCTTGTTTATGCAGTTACTTGGGAAACCAGCTGTTTGAACTTCAGTGCATAAATTTCAGTAGGTGGCTTGGGAAGAGCCTGGTATGCCACCATGCCAATGTTGTGACAACTGGTGAGTCCCAGGCAGAGCCAGTGTTTATAGCAATCATTTTCAAGTTTAATAAAAAAAATGACAGAAAATCGGCTCTTTTTTGGAAAGAACAGATTTTCTGGAAAGAGTCTGTAGAAACTTCAAAAAGTCTGTCCATACAGTGCCTACAGCTTGGCTCACAATGCCTTCTTGAGAGCGGTGCCAGGTTTTACAGCCCTGCAGGCTGTAATGAAGAGAATATTTCTCTTCATTTAGCGTTTCTTTTTATAAAACTTTCAAACCTTCCATGCCACATGAAGCTGATGGAGGATGAAGCAGTACCAGCTGCATGCAAGGTGGGTGGCAATTTGCAGCCCTCTGCCCTCGAAGGAGATATCACTCCTAGGTGAGGGTAGTGGCAGCAACGCCACTGCCTTCCTCTTTGGGCTCAGCTGTGGGAGAACAACTTTAAAATCCAGCCAGCACGTCACAGGAGTCCCACTTATGGAAACTGCCTGGCTCAGGCTTGGAATCCAGCATATCTCTGGGTGGGCCTGGCCCTCCCAGCCAACCAAGCTCACTGTGCTAGCAGGTTCTGGACCCCACAGAGGAGCACAGTCTGGTGTGACTGTACCGATATTCCAGGGTGGCTTTCTGACCTGGGCTCTGTGGAACCCCTGCCGATTGAGTCTAGCTCTAGCCCTTTCTGTTTATTGCGCTCAGTGCCATTATCTTTTAAGAGGTTTCCTTTTCATATCTGTTCCTTAACTTGGTTAGGGATAGAAGTTAAATTTACTGGATAGTAACTGCCGTGATCACTCTCTCTGTATTTTATGAATAACATTACCACCCACGCTTTTTCCCAGTCATTTGGTACCTCCTCAGTGGTCCATGACTATTCAAAAAGAAACTGCTTGTGCTGATTGTCTCAATACCGTTACGTTGGATATCATTCACATCCACTAATCTACACAGCATAGATCCATTTTTCAAATATTCTTTTACCTGCTTCTCTGCAACAGCGACTGCCTGCTTAGGAGGATTTAGATAGTTCCCAACTCTCCAGATGGAGCCCCCTTTTCTTTTTCTTATTTCATGGTGTTCAGCCAATAACTTACTGCTGTAATCACAGCGGCCGTTTCTACTTGCTCTGAGCTGATACCGAAACATTCCCCAACAGAGTGATCCAAAGGAGTTGCTATTTCAGCACACTAGAGGGAGTGCAAGTTGTTAACCATGCTCAGTAGCTGTTCTGAAGCTGATGTGGAAGACTTCTTTAAGGGCAGACACGCCTGCTTGTGGACACATCCCATCCCCCTATCCGCCTGCCTTTAGTTAGAAGCTGGAAGCTCCTGGCCAATCAATAATGAGTGCTGTCAGGGATACAAAACTGTCAGTCATGTTGAGCACCAGTCAGATCTAGCCCAGCTGGGAGAAGAGAGAACTGCCAGGGATAACCCATACTGAATCTGTGGGTTGGATCTCAATACAGTTTCCTGTAATTTTACAGGTTAGTTGGACCTTATTGGTCTGCAGCAGTTATATGTTCAAGTATCTCTAAAGTCCTTAGTCCCAAGAAGGAAAATAAGTATTTATTTTTAAATATAGCAATGGGTCATAGTTAAAGGGATAGGGAAGTTTGCTACTAGCCTAAAAGGCTCCTGCCCTGGTCTTGTTGTTCTAAGAAGCAAGCTTAGAATTAAGTAAATCGGGTGCTTGTGTTTGTGTGAATATGTATGTTATTGAGGGTACGTCTATACTTACCCGCTGGTTCGGCGGCAAGCAATCGATCTTCTGGGATCGATTTATCGCGTCTTGTCTAGACGCGATAAATCGATCCTGGAAGTGCTCGCCATCGACGCCGGTAAACCTGCTCCGTGAGAGGAGTAGGCGGAGTCGACGGGGGAGCCTGCCTGCCGCGTGTGGACCCGCGGTAAGTACCTTTAAGTTCGAACTAAGATACTTCGACTTCAGCTACGTTATTCACGTAGCTGAAGCTGCGTATCTTAGTTCGAACTGGGGGCTTAGTGTGGACCAGCCCTGAGACACAAAGCATGGCCCTGTGTCCTGACTCGCAGAGCAGCCGTCAGATCCACACACATCCTCCCCCGCCAACTCTGTAGGGAGCAGATAGAGCTGCCAGGGATAACCCAGTTTGAATCTGTGGGTTGGATCTCAATATGGTTTCCTGTAATTTTACAGAAGTCAGTGAGATTGAGACTGGGAAGACATCGTAAAGGAACAATCGCAGATCAGAGGCCAAACGTCTTTGTGAGGTGTGTTATGTCATTGAACCAACGACAGCGTGTGAGCCTAACAGCTGCAGTAATTGTCAAGTTTTTTTCTCTTATTTGAAGTTGTGTATGTGCTCATTGTCATGGATGCTGAAACAACTGGTTATGCAGTATAACTAAATGCTTTATTTAATTGTCAATAGAATACCCAGGCTCAGCCTACATGACAGCAGAAGATCCCGGGTTGTCAGAAGACCCAATCGCTGTATTTATTTATAACAATTTTTGGGGTTAGGCCTGTGTTATATTTTTCATTTGAAAAGACTGGTAAGTAAATTGACTTGCCTCCCCTCTACATAGATTACATACACATTTTTTCTTACAGTGCTTGTTAAAACTGGTTTTAAAGAATAGTTCAGGAGCTCACTCATTTTAGAATCACCATCACTTTTATCTCTCTTCTCATTTACTTGTCCCCCTTTCCTCCATGGTGAACAACATTTCTAAGTTTTCCATCTTCAAATAAAATGTAACAATGTGAATCATGATTTTTCAGTCACAGGCTATAAAATACTCCTGCATTACATACATCTTCTCCAGTTTTTATATCCTGATGCAAGCTGACCTCAAAATTTTGTCTTCTATGTTTACAGCCCAATAATGCCTTTCTGGGAGCTCAGAAGGGATACTGAATTTATGAGGCAATTGCAAGTCAGGTATTTTACAGGTATTTTGATTGCCCACATTTGTCAAAAATGATTTTGTAAAAAAATTAAAGATTACTGTGTGATAGATTAAACAGCGGTACAAAAGCTGGTAGTAATTTTTGCCCAGAAAATTTGACTTTGAATCTGTATATAAAACACAAACTAACTTTCTTGAACATATTAACCTGACCTGGTATGTTAAAAATGTTTATCTTATGTGTATGATAAAGGAGTTTATTAAGTTTTTCAGTATATAAAATGCACCTGGCACTAAAGTGTTTGAGCATATGCACAACATTTCATATACTGTAACAATGACTTTTAACAAATGAACTACTCACCCTTCCCTTGGGAAAAAGCCTGCAAAAAGAGGTGGACCATGAGCCATGCCCTAAAGATAGAAGACTTGAGCACTGTCAGACCAGAGAGAGAAATCAATTCCAGAATTAAGGGCCCTGCACCCAGAATGCCCACATACTAGCTACCTGGCATTTATATCTGGGGAGCTGGGATAGGTAAGCAGGTCCCAAGCTATCTATGGCCTTTGTAGACCAAAGTCAACACCTTGATGTACACATGAAAGAGAAGAGGAAGCCAGGCCTGCTAACAAATAACTGCTGTAATATGCTCTCTGAACAAAGACCATCAAGAATGCAGATAGCTGCCAAGTGCACTAGCTGATGCTTTCGAGGGATCTTCAAGACTAGTCCCATGCACTTCACGTTAGGGTAACAAAAGCATGGATGACAGTGCTGAAATCCAGGCCTGAGAAACAAATGGTTACAAATACCTCATCATAGAATATTGGGGTTGGACGGGACCTCAGGAGGTCATCTAGTCCAACCCCCTGCTCAAAGCAGGACCAATCCCCAGACAGATTTTCACCCCACTTCCCTAAATGGCCCCCTCAAGGATTGAACTCATAATCCTGGGTTTAGCAGGCCAATGCTCAAACCACTGAGCTATCCCTGCCCGCCCCCCGCATACATGCAGAGTATAAAGAATTATAGATGTGTGCTGCAAATATGTTTGTAAAAGGTGTTTGTCAAGCATGCATAAACCCAGCCTATCCTAGACACAGAAATGTTGTTTTGCCTGCTTGACTGCGTCTCCAATGTAAATTGAGCCTGATAAGCCCAGAAACAATGGAAGTACATTTACACATACAGTAAACGCAGATATCAAACTAGCAAGCGGGGGGGATGATCACTTAGCATTCACAAGAGGGATGGAAGCTATACCCCTAGGAAGCCTTCCTGGCTCTTGAAACAGAGACAATGGACTTTAGGAATTATAAGTAGAAACAAAAAAACATTTTGGCCACTAAAGGACACAAGAGGCCAGAGCTCTAGAAATCTGAGAAAGGTGGATCCTTCAACCAAGGGGGTTGACGTCTCTGGGAATGGACTATAGGTGAGAGACCCGCTTAGACAAAGATTGTAACTTGCCGACATTAAGTTTTAGTCACTAAAAAGCATGTTTTGTTAGTAACCTTTCATATCTCTTTCACTCTTACCTGAAGAGACAAGGTAGATAGTATCTTTTATTAGACCAACTTCTGTTGGTGAGAGACAAAAGCTTTTGAGCCGTACAGAGCTTTTCTTCAGGTCTGGCCAATAAAAGATATTGCCTCACCCACCTCGTCTCTAATACCCTGGGACCGACATGGCTACAACAACACAGCATACTCTTACTTGAAATCACTTAAACCTATGTTCTTTGTTAATAAACTTATTCATGTGTTATTACAAAACTTTCTCAGTGCTGCTGTGAAGTGTGGATCTTCAGCTAACCTAACAAGCTAATGTGGGCGCCATCTCTTTGGAGGCAGTGAACTTAATAACAGCATCCAGTGAGAAGGACTGAACACTCCAGAGAGACGTCTCTCGGGAACTGGGGTTCACTGATTGTTACCTACAAGGCAAGGTTTTAGCTGAATAGAAATGGAAAAGGTGCTTTACTACTGACAACTGGACACCAGAAGCATCCCCAGATTGTTAACATCCTGAAACAAGGCAAACGGACCGCCTCAGTAATAGAGGAATATAATATATCACACCCTCAAGATCTTTTCCCTGCCTCACCAGCATCACCTACAGATAGATTAAACTTCATGCAACTTGCTTTCATCTGAAAACAGTCTTGGCCAAGCATTGGAAAAGCAAAGAGAGCATCACTGGGGTCAGATGAAAAATGAGACACAGCTGTCTGTCTGAACTACAGTTCAATATGGAGGCTTGACAGGTGGGGTGACAAAAGGATCGTAAGATTTCACAGATAAAGTAGTTTAAGAGGTTTCTGATGGTGGACAAGTCTCTCTCTCTCTCTCTCTTTCAAAAGGTCCCATTGAAGCCAAGGGGAGTTTTGGTCCTGACTACAATGGGAACAGACACAACTTCAAACTTGAATAGTTTATATACGTTATAGACAGACTAAATCTGCAAATGCCCCAGTACTATTACATAATACTCTACTCTTGAAAGTGCTGTGTAACTAAAGGCCCTGTCTAATTCCATAATGTTAAAATCATGTATCATTTGTGAAGAATGGGGCTCCTTGACTATACGGAATGTAATCCGCCCTCCCCAACGCAAACCAACCCACACCCCTAAATGACTGAAGCCTCAGTCCTGCAATGTGATGTGCACACAAAGTCCTACTGTGTCATGCACCACTTCACAGGATCAGGGCCTACATTGGTTACATTACATGCATGACACTATGTGCAGATGGCTATTACATATAATGGAGTTCTGTCCTGCACCCTGGGATAATGTGGTCACACTGCAATGTTACAGAACTCTGAAGAAAAAGAGCGGTGGGAAAACGCTATGAAGAGGTAACAATTGAAAAAACGATTTAAGATGAAATCAAAGAAAGACACATTTACTAGCCAGAATATTCTAACTGAATTCTCACTGCCTGGCCCATAAACAGAATCTTACCTTGGATTGGAATGAGGAAGTGGGTTCATTTCTTTTTGATAGTGATGACCTTGATTGACAGGCTGTGGAAAACACAAAAAACAGTAGTGAGACGGTAACTGTGCAAATATTTTTCCAATATATCTAGAGGTATAAGAGAGAATCCTTTGCGAACAATATATTTGTAGTATCTGATATATTAGAATTCTATGGTCTTCATTACTGAGGTTTGAAATACCAATTTCAAAAATGGTATTCAGGTTCCAATTTTGTAAAAGTACATTTTAAATTGATGATTTTCTTGGTTGATATGCCTATACATTGTACATTGAGTTACAGTATAAGCATTTACATGAGATCTGATCACCTTGCACAAAGTAGATGCAAATCCTATGAAATGTTGTTAACTCTAGTTTATCAATGTTTATCTCCATGACGGTGTCCTACTCAGTTTTAATGTTATATAATGTGGATCATATTTTTAGTTAAAAGAAACAGTGTATTTAACATAAAAAACGAATGTTCACAAACTAATATAAAAAAATCCAAGAGCTCTAAATTTTAGGAATATATTTTTGTCAGTGCAAGGTAACAGAAGAATAAACATTATATTTACAAAGCCCCCAGCTCCACTCAAAGCACTCAGGGCATGACACAGATAAATTAAAACATAACCATACACAAACATTGTCAATACACAATGAAATGAGAAATACTAAAAACAAACATGCAGCTTTATTAAAGGAATAGGGTCTTAAACAGGGACCAACATTAACAAAATGAGTGTGTTCCCATGATTTTTGGAAGTGGAGAGAGATGTGATCAAACAGATGTCCCTGGGGAGTGATGTTCATATCACTGATCAAACTGTGATCGTGAACATCCCAAAAAAGGGTAGTAGGAGAGAAGGGAAAACACAGAGCACCCAGTCAGGCTATCTATGAATCATAACATCTGTTCCCAGTGATCTTTGATCTGGTTCTCCAGTAAAGAATAGCCTGGGTTTTACATTTTCACTGGATGGGAATATATCCGCCTTGGGATGACCTAGTTAAGATATCAGCTGGGATATGTCTGGGTTTAAAGATCAGTTTCTGTTGTCTGTCCGCTTACATCTTATAATGTATCATATATTATTTGCATCTCCATAGTGCCTAGGAGCACCTAATCATGGACGAGTACCCCCACTGTGCTAGGCACTGTACAGTACAAATATAGAACAAAAAGACAGTCCCTACCCCAAAGAGCTGACAATCTAAGTATAAGACAAGAGACAACACATGGATACAGACAGACCAATGGGGAGCACAAGGAAATAATGAGCGGCAGGCAGGGTGGTGGTCTTGACGGAGAATGGAAGTACTGGGGAAGGCTTGGCGGGAGAGGGAAGATTAAGAGCTCAGTTTTATTCCTGTTTGGCTTAAGCTTGTCGCTCGACATCCATGAGGAGATGACAGAGAGACAGCCTGAGATTTTAGTTGGTACAGAAGGAGACAGGTCTGGAGTACAAAAGTATACCTGTGAGTCGCCAGCCTAGAGATGGTAGTTGAATTTGTGTTTGTGGATGAGATTATCCAGAAATAAGGAGTAGCAGAAGAAGAGAAGGGGACCAAGGACAGAGCCCTGTGGAGACCCTGCAGAAAGCGGTAGGGGAGGATCTTCCAAAGGACATGCTGAAGGAGTGATTAGAGAGGTAGGAGGAGAACCAGGGGAGAACAAGATTTCAAGAAGAGCGTGGTCAACAATGTCAAGGGTGGCTGACAGGTCAAGGAGGATGAGGATGGAGTACTGATTCTGAGATCTGGCTAGGAAGAGGTCATTAGAGACTTTGAAAGCCAGGACAGGGTCTAGGATGGAATTGGAGGAGATTGCGATTGTAGACAGTGTGTTAAATTATCTTAGAGATGAAATGGAGAAGAGAGCTGGGGCATTAATTAGAGAGGCAAGTGGAGTCAAGTGTGTTTTTTTCAAGACCAGAGAAACTAGAGCATGCATGTACTGTCAGGGGGAAGAGCCAGAGGAGAGAGACAGACTAAGGAGAAGAGGATGGGAGTATTTTTGTGTTCAGTGGCTCCTTTCTGTGTATCGCCATGATGGAGGCTAAGAGTCCCGAAGTTAGAGATGAACTTCTTGTGGCACCTCGGATGCAGTCAGAGTGTTGTCTGATTAAACCCTAACATGCTCTTTCTAGTGACCCTGAAATCTCAAAGAGCCAACCAGACTACTCTTTGTTAGGAATGGGATGTTTTGGAAGTAGTTTATTAGAGTGGCCCAGGTGTGCTTCCCTCCTGAAAGGCAGGCATTTGTGGTCAGAATATTTTGGGGGTATGGATTACAGAGGGAGGGCCAGGTTTTTAAAGGTATTTAGGTGCCCCAGTGGAATTTTCCATAGTATCTAGGTATCTAGCACTTATTGAAATCAATGCGTGTTTACGTGCTGAGGTGCTTTTGAAAATCTCACTAGGTCCTTAAGTATCTTTAAAATCTGGCCTGGAGTATCCTACCATCAGATGGGCTTCCTGTTTCCATCAAGGGAGTGACTGAGCCGTGTAAATGGAATCATCATTTTCCTTTTCATCTCTTGTTGGGAACAGCTGCAGGCACATACGAGGAAGCCCAGAATGTCTAGGAGTGCTGAGGTGACAAATATAGAGGTGCTGTATCTGAATCAGTATTTGCATCTGCCACTGGCTTAGTATATTAGTATGAATATTTTTGAGGAAGTGTCTTTCCATAGGGGACCAACTGGGGTATTCAGGGCAGGAAGGAAAAGAGGTCTCATGGTGGTCACTTAACTGTTTCCACTTATAGTTCAGGCATTATTCCTAAATGCCTCTTGTCATGCATTCACAGGGTCAGTCTATGCCCTGGCCTACAACCAGTCTCCTGGGAATATCCCTTTAGTGGACCCCAGAGATCCACGCTGTTCTGCAAGAGCAGGCCTGTAGTCTCCATGACTCTGAAACGAGCCCTTTCTGCCACAGTGTTGAACTGGGAGCTCATGTTCAATTGCATGTCTGAAAGTCTTTGGACTAGCATCAGGAAAGTGGGCTTAGGACAGAGTGTATATTGGGGAAGCATGGCTTCTTCAGGCCCTCTTTCCATGAACTCCACCTTCGCTCTTCCCCATCCCTTTGTCTATCAGTCCCAAATCCATCATTCACATGTGTAGGTTCTATTCAGTTCTTGTTAATGATTCTGGTTTCCATCCAGACACATAGGTGGCTCAAACACCCCATTGCTTTTCTTTCCACTCAAAGTATGGCTGTACAAAGCCCACAGGGAGACTGAGGTATGTATGTGGATCACAAAAACATTTTTAAAATTCCCACATTCTTAAGAACATAAGAACGGCCACACTGGGTCAGACTAAAAGTCCATCTAGCCCAGTATCCTGTTTTCTGACAGTGGCCAAAGCCAGGTGCTTCAGAGGGAATGAACAGAACAGGGAATCATCAAGTGATCCATCCCGTCACCCATTCCCAGCTTCTGGCAAACAGAGGCTAGGGACACCATCTCTGCCCATCCTGATGAATACACATACAATACTTTTTCTAAAATACTCTCTTCCTAGCCAAACATTTACTTCTTTGCTTTCAGGAACATGGCTGTCTGGGAATATTCATTCTCTGGCCATTTAATCCCCAAAGAGAGGAAATGGAGGTTCCTGAAACTATGTCAGCTCTACAGGGTGACAAGTGGTTGGCTTACATAGGTTAGTGTGCCTGGGTCCCAGTTAAAAGAAAACTGTATGTACCTACATGTATGCGTCAGTAAAAGGCTCTGCTAGAGGGGAGGCAGCGGGAAAGGCTCCAGCAGTGGGGAGCTGCCAGAGCCTTTCCCTGCAGCAGGGAAAGACGCCGGCAGTGGGACACTACACTGCTAAAAATAACCGTGGAGACAGGGAAGCACTGCTTGGTTGTGTAGACAGCAATGTAGGATACATATTCTAAGGCAGTGGTGCTCAACGTATTTACCATTGTGGGCTGCATATGCAGCTCCCTCTGTGTTATGTGGGATGCACAATACAGTAGAGCCTCAGAGTTATGAACACGGGAATGGAGGTTGTTCATAACTCAAATATTCGTAACTCTGAACAAAACGTTATGGTGGTTCTTTCAAAAGTTTACAACTGAACATAGACTTCATACAGCTTTGACATTTTACTTTGCAGAAGAAATACGCTGCTTTCCCTTAATTTTTTTAGTAGTTTACATTTAACACAGTACTGTACTGTATTTGCTTTTTTCCCCCTCTCTGCTGTTGCCTGATTGTGTACCTCCAGTTCCAAATGAGGTGTGTAGTTGTGTGTGTGTTCATAACGCTGAGGTTCTACTGTATATCTATACTACACCTCTACCCTGATATAACGCGACCCGATATAACTCAAATTCGGATATAACGCGATAAAGCAGCGCTCCGGGGGGGCGGGCTGCACACTCTGGCAGATCAAAGCAAGTTTGATATAACGCAGTTTCACCTATAACACAGTAAGAATTTTTTGGTGCCAAAAGAAAAAAGAAAAAAAGCGGGAAAGAGGAGTAAATAAAAAAAAAAAAAAAAAAAAAAAAAAGTTTAGTGCTTGTTATATGACAGCAATACGATTCAAATCGATATTGTACCTTTCATTACAACACTGCCAAATATCTATCAAGAGCATTTTAAATTAGCAAAGTCAGTCAAAACATTAACTGTTAAAATTAATTAATTTACTGTAAGGGTGGCATGGCGTGGTGTATTGCCACCCTCACTTCCACGCTGCTGCTGGCGGCATGGTTGGGCTGAGCTCCTGGAGCCCGCCTCCAAAGATAGGGAGCCCTGACTGATGTGAGCCTCCCGCCCCAGCCAGAGACTGCACCCCCTGCACCCAACCCCACTCAGGGCCTGCCCTTCAGCCCCTCCCCAGACTGCCCTCAATCACCCAACCTTCCTGGGACTGTCCCGCCAGCATCCAGACCCTCCCCCCAACACTGGGCTGGCACACGTGTCCCTGCAGAGACAGGGTGCCCTGTCCAGGGCAGAATGACGCCCCCCACCCCCAGGGACTTCTGCCTCCAACATCCAGTCCCCCACCCAGGGACTGCCTCCCAGCACCTACCTCAGCACGCAGTCCCCTAAGGACTGCCCCCTCCACCACTCAACCCCCCCATCCAGGGACTGCCCCCAGCCAACAGTCCCCCGACCTAGAGTCTGTTCTCCATATACCAGTGGCATCCCCCTCCCCGTGGCCCTAGACCCCTGCACCCTCTTCCCTGCACCCGCTGGTCTTCTACCTCTGCTGCACAGATCTCAGTTGTGCAGCCTGCCCTGCCTGCCCGCTGCTGAGATCTTAGTGCCGGGGAGCCTGTTCCAGCCAGGGTCACTGAACCCAGGATCCTGTGGGGAGCACTGAGCACCCTGATCCTGGGAAGGGGGGGCACTGACACTGGATCCAATCCTGCACCGCCTCATTTTTGCACCCCTGCTGGCTCTGCGCCCAAGGCAAGTGCCCCTCCCGCACCTGCCGTAGTTATGGCCCTGATGATGTCACATGGGTCGCAGCTGTGTGCTGATTGGGCCACAAGCGGCCCATAAGCAACAGGTTGACAACGACTGCTTTAGAGCCTAGGTGTGTCTTTACTGTACTTGCCAAAGCAGTGCCTCACCATCTACACTTCTATTTCTATCAGTGCTAGGGGGGCATGGAGTGTATTTACGTTACACACTGCCGTACGGAGTGTGCAGTGTAGACATGCCCTAAGAATGGAAGGATTGTGAGATTCTGTCCTGACACAGGTAAGAACAAGAGACCTAGCATTGGAGAGGGGGTGCAGTCAGAGAGACCAGCTAGCCCTGTAACTATGATAAAGATGGATTAATGATACTCAATTCCGTGACACCTTAGAGATCAGGGTCTGCATCTTGCCGAACCCTTCTTGAGTTGAGAACACTAGCTTTTCTTGTAACTCAACTCCTAGGCGAACAGACCTCAGAGGGAATGAGGAAGCTTTGCTTTAAATTTATTATGAACTTGAGTGCCTAGAGACCTTGAGAGGCCCCTGGAGATGCTGTGGTAAGTGTGTCATTTAAGAATAGCAATCATCACTACCAATACCTTTGTGAACAGGCTAGCGAGTGGAGAACAGATGCATGGTTATGTAGTGATAGTGTCAATTTTAATTGGTTAGCCAAAAAATGGATGATTATTGGGTTGGATCTGAATACACAGATGATAAGCAGCGGCTCTAATATAGCACTTCTCATCCAGATAAGCTTCTGCTAGGTACATCAATATCTGCTGGGGACATATATATGATAGTGCAAGTCAGTCTCCATCCTGAATTTCATCTTCATCAACCTTTTCTGGCTTTTGAGAAATCAGATGGCCAAGACCCCCTCCCCGGATTTTTTTTGTTACGACGAAGAATACGGAGTAGAGCCCTGAGCATCTTTTGTTGTGAGAGACAAGCTCGACTGCTGCTATTTCTAGGAGATAAGAAAGCTTCTTCAATCTGGCTGAGTACTTGTCAACTCCCAAGGTTGGAGACAGAATGACAAAGGGGATGTGGAGGATCTCTAGACAGCGAATGCTGCACTGCTGTCTAAAATTGACTGGCACCAACTGTCTGAGAAATGGGGTATCCTGCCAGCAAGGCCTATTTCTGGGTGGAGGCAGGCCAGATACAGACATTTTGACTTTTTGGAATAGGAGGATGAAGTGTACAGCCGCAAATATTCCACAGGATTGTGCAACACCTTTATGTGTATTTCATCTCTCTGAAAAGGTCAAGCAGGATGCAATGTACAATATTTTCATTTTCAAAATACTTATATTTTTTAATTCTACATAAATATTCTATTACTGATTTGGAATCTAAGCAATTTTTAATTTTTCACATTTTATAAACCCTTACCAATCACCTTCAAGGTAAAATTCAATGTTTGAAAAAATATCTACATCTGACAGCTATGCTGCATAATGTACAGTACCTAAAGCTATTTTATTCCTTTAGGGCTGTCACAGTTTAGAACAGCTGCTAAACAACTTATATTTCAACAATTTCTTTTGACAGCATAGATATTACATTTCAGTTCTTGGAAAACTATCATTAGCCATAAAATTCAGTTTTTAGTAGATCAATTTTATAGTTGTATAAGAACATCTGTTCATTTGTTTTAACTGCAGCTTAGCAATATGATCTATATACCTTTGCAGTTCAGAAGGGTTTTTTTTTGAACCTCATTAAAGCCAAAAATAGGTGGGCATCTTTTAAATGAAGCTGAAAATCAGACTAAAACATGCAAAATGATGGAAAATTTAAAGTCACAAAAATCATGTTACAAGTAAACTATTACATACATTTACTAGGTAACATACTTATATGCTATACCACTTTATAGAAAATAAAGTGTATTCCAAAAATGAAAGGATATAAAATATGCCTTCTGGTGGTGCTGTTGCTATAGATTACATCAAGGGACAAAGAGGTTATATAAAATTACCCAGCATTTAGAACAAAAAGGCTTACCTTTTGGGGAAGAGCTGTTGATAATTTTTGTGGAAAAATAAGAATAGACTTAATGGGGGAATATGATTTGCAAAAAACATTATCAATTTAATAGAGAGGAAAAGATGTTAATGCTTTAAATCAACAGAAGGAGACTACCTAGAAATGAAGTAATCTCTCAAGGTTAACCATGGCTAGGGACAATTTTTCAGATTGTCCTTAATTTTATAAAGTATAATGTACAGATTAGTTCTAATTTGATTCCTATACATTGTGCAGATGAACCCTGCTGATGTGTACTAATGGAAGATGGATGCAGGTACACTGTAGCTTTTCTGTGGTTTGCACATAAATATAATTTTTATTAAGGTCCTGATTGTTAGCATCTGCAGCTCCCCCTGACTCTCTGGGACTGATTTTCAGTAATGAAAATAATCCCTGTGTAAATATGAACTAGCTTTTAATTATACAAATTCTGAACTTCAGCACAGAATGGAAACTGAAGAAATGAAGGCCTTTATTCATGTAGGGTGACATTCACCTGTAGCCATACAGCAGAACAATGCAAGGAAGAGAGAACAGTCTGCAAACGCTTTCTGCTCACTTCAGAAGGGGGCTCCACGTGGACTCCAAATAGGCTGAATTTTGATCTGTCAGTTACCCTGAGTGACCATGGAGTAGCACAAGTATACTGCACACTTGAGTTTTGCTTAATGTCTGGATTCAATGACAACTCAGTCCGGTAGCTAAGTGATATTAGTTCATAGATTAATTGATGTTAAAGCTGTTAGATCATCTAGCCTGACCTCTTGCATATACTGCCATTAAATTTCACCCCATTACCCCTGTACTGAGCCCAATAACTTGTGTTTGACCAAAGCATCTTCCAGGCTGGCATCCAGTCTTAATCTGGAGATATAAAGAGATTAACCTTGTTCCAATGGTTAATCAGCCTCACTGTTAAAAATGTGTGCCTTATTTCTAATTCGAATTTGTCTGAGTTCAGCTTCCCCCCACTGGTTGCTATGCCTTTCTCTCCTAGACTGAAGAGCTTTTAGTACCTTGTATTTGCTCCCTGTGAAGATACTTATACACTGTAATCAAGTCACTTCTCAATCTTCTTTTTGATAAACTAAACAGACTGATGCTAAGTCTCTTGCTGTAAGGCAGTTCCTCCAACCCTGGAATAATTTTTGTGACTCTTTTCTGCACCCTCTCCAATTTTTCAACATCCTGTTTAGGATGTGGACACCAGAATTATATGCAATGTCTCACCAATGCCATACACAGAGGTAAAATCACCTCCCTGCATCTACTCACCATTCCACTGTCAATACACCCCAGGACCACATTAGCCCTTTCTGCCACAGCATTGCACTGGGAACTCATGTTCAACTGTTTGCCCACTATGATCCCTACATCCTTTTCAGAGCCGCTGCTTTCCAAGATACAGAACCCCTATCCTGAAGGTATGGCCTGCATTCTTTGTTCCTAGACTGCATTTGGTTGTATTAAAACACATTTTGTTTGTGCTGAGCTTGCCAACGGGTCTAAATCACTCTGACTAACTTCCCTGTCCCTCATCATTATCTTCCACGCCACCAATCTTTGTGTCTTCAACAGTGATTTTATATTTATTTCCAGATCATTGATACAAATGTTGAATAGCATGGGGCTTAGAACTGATCCCTGCATCATTTGATAATTTCCTGATGACAACTACTTTTTGAGATCTGTTAGTTAGCCAGTTTTTAAATCAATTTAAAATGTGCTTTACTGATATTGTATAGTGCTAATTTGTTAATGAAAATGTCATACGGTACTAAATCAAATGCTGTACAAAATCCTAAGTATATTAATAACCGCTACAAAACAACTTGATCAACCAACCATGTAATCTCATTGTGACGCTGGCAAACTAGGTGTCAGCTCATGCCAAAGCCCCAGGCCTCACGGAATGTTTACAAACGATGGCTGGAAGCCAGGCCAATTCACTTATTAGCATAAATCAAAGTGATTGTTAAATGGATAAGAGTGTATTTGGTGTTTAAACTCCATGAAAACTAATGGGATGTTACTTGCATTGTTTTCACGTACCTGTATCCTATTAAAATATAGTAGCAAACATTTACATTATGTATACCCCTGTAATTAAATAACCCATCGAATGAGAAAGAAGCCTTGTGGAATTCAAACGAAAAACGTTAGCAGAAAAGCGCTAAATTTCAAAGCAAGTGGTGATTGTGTGATATAACTGGAGGTCAAAGACTCTAAATGCATTCCTCATTCTCCGTCATCAAAGGAAGAGCCAACGTGGGTGGTGACCCTGTCAGATTGTTTTCTGTGAGAAGAAGCTACAAGTAGGGATTCAGGGAAAGATCCTTCATCTCTGGACTGTCTGGATTCTAACAGGGTGGAATAACTGAACAAAGAGTTATTCTGGGTAGCCCTGAGAGACTTTTGGGAAACTGGCAGATTACTACATCTCTGCTGCCGTTTGGAATTATAGACTGTGACTCACCTGTACATATATTTTACCTGCTTTAATCTCTCAATAACTCTCATTTCATTTTCTTAGCGAAGAAACCTTTAGTTAGTTTACTATAGAATTGGCTACCAACATTGTCTTTGGTGTCAAATCTAAGGTACCAATCAATCTGGGGCGAATGAGTAGTCTTTGGGTCTGGGAGCAACCTAAATGTGATGTGATTTTTGGTGTAAGTGACCATTATCACTCAGTCCAGGTGGCAAGATAGATTGGAGAGTCTAAGAGGACTGTTTGTGACTCCATGGTAAGACTGGTACAGTGATCCAGGAGTTCTCACTTGTTACCGGATTGGTGAAATCTAATTATAGAACATACCACCAATTTGGGGTATCTTCCCTATTTTGTGACAGTGTGCCATCATCAAAGCATTAAATCAGGTTTGTTTGACTACACCTATTTTCTATAAAACCACATTGACTGGCATTAATTATATTTCCATCCTTTAATTCTTTTATCAGCTGAATCACGTAGCAGCTTTTCCGTATTTTGCCAGGGATTTTAACTGGCCTATTACCTGGATTATCCTGCTTGCCCTTTTGGAATATTGGCACAACATTAGCACTCTTCCAGCCTTCTGGTATTTCTCCAATATTCCAAGATGTATTAAAAATTAACATCAGCAGGCCAGAGATCTCTTCAGCAAACTCTTTTAGGTGTATTGGTGCAAGCTATCCAGACCTTATGTTTTAAAAATGTTTATCCCTAGTGGTGCTGTTTAACATCCTCCTTAGTTACGAATGGACTGCAAAGTAATTCATCATCCTCATGTGATACAAGTACATTATCCTTCTTTCCAAATACATAAGTATATAACAGTCGATGATTTCTGACCAGTTTCTAGTAGATGTAAGTCCACACCCCAAAAGCTATGATCAAAATTGGCACTAAATGGCACCCTGGCAGCTAGCTCAGAAAAGACAACAATAATTGAATGAATGGGCATGGATATAAACTACCATGTTATTGCTACAGGATGTTCCCCTAGGCTCAGGCTGAGGTATGTTATTAGGGCAGTGTAAGGAAGGGGCTGGGTGGGTATATGAAGACTTTCAATTTCTAGTGATACAAGGTGGGCGATGTAATCTCTTTTATTGGACCAATGTCTGTTGGTGAGAGAGACAAGCTTTCAAGCCGTACAGCGCTCTTCCTTCAGCTGTGGCTCGAAAGCTTGTCTCGTTCACCAACAGACGCTGGTTCAATAAAAGATATGACCTCGCACCCCTTATCTCGCTGACATCCTGGGACTGACATGGCTACAGCAACACTGCATAAAATTTCTAGTGATGTCCCGCTGTCAATTTTCAGAAACATTACATCCACTTTCTAAATTAAAACAAAACAAAAAACCTCCCACTACAATCTAACAACCTTAAAACCCCACTGCCCAGTTTGCAGAGAGTAGAGCAGACGACTACACAAAGCTGCACAGATAAGACTCCCAAATTCATTACTTGGGTCTTGCATGCTTCAGGTGTTTGAAATATTATTTTTAATTGAATTTGCTCTTCATTTAGAAACCTTGAGAAATCTGTCTCTGGCAAAGTTCAATACATTTCCTTATAGGTTTGATTTACGTAGACAGAGATGGCTACAAAAGACTATTCTGAATAACTACAGCTATATCTAATTACAATTTTAAATGACTAATTAATTATATCTAAACATTTTTTTAACTGAAGACATTAGTCTGAAACGTTCAGAAGATGATCAAAGTAGTGGGATCAAAGAACACTCTTTGCATTTACACCATGCTTTGCTAAATATCGGAAAAGTACATTTTATAGTAAAAGTTTTCTCTTTCTTTTAATCATGGTAATACATGTAAAACCAAACTTGACATGTCTAAATAACCGTATCAATTTCCTGATAATTACTCAAAAATTAATGAGTTTTATATGTTCTTCATTTACCTGAAACCTACTGGTCCAATCCTGCAGACTTACTCATACAAGCAGTTCCATTCAGCTCAATGGGACTGCTCATGCGAATAGGCACTTAAGGATCAGGCTCTTTGCATGGGTCTAATCAAGTGAGTACTAAGAAAACTAAATGTTGGACTTGGGACGCAAGGAAGTGCACAGTGTCAGTGTCCTACGAACAATTAGACGAAAGCTATGTTTATCTGCCTTCCCCCAAAATACTGGTTTGTAAATCAGACTTTTATTAGGACAGCAACAAATTTATCAATACATTTCTGTTCACTTTAAAACTCTACTCTCTAGTCCACCACAAAGCTATAATGCAGCATTGATCATTCATTATGGAAGACTGCTACAATGATTCTGCATTCTGGCAAATCCCAGTCCACATATATGCCCCTTGTGGTCGCTGGTAGTTACATAAATTAGAGCATTACTCAGGTCTCAATAACTTATGGTGGGGACTGGCTCCAGTGCACCTAATGCAAGACTGGGCCTGTACCTGAGGGCTGTTCTGCGTTATTTCTTATCCACGGGGCATTTTCAATGTTTATTATGGTTTCATCCACTACTACATTGCCACAAAAAGTGGGACTGTGCTAATACAATCTGTGGATGACACAAAGTTGGGGGTATTGCCAATATGGAGGAGGACTGGGATATCATATAAAAAGATTGGGATGACCTTGAAACCTGGAGTAATAGAAATGAGATGAAATTTAATAGTGGATGATACAAGGTCATGCACTTAGAGACTAATAAGAATTTTGCTATAAGCTGGGGATTTACCAATTGAAAATGACAGAGGAGGAGAAAAACCTGTGTGTATTGATTGATCACAGGATGACTATAAGCCACCAATGTGATAAACCCATGAAAAAGGCTAATGCAATCTTAGGATGCATCAGGCGAGGTATTTCTAGTAGAGACAGTGAAGTGTTAGTACCATTATACAAGGCACTGGTGAGACCTCATCTGAATACTGTGTGCAATTCTGGTCTCCTGTGTTTAAGAAAGATGAATTCAACTGGAACAGATGCAGAGAAGGGCCACTAAGATGATCAAAGGAATGGAAAACTCACCTTATGAGAGGAGAGTTTGGCTTGTTTAGCCTAACCAAATGAAGGCTGAGGGGAGATATGATTGCTCTCTATAAATATATCAGAAGGATAAATATCAGGGAGGGAGAGGAGTTATTTAAGTTAAGTGCCAGTGTGGACAAAAGAACAAATGGATATAAACTGGCCATCAACAAGTTTAGGCTTGAAATTAGATGAAGGTTTCTAACCATCAGAGAAGCGAAGTTCTAGAACAGCCTTCCAAGGGGAGCAGTGAGGGTAAAAAACCTAACTGGCTTCAAGACTGAGCTTGATAAATGTATGGAGGGGAAGGTATGATGAAACTGCCTACAATGGCCTGTAGCCGTTCTGCGACTGCTAGTGGCAAATATCCTCAATGGCTGGTGATGGGACATTAGATGGGGAGGGCTCTGAGTCACTACAGAAAATTCTTTCCCACGTGTCTGGCTGTTGGGTCTTGCCGAAATGTTCAGGGTCCAACTGACTGCAATATTTGGGATCAGGAAGGAATTTTCCTCCAGGTCAGATTGGCAGAGATCCTGGAGGATTTTTGCTTTCCTCTCCAGAATGGGGAACAGGTCTCTTGCAGATTTAAGCTAATGTAAATGGTAGATTCCCTGTAACTTGAAATCTTTAAACCATGATTTGAGGACTTCAGTAACTCAGTAAGAGGTTAGGGGTCTATTACAGGAGTGGGTGGGCGAGGTTCTCTGGCCTGCAATATGCAAGAGATCAGACTAAAATCAGTGGTTCTCAACTTATTTATCATTGTGGGCCGCATATCCGCATATCGCTGGGTGACGGGGCAGCCCAGACCTGACTGCGCCGGGCAGCCGGGAACACATGCGGGCCACAGTGTGTTACCTGGGCCACAGGGGCTGGGTGGCAGGGCAGTGGCAGTCCAAACCCTGACCCTGGACACCCACCAACAGGGCTGGCAGGCTGCCAGCCCCGGACCCCCTATCCTGTGAGGCCAGCCAGCCTGGAGCCCCAAACCCCCACCGCATGGGGCCGGCTGGCTGCCCTGGATTTTGGAGCTTGCGGGACCAGGTGGCAGCACCGGATCCCGGAGCCCACGGGGCCGGCCAGGAACCCTGGACCCCAGATCCCCACTGTGTGGGGCTGGGTGGCAGCCCCAGACGCCCAACCCCGGGGGGCCATTGGGCCAGCCTTTAGCACACAGCTGAGCTGGGTTGCAGCTGTGTGCTAATTGGGCCGCATGCAGCCCGTGGGCTGCGAACCGCTGGACTGATCATGATGATCCCTTCTGGCTTTAAAGTCTATGAATCTATTAAATAAAAACTAGAAGTGTTTAGATAAGTGGACTAAGAAGTTGTCTAACTTTATGGTAGCTTCTGTAAGTATCTTTGTATGATTGCTGAAATGTTGTTCTGTGACTACAAAAATGATGTCCTGTCCTTTAAACAGCTCATTGCTGAGTGGTTAGATTGTGCCATCAGAAAAATATAATCGTTTGCCATTGTTCAGGATGCAAGCCAGCTGTTGGCTGGTATATTTGGGTCTGAATTCTGAGACCAGTTTTGAATTTAAGAACCCATATTGCACATCTGCAGGTTGTTCCCACTATCATGGCATGCTGCAAAGACTATTTATTTTCTCAGGCTTTGGAGAGAGATGGGTTTATTTTTTTGGGGGGGAGGGTGCTGGTGTGTTGGCTGCTGGTTCATTTTGATGATTTTTTTTTTAAATGGGTGCCAAAAGCGCTTAAAGTATGAGAGAGATACCATTGTAGTGATACCCACAGGAATTTTAATTAAGAAAGGCTACTGTACCTCAAAATTGGTGAAGACTTTTACTGAACATTCATGTAAACGTTTTTAGAGCACTCTAAGATCGGTTTAAACTTACTGGTGGGAGACAAGAGTTCCATGTTGTTGTGTCATCACTGCTTGTACTGATGCTGACATTACAGTTGTCAATCTGAGATGCACTCAGTCCATGTGAGATCCCATTATCCTCTAGCTCTTCGTTTTGTTGTCTCTTCATACTAGCCAACATCTGTAGTTCAGATGCACTCAATCTGCTTGGCTGGTAGTTTCTCCAGTCATACTCCTACGAAATAAAATTGCCCATGCAACACTTAATAATCTAGAAAGGATAATGGAAGAGAATACATGAACAAAACAAATCGTTTGGATAAGCATCAAGTATATTTTCAAGAAGAAACTAACCTAGAAGGAGAAAAGCAAAATATTTATTAGACAGGGTTAATGAACAGACTCCTGGTTCCACTCTGAAGATCAAGCATAAATACTTCCACAGATTCATAGATAAGAAGCAACATAAAAACAAATACTGCTATGGAGGGCAGGTTGAATCGACAGTGCGTGGTGAATCTGCTGTTCCTCATATAGTGCGTGGTGAATCTACTGTTCCTCATATAGACTACAATAAGGTTTAGACAAAAACAATCAGGGTATCTAAAATGTCCACATTCCAATCTTAACTTGGACTCAACCACACGTTTACTATGATGTCATAAAGGTCACAAAAATGAAAATGTATGTCGTTTGACACAAACTATAGCAAGCACAGGGTTTTTACGACAGATCTGGATTCTGGAAAGATATATTGGCCACTTGGTGGCATAAAGTGACATTTATTTTAAAATGTACATTTTAGTTCATCATATTTTTAATTACTTAAAAGGTTGGTTCATAGGATTTCTAAAGAGCTGCAAACATCCATTAGCTATTGTGTGGCCTGCACTACATTCGTGAGGCTGGCCTGTGGCACACTGGAAATCTCTGATAGAAATGTGAAAGCTCACCATCACCTGTGTTGAAATAGGCTTTTCAGAGAAAACTAAAGTTTCTGTATGTGAATACCACCTAGCACGTTGTGGGTGTTACTTGTACATAAATAATAATAATAATAACAACGAGCAAAGAGACACATATCAAAGGTTTGTCACTGACTTACTAGCTGTTTTTGAAAAAGTTGAGGGGGCAGCAAGTTGAAATGTTCCAGCTTACAAAGCTTTTTTCAAGAATGAACTGCCAGGAAATAACTAGTTGTCAACTCAACAAGATCTTGATGTTCTGAAATATATTTGGTCTTATATATTTCAGCTTTTTGCCATTGTGATTTTTAGAGTTGAGTGCATTTTGCTGGGCATAATTTGGGGCACTGTGACTCCATCAATGGGATGAGAGCACTGTAGGATTTTTTTTTTTTAAAACTGTTATAATATGGAAAGTTTGAGCTAATGCAACAGTCAGGCTCAAAAAATGGTAAGATTAGCTGAATCAGATGAGGTTTTAAAAAAATAATAAATGGGTTCTCTTTATTTGCCTCTAGTTTTTGAGCTTGACTGTTGCATAGCATCCAAAAATTACAAAAGATTTAGCTCAGACTTTCCATATTATAATAGTAAAACAGTGATCACCCTTAAAAATGATTCGTTTGCCAACAGAGACCATAATTTCGTCACTGTAATTAAAATAGGAAACAACATTACCTTGGACACCATTGGGTGGTAGCTGTTGACTCTTTAATGGTGACCACAATGCTATGTACCTACTGTCTGTGAAACTGAATATTAAAGCAATAGCATTCTAGAAACTGAATTAAAAGTAAGGCCATGTCTGCTGTATGATCATTTTGTAAAAAAAGGGTTTGTCCCTGTGTCCTTCACCCAAACTTCCCTTACCCCTGTTGTTGTGTAGTGTGCTGCATGCTGTGTAGTTGTACACAGGGCCATATCCCAGCACTCATTTTTATGAGGCAGTGGTGTACTATCCCCATAATCCTGCAGTGTCTGGCTCTGCACTGAGCTAATCGATCCTGAGGACAATAAAACCTAGAATGGAAGGGGAGCAGAGGGACAATAATGCTGTTCCTGGCAACAACCCTGTATTCCGTAAAGGACTCTTTTTCAGAGGTACTGGTAATCATCCAAGACTGAGGAATGCACCACATGGAGCTCTAAATCATTTTCTTTGTTGAGTGATATGTAATCATCTCTAGTGAAAGTGATCCATTTTACAGTTGGTTGCATGTGAAAAGCTAAGCAGTCTGGGTACAAATCTAGGAGATCCAATTTCCCTTTCTTTCTTGATCTCTTTAAAGAGAGGGGAAGTTGCTGACAGTGTGCAAAATCTTTTGAAACTTGTACTGTATATCTCAGGCGTCTGCAGAGCCCACTACTTGAGCCCATATCATCATCTTTTAATAAATCAGGCCCTTAGATGTTTACAGAAATGTTTAAAAGCAAATGTGAAGCTTATTGAAGGTGCCAGTTTGATGGCATTGGAGGCTGATATATCTCTCAATACAACAAACACAATATAAGTGTCAAGGCAAGTTTCCTGGCACTGCCTCACCAGTGTGCCTCAAATCCAGCCTGATGGGACTGCCTGTCATGTGAGAGTTTACCAAAACGTCACTGGTGAAATGACTAGTAAGGATGACAGCAATTGTTACTTCTGATGTTAAGATCTGTTCAGAGGAACGGCACTACGATTACTAACTCACTTTGTGGTGCAGCCACTGAAGTGGGTTGCAGCACTATGCCATACTGTAGGAATTTAAAGTACCTGAAATCTTCGCCTTTATTTTGGATTCACTTTTTAAGTAAAAAATTTTCAGTCACTTTTGAAGCTCCAACAAACAGCTCTTTAAAAAAATCAAATGAAAACCCACCTTTGAATGAAATTAAAGCTTTAGAAATCCCCATTAGTTCTTAGATTTCCTCTTTTGGGAAGCAGGTATCCCTCCAGCCTCATTTAAAAAGCCAAAGTTCCTGCCCCAAAAAGCATTTTAAATACTTTGATCTAGAGTTTTTCAGCTTTTTAATTCTTCAAGTGCACGTATACACACATTTTGCAGTTTTTCTGAAACATACAACAACCAAATAAGCCTTGTCCATTTCCCCAAGTTTATAGTCAATTATATAATTTTGGCTTTCTTTGTGTCTTTCACCTTTGCTCCTGTTATTGTATTTATTGTCTTTTTACCCTTATCTATTTATCCACCACCTCTGCCAGCCTTTTGTCTTGTGTTGGACGACCTCAATTTGTTTCATTTGTATACAATTTATCAATGTTTTTACGGAGTGTTTGTTTTTAAAGTGTCTTTATATTGTAAAGCACCTGTAGTAGCTTTTGCAGTTGGGAACGGCAGTTTTAGGAATAAATTTATGTTAACCTATTTTAAAAAGTGTAAATTTTGTATTAAAATGTTTTTTTCAGTCCAAGCCTCTTTCATCACTGTCAAAAAGTGCTTGACACTCTGATCCAAAGGAGATTTGCATCAAAATAGCAGAATCAATTTAAACAATTTTTGAAAGGGGGAAAAGAAATGTGCCTGCAACCTGACAACCAGCAAGCCAAGTTTCAGTCTGAAGTGATCTGAGGTGGTCAAGATATTACTGCAATACAGGGTTTATAATGGAAGGGCACTAGGGGATGACATCTAATTCTAAAGCCTTACTGCTAAAAATTCTCCATTTTTTATCACACATCTCAAGCCCTTTGCCATATTCCTCTGTAGAGAACACGTCTTTGGATTAACAGATTTTCCTACAAAATAGTCTTAAACACTGGGACACTATTTTCTGACACAGCCAGCCAGGTAGTCTTGCCAAGTCTTCCATGGTCCATAAGATTTTACATCATTGCAGAATCTGTGGAATCCAGGAGTCAGGGATGTGAACATGCAAGATTACTGTTATCACTTGAGGCTAAATGTGATCTACAAGAATTCCCTTGTTAAGTCCAATGTGGAAAAGTAATGGGACTTAAACAATCTTCTCTATGTTCAGAATAGTCAGATGTCTCAAACATTTATGGTTAACCAGTGACTTTTAGAAAATCAATGCAGAACTAGCTATATTTGTCCTGATCGGGGAGATTACTTTGGTTTCATACTATTGCACAGTAGTTGAATCAATTTTCTCTATACTTCTCTGATGAACTGGATAAGGTCTCCTACCTGAGGAGATGATACTCACCCAGGGCCAGATTTAGGGGCAGACAACCCAGGCAACCTATTTTTGTTGTTAGTGACAAAAGGGAAAATAGAATGTTTGAAGTAACGTTTCACGTATTCCGTATGTGGATTCATTTTTCACTAACCTTCTAGAACGTTCTGGACCTTTATAGAATCTCATGGAACCTACCAGGCTTTCTGAGAACTACATTTTCTTCGAACCTCCTGGAATGTTGCCAGCCATTCCCTCCTGGGTATATATGGGGCGGGGCATTGCCAGTCAGTGAGATATAAATACAGATGTACAGATCCTAGCGTGCAAATTTATCATCTTATATGACAGGGATAAGTCAGGTATGTAAATTGTGCATGTAAAGCATGCACAGTCGTGAAATAGGCTACAAATGCAATAAAAATAAGGTATCCAAAAGTTTAACAAATGGACGGGGGGCTGCCGAAGATGCTCCTTGCCTGGGGCGCTATTTGGTCTAGGGCTGGCCCTCTACTCACCTTTGTGAACTAGCTGTATCTGGACACATTTTAATCCAGGAATTTTTGCACCGGATAGTCTTTCTAATCTATTTTTAAAGGCATCCATTCTTATGATTTCTGGGTAACAACTGTCCTGAACATTGTATTTGGAGCTCTAATCCTACAATAGCACAAGCCAGATTCTCTAGACTCTTACAGAATATAATACATATGCAACAATCTGAACATCAAGACATTAGCGAAAAAACCTGCTTTTCTGTCGATTCTCCCATTGATGAACTTTTTGTTTTATATCACTTGATAATTTTATAGGAACTTCCACCATGTTTGTCAATCCTTTTATGTAATGACTGACTGGCATGGAGTTATTCAGATGCCATGAACTCATGAAACACCTGCAGTCTCTTTCAGAGCACAAATAATAGAATGGTCACTATCCTCCCCCTTTAATTAAGGGGAAACTGCTATTTGTCCTGTCATTTGCCTCTTCTCTTAAGTCTAGACAGGAAGAGCTTACACTGGAATCTTTTGATAAGAATTCAAAACACACAGCACAGTTTTGTCTTTTGAATCTTATTGCGCTTATCTGAAAATATCAAGGTGTTGGCAATTGGTTTCCCTTCCCAGTAACACACTTATTTTTCAGGCCAATAACATGTTTAGAGAAGAGAGGACCGGCCCATTTTCTCTCTCCTTTATCCTTCCCTATAAATTATTAAATAAAAAAAAGTTGGGGGGAAATTATTTTGCTGCTTCAGATGCCTACCACATAATGCTTTGATAGGATTGATCATTTCTTAGTTGATTTTCAAAGAGAGAATTTGAAAATTGAATTTGAAATGAAGTTCACTTTGTATTTTATAAGGCATTTTTGATGTAAAAATATTTTTGCCATGTACTTACATTTTTCTAAGCTGAATACTTCAGTTAGTAATTAAAAGTTTATCTTGTGTTTCTGTATATCCTCTCCTTATGATATGAAACATTTATTAAGTTCCTAAACTTTTGCTGAATTGACAAAACCTGTTATTTAAAGGCATTTTTTCCGTTTAAAGATGTATGTAATGACATTTGCATTGTACTAGGTTCATGTGATTTATTCAGTATTATTTGAATGCAGTTATACGTGCGGAAAAGTTTAATTACCAGCTATCTAGATGGTTTCAATATTACCCAGAGGGCTGTACTTCTTTCTTAATTAAAAAATATTTGAACATAATAATAGAGAACTCTATTAAAACATGAATAAAACATTGCAAGCAACCAGGTCCTTAAAGTTTACTAAGTAGTTTTCAAATCAATTTCATTAAGAGTTGCTTAAGCATTTTTACCAGTGCTCTGTATGAGGTGAACAGAAGAGAATGCTTCTATGTAAACTCTCATTTTGACATGAAACTACCCGTGTCATAAAGCTACTTCACTTCCTTTTGGATTCTCAGAATACTGAAACATGTTTCAACATGGAATATATAAAGACTGGTGACCAATGACAATCATATTAAAATGGGACTGTCTGGTTACACTTAGCAATGTCTCCCTTCCAGTATGTTTTCTTGAAACTCAATGGGAGCCTAGGTTTTCGGTGTATACAATGTAAAAACATTCCTAGCTCTAGGACTGTTTGTGTTCTGACTTTAAAATAATGTACAGAAAAGTCAATTTCAAATCATCTCTCATCTCAAATCATGCCAAACAGACCTAATTTCCTTCTCTGACAGGGTTACTTGCTTAGGTGATAAGAGGAAGCAGTAGACATGATACATCTTGATTTTGGGGATGCAACTATCGTTTAAAAAACTACCTGTTTAAACTATAAACATTATATCGGTTAACCATTTAATCGCTAACAAGCTCACAATCTACCCCTGGCTTGGGGGAGGGGGGCACCCTGCTGTCTCTCCGCAGAGGTGGAGTTCGGTGGGCTGGGGGATCGTTTGCGTGTGCATGGCTGGGCGTGCTCTGATCCCACCCCTTGCTCTCCCAGTTACTAGACACGGCCTAGTGCAGCTAGTTTGGCAGATGGCTGCCGGGAGACCAGCGGTGCCAGGGCAGAGCCAAGTGTTCCGGCAGATCCAGCGGTTCCTGGGCAGACCCACTGCTGCAGCCAGCTGCAAGAGCACCAGAGCCGGGGGGCGGGGGGCTGCTGGGCTGCCCCAAGTGGTGTCCTCTCCGCCGGGCACAGGCTGATCCAGCGGTGCCACGAGCTGCGAGAGCTGTGCAAGCTCCAGTGCACCCCGGGGATTGCTGCGGAGTTTTTAATGGGCACATTAGGTATTACATCACAACATTATTTTACCAGTCTGTTTTAAACATTAACTGCAATATATTAACAGTGAGACTAATGCTTATCGCTTAACCGTTTAACATTTTACATCCCTACTTGATTTAGTTAGGCTTTTAATACAGTCCCACATAACATGCTCATAAGCAAACTAGGGATATGTGGACTACATGAAATTACTATAAGGTGGGTACACAACTAATTAAAAGAGTGTAGTCAAAGAATAATCATCAATGGTTTGCTGTCAAACTGGGAGGACGTACCTAGTGGGGTCCTTCCGTCCTGGGTCTGGAACTATTCAATATTTTAATTAATGACTTGGATAATGGAGTGGAGAGTATGCGTTTAAAATCTGCAGATGACGCCAAGTTGGGAGGGGTTGCAAGCACTTTGGAGGGCAGGATTAGAATTCAAAACAACCTTGACATATTAGAGCAGGGGTCTGCAACCATTCTGAAGTGGTGTGCCGAGTCGTCATTTATTCACTCTAATTTAAGGTTTTGCGTGCCAGTAATACATTTTAACGTTTTTAGACGATCTCTTTCTATAAGGCTATAATATATAACTAAACTAGTGTTGTATGTAAAGTAAATAAGGTTTTTAAAATGTTTAAGAAGCTTCATTTGAAATTAAATTAAAATGCAGAGCCCCCCCGGACCGGTGGCCAGGAGCCGGGCAGTGTGAGTGCCACTGAAAATCAGCTCGCATGCCGCCTTCGGCATGCATGCCATAGGTTGCCTACCCTTGTATTAGAGGATTGGTCTGAGATCATAATGATGAAACTCAAAGACAAATGCAAAGTACTACACTTAGAAAGGAAAAATCAACTGCACAACTACAAAAGGGGGAATAACTGGCTAGGTGACACTACTGCTAAAAGGGATTTTGGGGTCATAGTGGTTCAGAAATTGAATAGGTGTCAACAATGTGATACAGTTGCGAAAAAGGCTAATATAATTCTGAGGTGTATTAATAGGAGTGTTGTATGTAAGATACGGGAGATTACTGTCCTGCTCTGCTCGGCACTGTCGAGGCCTCAGCTGGAGTAAAGTGTCCAATTCTGGGTGCTACACCTTAGGAAAGCTGTGGATAAATTGAAGAGAGTCCAGAGGAGAGCAACAAAGGTTTAGAAAAACCTGACCTACAAGAAAAGATGAAAAAACCTGGGAATGTTTAGTCTTGAGAAAAGAAGAACGCAGGGGACCGAATAACAGCCTGCACATATGTTACGGGCTGTTATAAAGAGGACGGTTTCATCACACGTGTGCTTCAAAGAGCCGCAGGAGACACATTAAAGAGCCACTTAAGGCTCATGACCCTCTGTCTGAGTATCACTGCCATAGAGCTCTCCCAAAATAACTCCTAGAGAATCCAATTTCATCCCAAAGATTCATTACTCTCACTGTTAAAAATGTATGCCTTACATGGTGATCAATTGTTCTCCCTGCCCACTGGAGGTACTGCAAGTGGAATGGGCTTAATCTGAAGCAAGGGAGATATCAATGAGATATTAGGTAAACTTTCTAACTATAGGTGTATTTAAGCTCTGCAACAGGCTTTCAAGGGAGGTTGTGGAATTCTTATCACTGGAGGTTTTTAAGAACAAGTTGGACAAACACGTTATCAGGGATGGTCTAGGTTTACTTGGTCCTGCCTCAGGGCTGTGGGCGGACCTTCCAGGGCTACATTTCTATGATTCTCTATTAGCTTTAGAATGCCTGGAATGATCTATATTTTTATAATACTCTAATATCAGGAAAAATATAAGATTTTATTTGTTAATGGAGCCTGTTTTCTAATGGTAAAACAAGGCAATACTGAAAGCGAATCAGCATCTTTTCAATTTTGGGACACAATGTGGAACCGTAGTACCACAAAGAGAAGCATCAGAGGACTACCAAATAAAGACTTCCGAGTGGAAAAAATATATTCAAACTTTGATCAAATACTAGACACATAAGTCTGTCAAAACCACTGCCTATCATGCTGATGAGTATTGTCTCATTGTACTCCCCCGTTCTGTGTGTATCCATCTGTTGTCTCTTGTCTTATACCTAGAATGTACGACCCTTGGGGAGCGACCACCGTTTTGTTCTCTGTTTGACAACGCCTAGCACAATGGGCTCCTAGGTGCTACAGTAATGCAAATAATAATAAATAATAGTAAGTCTGTCAGATCCGCTATACATATATTTTGTGGCAATAAAAAAAATCATCTCAGCCATCCATATACCACCCCATCCATCTTGCAAACACTTATGCATGTTGGTAACTTTACACGCAGGAGTACTCTCAGTAAGAGTGTAACTATTCTGTTTGAAATTGTAACCAAACATCTGAGAGCAAAGGAAAAATGACAGCTCTTCCCTTCCATGTTTAAAAACTAACCAATTCAGCCAACAAAACACACGTATGTACTTTTTTAAGCTGCAGAAATTAACTTGTTTCATAGGGCATTGAGAATTTGAAAAAACCTTCCGGGTGGGAAGAAATTTTCAGTTAAATAAAAACAGTCTCACAAGATTCCTCAGTTTGCCCCAATGTGCTGTGGACCTACACAACTTTCTCCTACTTACCACTCTTACTCTCAGCTGCAGCAAGAAGGTACTAGGGAGGAAGGACGATTAGCAGAGTTTTTTCATTCTCCATCCCCGATGTAGCTGTCCTGTTTTTTCAGTTGTTTCTCTTTTTAGCATGACTCCTCTTTCACTGCACTTGAAGTGCCCCAATGACTACATGTGCTCATTGTCTGAGTGCTACCGTTTTTAATTGTCTCACTGAGTCCACCTTACAGAGGATCAGGACCATGAAAGAGGAAGTAACCATGGTTCTTTGAGACATGTCTCCCTTTGGCTGCTCCAAGGTAGGTGTGCTTGCGTCCCTGCGCTGCTGATGAGAGAACTTTGGTAGCAGTGTCTGTTAGGCCCACACTTGTGCTGTCTCTCCTTGTGTCCCGCCATGAGGCTAGCCAGCAGGCGTGGGCTAACCCCCCTCAGTTCCTTCTCTACCGCAGTCACAGACAAGAACTCTGAAGTAGAGGGGAGGAGGGTGGCTTGTGGAGCACCCATAGCGACACACATTGTTACTGCACAAGGTGAGTAGCTTCCTCTTTGAGTAGTGTCCCTATAGGTGCTTCACTGTTGGTGACTCCTGAGCGGTATCCCCACTAGAGGGCTGGGGCTTCAGAGTCTGGTCAGTTACAGATGACAACACTGTGGAGTCACAGATGGCATGAGAGGCGGAGTCCCCAGTGACTGCATACTGTTCTGCGAAGGGATGGAATAATGCCCAAGTCACCATTTATAGGTTTCTGAGATAGGGCCATTCCTGAGGAAGGTGACTGATGTGGAGATGGACCTTTGGGAGTGTGCAAATACCAGCTGGAGATGTCATGTCGTGAACCTGATAACATTGATTGAAAACCCTGATAACAGATTGAAAGCCCTGATGGGCCGGATCTGGCCCACGGGCTGTAGTTTGCCCTCCCCTGCTCTACTGTGTAGTAATACCTCTTGTACCTCCTCCAACCAGGAGCTTTCTATGTGTTGGAACCATAAAGGAGCCAAGTCTTGAGGCGGAGAATCCCCAGGTTGGGATGTAGAGTACATCCTTCATTCTGCGAGAGGAGGTATGGACTAGTTTGGAGAGAGATCAGTGGGCATGTCGCGAGTTGTGACAGGTAACGGTACCGAGTCTGTTTTGGCAAAATAGGAACAATCAGTATGACATGTTCTCCTTCTCTTTTTATTTTTAATAGGACTTTCAACAGTAGGGGACATGGAGGAAGGGCATAGAGAAGGTCCCTGTCCCAGGGAAGGAGAGAGTTGCCCAGCGTGTGTTGCCCCATCCCTGCAGAAGGAACTGAGGGGGGTTAGCCCGTACGCACTGGCTAGCATCGTGGCGAGACCTAACTGCTACCAACGTTCCCTGATCAGCAGCACAGGGATGCAAGCACACCTATACTGGAGCACCCATAGGGCCACTACTCGGAGAAGAATGATATTTTTTAAATTCTAACACTCTGCAAGTTTGATATGAGCCAAAAAAACAAAGAGAGATTTAGGTCTTTTTAAGATTTAGATTCTAGGTTTTATCCAACAATTTACTTGTACAGGAGCGCTAGTCATAGAAAGGAATTCACTTCCTTTTAGCATCAAAGCCCTCCGAGTCTGAAACAGAGCAGGTAGCTGTCAAGTAACAGAAGGTAAAGAATCAGACTGGAAATAAGACATAAATGTTTAACGATGAGAGTAATTAACCACTGGAACAATTTACCAAGGGGCATGGTGGATTCTTCATCACTGGCAATTTTAAAATCAAGACTGGATGTTTTTCTAAAAAATCTGCTCTAGAAATTATTTCGGGGAAGTTTTATGTCCTGTGTTTAGACTAGATATCACAATGGGCCCTTCTGGCCCTGGGATCTATGGTACATAGTAGCTTGGGGAAGGACTGTAGAAAAAGAATTACAATGATGTACTGGGAAGATATCTTGAAAAAAAAGTCCACGATCTGCATTATATTCCAGAAAAGGCATTACAAAACATTATACTAATAGCCTATCACTCCAGGGAGTCTGAAAACAATATAGGACAAATAACCCCAAAACTACTAGAGAAATTATGGAGCAATAGGTTCCTTGCCCACACGTAGTGGGAATACCACTAAAACTGCCTTTTGGGGAAGCTATCTGTTCCTATATTATCTCAACACAGCAATTGTGGGATCCACTAGTTTTCCTGCTGGGAATAACTGGAATCGATGACCTGCTGTAAGAACAATGGGTCACATGCCTGTTGGTGACAGATGCCATGCACTTTGTTACACATTAGAAGAAACTAACACTCCTGAAGGGACCAGCTGGCATATATGAGTGTGCACTATTTCATTCATGTACAAATTAACAGCCGTGAATAGACAGATGGATGTAATGGACAAGGCTATTAGCCATGGAGCAAGGGCTAAAACTAAAGCCACTAGTAAGTGATCATGAGCTAATTAATTTATTTGCAAGCAGAATATAGTTCTGACCAGTAATATACATACTTGGTGCATTAAAAGGAACAATTTCCTGAAGCTGAAATCGATAATGAGCAAAACTGAATGGGTAGAAAATTTTAAACATAAAAATGTGAATGATAAATGGTAGAGGTTTAAAAATGCTTTATCAGATGCTCCAAAAAATGCATTCCCACATTCATGTGAGAAGATTCCTGATTTTGTTCCTGATATATTTAAGGAATTTCTTATTATTATCTATAAGACTACTGGCCATAGATTTTTCACTGATACCTTTAGCTCCCCTCATCAATTGTCTGCATTTCCTAACTGCTGATTTGTATTCTATCAACTGCAGCAGTTACATCTGATAGAAGAGTGAGTGAGCTTTGTGCTTGGATAGCCACTGCACCTTATACTGTGGTTCACAAGGACAATGTCATCATGAGGCCCCATCCCAGCTTCACAACTACAGTGGTCTTGGATTTCCTCCTATCTCAATGTATTTCTCTCTCTGTGTTCTTCCCCAGTCCCCAATCCCACCCAGGGGAAACTTGCCTCTATAACCTAGATGTAAAGAGGGCACTCTGTCTGTACCTGGAAAAGACCAAGCTCTTTAAAAAATCCAAGTTATCTGTAGCATATGGGGATAGATGCCAGGGAGACCTCATTACCGATCAGAGACTCTCTCACTGGATTCCGAGATGTACAGAACATAGCTAAAATGTAACCAGGAATGAAGTATATCCTGGTTTAAAGACCCATGCCACAAGAGCTTTCGGGGGTAGGGACTGTATTTTTGTTCTGTGTTTTGTTTTGTTTGTACAGTACCTAGCATAATGACTAGAGGTCTTCGGTAATAAAAATAATAAATAATAACAAGACATCCATATTTAGCTAGAACTCCTCATCTACCATCTTCCTGGTATAGCACTGCTTGCTAATCTCACACAAAGAGATTCTCAAACAAGAAAGAGAGGTTACTTAGCAGAAACTGTTGTTCTTCCAGAGTAATCTCTGTGCATTCATACTACCTGCCCTCCTTCCCCTATAGCTTGGCACGCTAGAAGACATTAGGAATTTGCAATTAGGGAGAAGGACTGAGTTGTTTGGGGGGGGGGTGGCACTACCTTATACACCATGGGACAATGCCACCCCCCTCGTGCAAGATCTCTTGTGAACCCCCCTGCCTCCCAGCAGAGATGGCTTTTTAAGGCAGTTCTGCAATTTGACACTGGGGTGCCAGATCCCACAAGTGGGAATACACAGATGCCCTCATGAAAGATTCTGTGACTCTGTGAAGGGCAGGAACTAGAAAATAGATAGTCCCGAAATCAACTGTATAGCTGGGTTTTAGAGATGATCGATAGGAGGGTTGTGCCACTGTCACATCTTCACCTCCAGTGACAGAAGTTCTGGTGGGTGAAGAAAGGAGAGAGGCCATGCTCAGAAGCCTGAGTAACATGTCTGGACTACCCCCCGTAAATTCAGGAAGAAGTGCAACCCATTTATAATGGACTGAGGATGGGCCGGGAGCTGGGAAAAAAAGAAGCCTTATATTCCAAATAGCAAAGTATGACACTGCCCAAAGGGTGTCATAAGAACATGCTCTTTGATCTGCTGCCTATAGAATGTGCTTGAAAGTAAAACTCTAATTTCTTATTCAAAGCAGACTTTTTAATATATAACGTGGGAAGAAAATCCTTAACTCTTAAGTAATGTCCTGTCATTTGTGTGAAATAGGCTAATTTATTCTCAAATCACTGCATGTAGCCATAAGGAGAATAAAGGAAGGAAAAAAATAAAATCACATGGGGAAAAAAATCAATTTGATGGACTTGAACACAGTCCCCAAAGTAGCCTGGGGATTTAGTCTCTGACACTGCCTTACTGTTAGCCTTCAATCAGATCATTGATTATTGTTCAGGACTGCTGCAGAGAGACTATGAAGTGCACAGACTAGTGATCTTTTTATGGTTTTTCCTGTAGATTGCTATTGAAACTCTATCAATTTTCCTTCCTAGCCTTTCTGCCCAAAACTATGCCTGCATTTGTAATTCACACACTTTGAGAACCTGAGTTGTATGACTATTCAAGCCTATTATCTTTTTGTTTGCAAACCTCAATGATTTCTGTTTGTAGGTACAGGGCTATTTTATATGCAATGCAACTTTAAGAACCCAAACTTGGGAACTGAAATATTCTTTTTAAACACTGATATGGTGAAATATAATTTGCGTATATCTGGATGAAAAATATACTATTTTATTATTTCTCAACTGATGCTAATGATTTAGAGAATCATAGAAATGTAGGACAGCAAAGGACCTCAAGATGTCATCAAGTCCAGCCCCCTGTGAAGACCACATATACTTAGACCTCCCCTGACGGATGTTTGTCCAATATGTTCTTAAAAGCATCCAACGATGGGGATTCTACAACCACCCTTGGAAGCCTGCTCCACAGCTTAACTACCTTATACTGTATCTAGAAAGTTTTTCCTAATATCTAACCTAAATCTCCCTTGCTGCAGATTAAGCCCACTGCTTCTTGTCCTGCCTTCAGTGGACATAGTGACAATTGATCGCCATCCTCTTTATAACAGTCCATAACACCTTTGAAGGCAGTTATCAGGTCCCCCCTCAGTTTTCTTTTCTCAGACCAAACATTCCCAGGTTTTTTTAACCTTTCCTCATAGGTCCGGTTTTCTAAACCTTTTGTCATCTTTGTTGCTCTCCTCTGGACTCTCCTCAGTTTATCCACAGCTTTCCTAAAGTGTTGTGCTCAGAACTGGACACAATACTCCAGCTGGGGTCTCAGTGCCAAGTACAGCAGGACAATTACCTCTCATGTCTTATGTACAACACTCCTGTTAATACACCCCCAGAATGACAATAGCCTTGTTCACAACTGCACAACACCATTGACTCATATTCAATATGTGAGTTGCTATAACCCCCAGATCTTTTTCAGCAGTTCTACTACTTAGCCAGTCAGTTCCCATTTTGCAGTTGGGCATTTGATTTTTCCTTCCTAAGGGAAGTACTTAGTACTTATCTTTATTGAATTTCATCTTGTTTTCAGTCAGATCAATTCTCCAAATGCCACCCACCTGCAAGAATGGGTGAGGGAACTTGATGGGGCCAGTGGTGAAAGGGGGACAGTGCCAGTAGCCAGGGAGAGAGACATTCGCCAAGGGACAATAGGTATCTCCTCTCTCTGGGAGTCTCTGGCACCCATTGGCCAGCTGGGAGAGAGGGATGCTGACTGGCCAGCAGTCCGCAGCTGCCAGGATCTAGCCCAGCATTAAGGGCCATGTGGAGCCTCCATTCCAGCAGCCCGCCCTACCCACCCGCACTAGGAATGGGAACCTGGCCTGGCAGATGCTGCGGGTCTAGCCAATCATGGGCCAATTGGCAAAAGACCAGGGAGTTTTTTTGACTCCTTTGCAGCATCTTCAAGCCACAGTGGGTTAACCAGGGACGCACTTATTACCTAACCAAGGTACCGGGGCAGAGATGTTTATTCGTTGCCAACTCATGGCCAATTTCCAGTGCGGTTAAGGGAAGAAAATGAACGATTCCCCGAGGTAAAAGACAGGGGATTTTGGTGTTGGGCCTTGGGCTCATGGGATAGGGTGAGACCTTGTGGCCTTCATGGGCCAAGGTCCCCACCCTGCTGCACTCTTTGTCTCCCTCATGGGGAGAAGGGTGCTAGGACTCAGAGAGCAGAGACCTGGGGGAGGGGGTGAGGCTGAGGAGAGCCTACCATGCGTTATGGGGTATATGGTACGGAGCCATATATGTAACCCCTGCACTGGAATCAATTAAACGCCTGGTATAGGAGAATATGGGAGTTGGGCTGGTAGCACCCCTCTCCTTTGTTAACGTTTAATAAAAGTTGCAGCCTGGCACTTATTTCCATGCAAGTGTCTGTCCTCGTTTTGCCGGTGTCCACATCAATTTGTCATGATCGTTTTCAATTCTAATGCTGTCCTCCAAAGTGTTTGCAACCCCTCTCAGCTTGGTGTTATCTGCAATCGTCATATGAGTACTCTCTCATTCTATTATCCAAGTCACTAATGAAAATATTGAATAATACAGGACTGATCCCTGCTAGACCTCACAAAATACATCCTCCCAGTTTGACAATGAACCCATTGGTAACTACTCTTTGAGTACGACCTTTCAATCAGTTGTGCACAAACCTTATAGTAATTTCACCTAGACCCCATTTTCCTCATTTGCTGGTGAGAATGTCATGTGGGACTGTGTCAAAACCCTTACTAAAAAACAATAGATATATATTAGTATAGGTTTGGACCCTGTTACAGCCTTTCTGTTCAAACAATGTAAATCATTTAGTTCCAGAGCAAAATCACTTACAGTAGTCTCAGCTTTCAGACTTGAATTCTCTCTTAAGATTTCTTTGAGGGACTTTTTACTTATTGATGCTCTTAATTGACTCACTGATGTATCCTTTGTTTTTTCAGAGGTGCTTGGGCTTTCCTTAGAGAATTCAGGTTTACTTCCAGTTGGAGAAAGACAGGGGGTAGGCATCCAGCTTCTTGGAATATTATCAGGCTCTACTTTTTTCACAACCGAATCTTGTGGGGCTGATGATAGTGTTTCCAGGTGGCTATGTTTGCTATATTCTTTATACTTCCAGTGCTCAGGACTTCCTGACATCATCTTTAAGGGGATCACTTTAAAAACTGTAGAATCAGATGACCCTGAGGTACTGTGGCTGGTCTTGAGGTTTGAAGCACTTTGGATGAATTCACTGGGGTCATCCTAAATTTGGGAAAGAAAACAACAGTGATTTTAAGAGGAAACTACCCTCAACTTGTTTAAGATCTGTTTGCAAATATTTAGTCTTAAGATTTCAAAATTGCTCTTTAATTATGATGGCTTAACTTGAGATTTTTCAAAGATTCTGAGCATCTCCTGCTCCCAGTGAAGGAGAATGGAGCGTTGGGTGCTCAGGACCTTTACAAAAATCAGGTCTATGTATCTCAAGTTGGGCACCCCAAAATGACAGCCTGCTTTGAATATATAAGCCTAAATTCCTGTTCTAATTCAGACTGCTGGAAACCCCAAAAGTCTGTACATCATAAATATACTTCTTAGTGAAATGTGGTTTACAAACTTGTGCTGACCAATAACATGGATGTAAGGTAGAAAAGTCTACAATGTTGATATCCGCTTGACTACTGTAGTGGTAGGTGACACTTTAACATATTGTATATAAATCCTAAACATATCTGTCTGCAGAGATCACCTTGCCCTTCTTTGAAAGTTACTAAAAAAATCATTTAGCAAATAACATTTAAGAATACTTTATGAATCCATTATTCCTCTTCCAAACAAGGTCTATACAAAACATCCAAGAATGACACTTCTGATGTTCCCTTAAATTTCAATTCAAAAATAAACAGCAAGCAGAAAATCATGTGATATGGGAGGAGGAAAGATTGGGTAAACTAGGGATGGTCACCCCATGGTCCTTATTGAGGGGAAAATGGAGGCCTCCCATCCTTATCCAATCAGGTGCCACACTTCCTCTCCCCCACAGGCACAACACAGCACTACTGTATTTGTTGGAAGGATGGCTACAACATGAATGTTGCATCCTTAAATATGCATATTTCACCTTCTAGGGTCCAATCCTGCTGATACTGAAATCAAAGGCAGTTTTGTCATTCACTTCACTGGGACCAGGACTAGACCCTACAAGGGGAAATTCATATTTAAAAGAAAACCCTTCATTATATAATAATCTTTCCAAGAAATATAGTAGCACTGTATTATATATTTTCATGAAGAATACACTTCTCTCCTATTGCTTTATTTTGTTTTACGTTTTCTTTGAGTGGGTTTACATAAGACATGAGCAGTGAACATTTTGTGTGTAGAGGATAATGATTACATACAGGTCTTTCTCAATTATAGGGTTTTTGTTGTTATTGTATGATTTTGTTCTTAATACAAAAGACAAAAGTGTTATGGCAGAATGGTCTCTCCTCTCGTCCCCCACAATCACACAGGGCTTTCCCTATAAAATGAGCTAAGCAGCTTTTCGGCAACCATATCCACATGGAGACCAAAACAATCCATTGTTCATTAATATTTTTATCAAGGGTGCTCAAGTCACAAAGTATTTATTTTCCCTTAAAAACAGAATTCTAAAGGATAAAAATCCAGAAAAAAGGGGACCTATATTATTTATTAAACCTTTTTATACAGTGCTGTAAATGTACATGACACTTTATAAGCAGATTAGTAGGTTAGCTGCAAATATAAAACACTGAAGTGTTAAAGTAAATAACAGAAGCAGGAAATAAATTTGGAGGCCTTTTGGCTGCAAGGTTTTCTTTTATCTCCTCAGACTATAAATTTAAAAATGCAATTAGAATGCGCTCAGTTTCCCCAATCTCTGTACAGACGGTTCCTATTTTCCTGTTTTATCATCCAGCATCTTTTTGGAAGCAATATAAGAAAGTGAAGGTTACGATGAGGATGTGTTAAATCAGCTCAGTGCTATGAGAAAGTACATAAACCCTGAAACAGTCGAATGAAAGCAAACATTAATGTTCTATATGGTTTCCATAATCACCAGTCTTCCCAATTCATCCTGAAAGATGTGTGAAAGCCAAATTTATAATAATGTATATTATTTAAGGGTGGAATTCAATTTAAAATCAGATTACAGCCCCAATTCTGCAAAGCACTTAAGCACATGCTTTATGCACATTGACTTTAGAGGGACATAAGCACAAGCTTAAAGTTAAGCACGTGCATAAGCTTTTTTTCTGAACTAAGGCTTAGAGGAGCTACGTGCAGGGAAGCAAACAGGACGTTAAGGAGGACAGAATCCACCACACTATGAGAGAAGTAGGCTGAATGTAATGCATTCAGGCTAAACTTTCTAAATGTGATTTGTGAAACACCTGCATGAATCAATGAGCTATGGATGTATGCACAACACTTCATAATATTTTATTAATGTATTCCATGGCATAAGCCATTTAACACCTTGAAAATCTCTCTCTTTGTATTAAGGTACAGGATGTATAAGGAAGGGTAAATGAAAATAAACTCTGATTATAACAATATCTTAGTTTAGCATCACTGACCCCTACTAGCTTGCAAATAACTGGAAAAGAGATTAATATGCACTATTTTTATAGAAGAAATCTGAAACCTCACACATGTAGCCATTTTGACAATATTTATTTTTCTTGTAGGTTTTATGTGCACAACATGAGATTTACAGTTCTATGAAATGCCTTTAAAATTTATAAACACTTAATATGCTGCTTTTGTTCATTTTGTTTTTGTTACTGCTGAAGTTATATGCATTTTGGAAGGTTGTAAATATTACTTTATTTCCCTAGTTTGGGATTTCACTGAGGCACAAAGACCCATTTCTCTTTTTTCCAGACTTTTATTTGCCACACCACAGTTATTTTAAAACCTATGCTATAAACCTGCACTATTAAGTCACATTACTGTAATTTGACAGATTATTAAATACGTCACATTATTTTCACATATTGGAGACAAATGGATAATCCTGATTTAACTTAAACTTAAATCCCTCCCACCTATCTATTGAACTTGGGTTTTATAATCATTTTGTTTGTTAAATATTCAATAATAAATTGTGCCAGGACTATCAATAAAGTTTGTCTGATTAACTCTAGCACAGCATATGTATACTGAAGACGCAAATGATTTCCCTGAGGAGCTAGCATATCTATTGCTGTACTACATGCCTTGAAAGAACATGCAGATGGGCAGTTGCACAATAATTTCTGGATACTTAAAATTGATTGCTCTTGCTGGGTTGTAATTTTAAGAAGATCATTCTAACGACTCTTGAGGGCCATCTACTTGGAGCAGATGGGACACAGGCCTTCTGTATGCAGAGTGTTAATGTCAAAAAGTCAGGGTAAAACTGATTTGTACTCTTTGCAAGAGTACACTGTCTTATTTAATTGTATTATGCTGGCTCTTTTAATTATGTAAGTGCAGAAAATTTCCTGACTCAATTGAAGGCTTCACAGATGAGCTCATCTGTTATACCCAAAACATTTTGGATAGCGCTGTATGATACTGCAGTTGTTATGCTGTGTTGTAAACCGGCAAGAGTTCTGACTTTTGCTCTAGGTTTGACTGAATGGGCGGATGCCAACAGCTGAGTCTAATTAGACAGTGTCTATGACAGAAGAGAGATATACATTAGAATGTAGTTGTCAGTTTGAAAGTATGGCCGCTTGAACAAATATAGAACAAGTCACTTGTGGTAAGCTGCAGCAAGATAAGAAGCTGTTTTGCTGTTTTCTGATCATTTGGGACTGGCAGTTTAATAACAGCACTTAACTGTTTCAATGACTAATTAGCTACCCACAAACGGTATTTATAAATGATTGCATTTTCCAGCTTGAAAACTAATTTGCAAACCCAAATATTTCCCTCCGGATGGCAGAGAAGGGAAAGTTCCATACTTGGTAGGTTCTCTAAAGTTATTATTATGCATGGATATGCACTCCTGATTGTTACGTGGCCTCCAGCCCACAGCATAAGGAGATTCAAAGATCCCTTCTCCTTGAAACTTAGCTCACAGCAGAGCCATTTGGCCCGGCGTTCACATGCCTCCTAAGTAAAGCCCTTCGTTTCTGGCATTATTTTATTAATTTCCTGGGAATTTATCAGTGTTTATTTCAAAAAATTAAAAAACGGGTGACAAATCAATGAAAAATTAATTGCACATATTATCAAGGTTAATACTGGAGAGGGGGGACAGAAAAAAAAGCAACAAATAGAAAAAAGGAAGAGTGCATTGTTTCTGAAACCATTATCTCTAATCCCCATTACACAAACAAAACCAGTTTACTGTTGGTGACTTGTGCAGTTGTATTTGATACAAGGGGCTTCAGGGCGAATTCCACAGGCTCACAGCAACTTTTTCAAAGTGTCTTTTCCAAGGCGCATTCTCCTGTGGTCTTGGATGTAGCTGAATTTAAAAATATTCTCTCTACATCAGCTGAGTCAGGTGGGACACTGCCCACACCATGTGCTCCTCTGCGGCTGCAGGGAGATTGGAGTGACCTGTTCGCAGCTTGGGGGCTGGATGGGGGCTCTGTCTGGTGGCTGAAGTGGAAGTGGCTCTGTGCGCTTGGCTCCTCTCTGGGCGGTGACACTGGGTCTATCATGGGAGGGGGGAGCAGGTGGGAGGCAAGAGATGCCTGGTGAGGGATGGGGGTGCTAGGTACTCATGGTTGCAGCAGGTGGGAGAGGGTGCCCAGTACTCATGGCGGGACATTCAGGGGAAGAGAGGATGCCTGGTGGGAATAGCGGTGCCAGATACTCATGGTTGCAGTGTGTGGGGGGAAAGGAGGATGGGTACAGGCATGTTGTGTCATCCAATAGGGAGTCTTCGAGGCAGGAGCCAGGTCCATTGAGTTCAAGCCAGTACAAAATGTGGGTAGAAATCAGAAAAATACAAATACTGGATTTTTTAAAACCTGGGAATTTTTTTGGAGGATTTTGATAAAAAACAAAAATGAAGGGCCCTACTTGTAGGTTAGTGAGTCTTTATGCATTGATACTCACTACTTGAGTCGCAAATACATAACTCCCTTCCATAAACATACAATTTTGGGGGCCGGAGTCTGATTTACTTCCACTGGTATAAAGCCAGAGTAGCTCCACTGATTCCAAATTTACCCTGATGTGAGATCGGAATTTGGTCCCTAGAGCTTAAAGTGGAAAATTTGTGACCTGATGATTTCCTTTCTGGAACGGACCTCTCTCCCAGCCTGAGACATCTGGGCTGCACAGAAGTGCAGAAGCTTCATTCTTTACAAAGCACTACAGGCTTGACCTTTGTTCCTCAGCAGAAACATTCTTTGTCAGGAAGATGCTTCAAAGTGATGGTCCTAAAATCAATTAATGCCAGTAATTTTAGGAAAGGGGGAACATTCTTCCTTCTATCCTAGCTATATCTTATTCCAGCATAATTTCCCCCTGCTGCTCAGTATATCCCAAATGTTTCAATCAAGGTGAGAAATCAGGAGCCAGAATCTATAAGAACTATCAAACAGAAAATTATTTTAGCAGTCTGTTCTTAATACCCAGCTATCTGCCAATATTGGCTTCACGTGTCTATGAGTTTACAATCCACAGTCACCAACTGTAAAATAAACATGACTGGAAATTTTTTTTTTCACGAAAAAGCAATTTATCATAGCTGGCTTACTTATCCTGTTGTGATGGTATTAGCTGACATCATAGGTGCACTCAGTAAATCTATCTTAATGAGTATAAAATCATACAAACCGAGGAATCAGAATACCAGGCACAGTACAAAGCAATCAAAAGTGACATGCCCAAAACAACTAACCTAAAAAGAGAAGGCTAGAAGTCATGGACCCACAGATAAGAAATATATTTTATTTGTATTTATATTTTTCTGTGACTTTTTAAATTAGATATAAATTTACTATATGTGATTTTCAAACATATTGAAAAACAGTAAACATCTAGTATCTTCAGCATATCAGGTTCAAGATATTTTTAGAGTAGGCTTGCAAAAATGCAGCCTAACTGGGTGAGTAAATATCATTTTTTTATTATAATAATGGCAAAGTCGGGTGAACGGATACTGTCCCGGGGTTAAGAAATATTCATGATGATTTTGCAAGGATGTCTTAGATTGTGCTAATATAACGGGTACTATAAGTCAGCAGTCTCGTGTCCTATTTTAGGATCAGGTATGGTAGTCCTGACTTTACAGCCCACTATAAAACATTTTTCTATAGTTTGTTTTTGCAGTGCAAATTAGAGAATGATTTGAAAAATTAAATGAGCACCTAGAATAGCAATATACAGCTGACTACAGAAGTAATATAAAATACATTAGTGCAAGAATACAAGCAAAATATAAACACTAAATAATTATCTAGTTCATTGACTTTTCTTTCATGTGAAAGAAAGCCTTAACTCTGAATTAGTAAATTGGTAGTGAAATTAAGCAAAAACTATAATTGTTATTGTAATGTAGGTTTGTTTATTTTAAATTATCTTTTAGCATTGTACATGTAGTGCTTTGCTAGCTGTCATATTGACATTATTTAACATAATCCACACTAGATAATAAATGAACTGAAAGTCCTTCTCTGTAGTTACTAGCATACTGTAGTTTTTGGTTCATACAATATTTAAAAGCTTCTGTTCCTGACAAGAAGGGATAACCTCCAGTTTCTAAAGGAATCATGAATAATTGTACATGCACCTGTCAGCTAACTGATCATTTGCCACACACCTCGGAAAACACAATGATTATGATGATATAATGAGAAACATTATGCAGCATATAGAATTCTCTAACTGTATTTAAGATAGACTCACTCTTTGGAAGTAAAAAATAACTATTGGTATGTCATTTTGGGCAGCAAGAACAGTTACTATTAAGGTTACTACAGGGAACCAAATGATACCATATTTCTTAGGAAAGATAACTTCCCTTCTTATGAACATGACATGGGATTTTTAATGACCACAGCCCTTAGTTTTCTATCTGAGTTGAACAAAAAGGCACCTTGCGAAGACAATTAACTAGGGAGGTGGTGGAACCTCCATCCTTAGAGGTTTTTAAGACCCGGCTTGACAAAGCCCTGGCTGGGATGATTTAGTTGGTGTTGGTCCTGCTTTGAGCAGGGGACTGGACTAGATGACCTCCTGAGGTCTCTTCCAACCCTGATATTCTAGGATTCTAATGGTTAAGTATAGGCTCTGAGAGTGACGCTGAATCATCACCCACACCTCCTCCAGCACCTTAGTGAGCTCTCATCTAAGTATTGACCTAGAATCTCCTATCCTGCTTATTTCATGAGAACAGACAAGATCAAACACAATGGTGTGGCTGCAAGCTTTTGGATCACACATAATTTCTCCCGGAGCACACACTCTTTTAGGTGTTTTTAAGTTTAGCAATGTTGTATAAAGCAGGATTACATGAAATGTTGAAATCTACCTTCACCTTACCGAGCTAATCATTTTGTTCAGTATTCAGAGATATTTAACAATTAAGCCTTTACCTATAGTATTAAGTCCCAATCATGCGAACACTTACACATGTGTAACTTTGCACACAAGTCAATAGGACTAGGGGGTTGAATGCTTTGTAGTGTCTCTAGGCCAAGCTCATTGCACACCACAGTGGTGCCTTGCATCCCTCCCTTCCACCCCACAAGCTCCCTGAACCTTTCTGTTTCAGGGACTCCCTGCACCTCCCCCCAATCTCTCCTCCTCCCATGTCAGAGTTCCCCATTCTCCCTCTCATGGCAGGGGCTTTATGTGCAACCCCATTCTCCCCCTTCCTCCCAATTCCCCTTTTACCAGTGCCCCCCCATTCTCCCCCCATGCCAAGGGTTGTGTGCACCCCCCCCATTACCTTGTCTGGGAGATAAGACATTCAGGGTGTTAACATGTTAAACTACAGGAAGAGCAGGACATTGTTATGTTAGAAAGCATTAATTGGCACCATCTATCAGTTGGCTCTCAACCTTTCCAGACTACTGTATCCCTCTCAGGACTCTGATTTGTCTTGTGTACCCCCAAGTTTCACCTCACTTAAAAACTACTTGCTTACATGAAATTACAAAAGTGTCACAGCCACACTATTACTGAAAAATTGCTTACTTTCTCATTTGTACCATATCATTACAAAATAAATAAATTGGAATATATTTCAGTATATAATATAGTGAGCAGTATTAACAAGTCGTATGAAATTTTAGTTTGTACAGACTTTGCTAGTCATTTTTATGTAGACTGTCGTAAAATTAGACAACTATTTAGATGAGTCCATGTACCCCCTGGAAGATCTCTGTTTACCCCAAGGGGTACACATACCCCTGGTTGAGAACCACTGATCTATAGCTTCAAGCACCCGTGCAATTATCTTGGGATGTGATAATCAGATGGCATTGGCTCCACTGTCCCCCATTTCCCCTCTTTTTGGTTTCTCAATTTTCCCCAAATCAGTGAGTTTTGCCACTGATGCCTAGAACATTCCCTGAATTACAGAAGTGGCATTCAAAGTTAATGTGTTACATACAGACATACAAACACAGAAGTGCCTCACCCACCTTATCTATTAAGTTGAGTGTAAGGCCTTTGCAAGCACAGCCAATGATGCCTTTTAGCATATGAACTGAAAGCTCAAGGATACATGGGAATATATGAAATTTTCCTTCATTACACTCTTGTTAGCCATATGCCCTCAGGTCTATTTCACATTATATAAAGAGCTACGAGTCTGATCCTGAGCAGTGCCATGTATCCTCCACTAATATTAACGTCAAAGGTGTGAGAGAGCAGAAAACCTCGCAGAACCAGGGGATTAGAGGCTTTTTAAGCACTATGGTGGTACAAAATATTAAATAAGAGTAAGCAGAAACACTGGTTCTGTACATTGAAAAGATATTTGAACTGGAATATACGAGTCTTGCAATCAATTTGGTTTAAAATTAAGAAGAAAAGAATTTCTCTTCATTGTGTTACACACACACACACACACACACACAGACACACACACACACACACGTTATAAAAGTGTGTAGGAATCAAATACCAAGATTTACAACACAGGGAAAAGTTTACCATAATGAAGTGTTTTAGAACTGTCTTCTTAATCTAGCTTCAGTTAGTAACCAGTCTGACTTTTCTTGAGCATAATTGACATAGAAAATCTCTATGGATTTTAAAGAGTTCCAAAACAGACACCATATGGTAGAGACAAGACCCCCTCATTGTTCATGATTCATTATCTCAACTTTAATTGGTTTAACCCTGAAATTCTGGGACCATATTTGAAATAATGAGGTCTGACAGGTCTAAGGTGAAAAGAAAACAAAATATACAAAAAAAAAAAAAAAACCACCTCTGAGATTTTCTATTGGTTATAGTTAGCATCTGTAAAATAATTTCCCAGGAGGAATGGAACAGTATTTTTGCAAAGTTTTATCTGTCTTGCTATCACATAACTCTGTTGTACTTCCTTCCCAGTCTGTGAGAAAAAGATTAGAATGATAAGAAACAGTTCTTTAATTAAAAATGAAATAGACTGGAATGTTAATAAAGGCAGTTACCATAACAACTTGATGCAACTGTTCACTGACATGACAATCTGCTTCATTTTTAGAAATATATTAGAAGCTGATGATTTTTTTCTTTTCTCTCACTAATACAAGTGGTCAAAATTTTTCACATTGCAACAGAATACAAACCCAGAACTATACATGGCATTGCCACATTTCAGATGAGGTGTAAAACTGAAGTGGTGACCAGTGAGTGAAATCAAGCATCAGACCCAGCTTTCTGGTCAAATTTCAGCATAGTTAAACCACATGCTGCCTACTTAAACTTCCCCTGTAATTTTTGTTGTAAGAAGTGTTTTTCACTTCCTTACCTAAAATGCTGTGCAGTGTTGCTGAGTGCCTTTAAACCACTGAGCTGTCTTGGCTGCATTCTGAAGTAATGGTGAGCAAAGTGATTCCTATGCATACTTTGTATACATGTATAAAGAGCTAGATTAAGCTCTTAGGCTCAGCCCTGTAGGTTGCGGGTGATGGGGAGGGGTGAATCCTTCTACTCCTCTTCCCTTGCCCAACTTGCAAACTGGACAGAACTCTAGCTTCCCCACCCTCCCCTGCACCCAGACACAAACTGAGCAAGATTAACTTGCTGCTAATCAGGAGAGGATATGGGGTGGGGAGGGCTTCACTCCCTTGTATAACCATGAGCCTGAGGGCAGAATCTCACCCTCAGAGTTTTAGGATGAAGCGTGCTTTATCAAGTATTGCATGTATAGAGCGGCTCACCTCTTCACTGCTGTCACTTCCATAAAAGTCATCTTCCATTTGGGCTCCTCTACAGAACCCATCACTGTCCTCATTTAAATCCAAAGGAGACATGCAGCCTTCTGGCGACATATTCGGGGACTTCCCATGAGGAGCTGATCGAGGCCTCGACGAAAATGTGAAAATCTCTTTATGGCTTATTTGGTGTTCGCCTGTTTGCTTGCTTTCACTTTCAACGTCAGTATTCGGTGGCAGGGATAAATTACTGCAGGATGTATTGTGGGTAGCTACTGGCTGTCCATTGGAATCAATCTGAAAACTGTCACTGCAATTTTCAGGAAATACCCAGTCATCTGAAATTTACAAAAGGCTAGATGTTTATTAAAATGTTTATTTTAGCATATAGTATTTAAATAAACTCTCTATAGCATCAAAATATCAAAGTTATACAGCAAATAGATGTCATGGAAAAACCTTTATCGCACTTATGCTTATAAAGATGGAAACCAGATCATATAGCAGACATGAAAAAAGTCATGCTGCTCTCTAGTAAACTTGTAGTGTGTGAAAGATTTAACAAAATGTTTTACTGGTCACGGCTCCAGGCAATTAATTTGCAGGCCATAGTCTGTTTCAGTTGTAATAATATGCAAGGAATTTACAAATCTGAAATTACAATTAACACCTCTCTAACAGTTAAGAATCCTGTGTAGCTCCATTACAGCATATTTATTATACTTTGTCATTGATGGTGTTTTTAAATAGATTTTTTGTGAACAGGATTTTCTAAAAAGTCACACGTGCTATGCAGAAAGTTCAAAAAGTTATTTAACCCGCCACGCCCACCTCCACTAAAAGCCCATACTCTGTTTTAGGCCCAGAAGACTAGTTTAAATTTAAATATGAAACTACAGCTCAGCTGAAAAATGGTGTAAACACGTAAAGCCCATTTTTACACTCACCTTGTTAAGATATATTTTACTGTTTGGCTAGTAGAGAAAAAAGTGTCAATCTGATTGATTAAGGTGGATCTCAAATAGCATATGAGAAAAGGAGAATTGTTCAAGTATGCAACACTCTCTTCCCTTCATTAAATGTAGTGTTGTGTGGATAAGTTACTGTGAAACTCACTGGCTTCATAACCAGCATTACCATCACCAACATATGTGTGTATATATATCTCCTGAATATATGTTTCACTCTATATGCATCCGAAGAAGTGGGCTGTAGCCCACGAAAGCTTATGCTCTAATAAATTTGTTAGTCTCTAAGGTGCCACAAGTACTCCTGTTCTTTTTGCGGATACAGACTAACACGGCTGCTACTCTGAAACCTATCACCAACATAAAAATATAAACCTCAATATAAAGTGCTAAAATTGTAGGGCTGAAGTAGCCCTTTAAATAGCAGCAACATGCCTTGCTACTGCTGAACAGAGTAACAAAGATTAGACTATTAATATGGAATTCAAGCTACTCTCCATAGTTTAACAACATATTCAAATTACCCGCTCAGGCGGGCTCAGGAAACAGGTGGAGCAGCTACAGGAGCTCTATTTGGAAACCCTTGGTTTCTGGACTAAAGCAGCTGAAGAAAATTGGATGAGAAATCCAGAATGAATAGCAAGCTTGGAGAAGTAACTATCTTCTGACTGGTTTGCTCCATACCTGCTGTGATTTTTGCAGTACTATTCAAACTGGTGATCGACAAAAGAAGGGCCTACCTCTACCAGACTCCAGGTGAGGTGGGAGTAGGAACCTAACTCTAAAAGATAATTTCTACTAGTAAACTGGCCAAAGGAGTTGGGGGATTAATACCAGCTACTTCTCTACTTGTCTTGTACATGAGTTGTCCCTGGCACATCAATAAACCGCTTTGTTCAAGGACAGATTGTCTGAAGGTCTCTTTAAACCATAGCCTATGAGATTCAGAAGCCCAAGATATTTTTCAGAAATCTCTTTAGATCAAGTTGATAAAGGCTGGCCTATAAATCAAGGTAATCTAAAGTACCATTTTCTAAAAAAGTCTACTGTCTAGAAATTATGCAGAAATAGCATATCTGTAAAAGGCAAAAAAACAAAACAAAACAGGGATCTAAGATATGGTAGCATCTATGTGAGATGACTACCCAAATAATCTCTTTAATTTGATTTAAAAAATCTAGACTGTTCTTTCAGGAGCCATGTCAAATAAGTGAGAACACTCTGGGGGTCCTTTCATCTCTTGTGCAAAGTATGATACTTTTTTGCTCTGACCCATGTCTATGAGATCACCTGGTATTAGTCTTTGAAAAAAACAATTCTCCATTCTGTGCTAACCTTATCTGATAACACATTTTTCTCTAGAGAGACAAGGTGGGTGAGGTAATATCTTTTATTGGACCAGTAAAAGACATTATCTTACCCACCTTCTCTCTAACATCCTGGGACCAACAGAGCTACAACAACACTGCATACATTTTTCTCTGTCACACAAGTGGAAATTAAAATTAGACATTACCCAAAGCTGTACGTTGAAGCCATCAGAGAGAACACTAACTTTCTTTCTACATTTCTACAGCACTAATCATCTTGCACTAACAAATCATTTCTGAGTTTCTAGAGATAGTCACTACATTTTAGTATATATTTAAAAACTATATTGTTTAAAATAATTATTCTTTCTAAAAAAGCCCTCAAAAGAACACTGAAATTACATGAACTTTTCACAAGAGGTTGCTGTCAAGATGCTCTAGAGCTAAAGATATTGTGAGACTTTTTTTTTTTTTCGACACCAGATTTGATTTTGTGATTTTTTGGAATCAAGAAATATCTTGCCCTAACTAAATACTTTAAGGCAACACTCTCTAAGGCTATTATGAATGCTGACTTGCTCTCCTCTGCACTTCAGCACAGCATTCCCTGCTGATGTAAATACACTCTAACCCCCTCCTGGGGAGTGAAGAGTTGCTATTACTATTACCGTTAATAGCAACTGCCAACCTAACTTTCTGAATGGAGGATAAGTTATCTCTTTGTGGAGGGGGGTTAGTGCCTATCACTTAGTAGGGGTGTGTCTGGGGTCCCCTTCAACCAATCACAGTTCTTCATCATTTCTTGATGGCTTGTGATTTTACGAGTTTTGAATTAACTCGCTAATTTAGAGGAGATACAAATAACACTTTTATTTGGCCACCACTTAAAATAATAAAAATAACTTCTGAGATCAATTTCTTGCAGTTAGCATTAATCTTGGAATCCCAAATTCCAGTTCTTGGTCCCTGTGCCCTGGGGAGGAGACCTCTGGGCTGGGATCATAGAATCATAGAATATCAGGGTTGGAAGGGACCTCAGGAGGTCATCTAGTCCAACCCCCTGCTCAAAGCAGGACCAATTCCCAACTAAATCATCCCAGCCAGGGCTTTGTCAAGCCGGGCCTTAAAAACCTCCAAGGAAGGAGATTCCACCACCTCCCTAGGTAACCCATTCCAGTGCTTCACCACCCTCCTAGTGAAATAGTGTTTCCTAATATCCAACCTAGACCTCCCCCACTGCAACTTGAAACCATTGCTCCTTGTTCTGTCATCTGCCACCACTGAGAACAGCCGAGCTCCATCCTCTTTGGAACCCCCCTTCAGGTAGCTGAAAGCAGCTATCAAATCCCCCCTCATTCTTCTCTTCTGGAGACTAAACAATCCCAGTTCCCTCAGCCTCTCCTCATAAGTCATGCGCTCCAGACCCCTAATCATTTTTGGTGCCCTCCGCTGGACTCTTTCCAATATTTCCACATCCTTCTTGTAGTGTGGGGCCCAAAACTGGACACAGTACTCCAGATGAGGCCTCACCAATGTCGAATAAAGGGGAATGATCACGTTCCTCGATCTGCTGGCAATGCCCCTACTTATACAGCCCAAAATGCCGTTAGCCTTCTTGGCAACATGAGCACACCGTTGACTCATATCCAGCTTCTCATCCACTGTGACCCCTAGGTCCTTTTCTGCAGAACTGCTACCTAGCCATTCGGTCCCTAGTCTGTAGCAGTGCATAGGATTCTTCCGTCCTAAGTGCAGGACTCTGCACTTGTCCTTGTTGAACCTCATCAGGTTTTTTTTGGCTGAATCCTCTAATTTGTCTAGGTCCCTCTGTATCTGATCCCTACCCTCCAGCGTATCTACCACGCCTCCCAGTTTAGTGTCATCTGCAAACTTGCTGAGAGTGCAGTCCACACCATCCTTCAGATCATTAATAAAGATATTAAACAAAACTGGCCCCAGGACCGACCCTTGGGGCACTCCGCTTGAAACCGGCTGCCAACTAGACATGGAGCCATTGATCTCACCTACTTGAGCTCACTTGTCAAAATTCATATCCAGAATGATTTGCAGATGGGTTGCTGGATCAGCAGCATCAGCTCCCAATCAGGCATGCTAGGCACAGTGACTATGACCACTTTTCTCAAATTGGAAGTTGGGGATCTGACATGGGTTGCATGAGCAGGGCACTGCAGCAAAATCACCGTCAGGTGGCTGCTAGGAATCATGGAGACAGAACAAGGAAAGGAAATAAGACATCCTGCTTCCTTCTGCTGCTGCTACAACTTCCCCATATCTGCTCTGCTACAGCTTCTTATTCTTCCTCCTGCCCAGGCCTATTCTACTCCATGGAAGTTCTGCTTAAAGATGATGAGGAGCAACTTGCCTTGACTCCGTAGCTCATGAGTTCCTTACCATCTTCAGGTGGCATTTCCCTGAAGCAGAATGCAGTGTGACCAGAGGGGATGAACTGAAGCTCCACTGCCTTCCCCCAACACCCTAGTAGCACCCACCATCCCAAAGAATCCACCCCCTCTATCCAGGCCCCAGCATCTACTATCCAAATTTCTCCCAGCACCATCTACTCTCCAGCAGCACCCAGCAACCTCTAAGAAAACTAGCCCCTTTTTCTTTGCCAGGATCTCAGTCCCATTATCCTTTGCAGCCACAATGGATTATGGGATGTGACCTAAAGGATTGTAGGACTGGGATCATCACAAAAAAACATGCCTGATTTTATGAACCCAGGTGGTGAAACTCCTGGCCTGTGGTATTAAAGTTTTCAACTCACTGAATGGTTCAACATGATACAACCAAAAAGATTGTCTCCAGTACTTATCTGAGTGTGTGTGGTAAAAGTGATTCCAATGCATGCAAGCTGTGGAAAAGAAACCCTCTCATTCTTACAAAAAAATTATATTATGCAATAAAATAAATGAAGTGAGATTTTATATCATTTACATGTTTTGGCCAATATTTACATCCTTAGACACAGGTGCACTGACCAAGCTGAACTGTTTATGTGAGGAGAAAATAAAACATTCTGCTGGAGACAACATTATCTTGAGAGTGTGTGTGTGTGTGTGTGTGTATAAGAGTAACTCTCATCCATACAGCATAGAGGTTTGAAGGAAAATATCACAGCCATTTTACTCTTTCCAGCAATCTGAATTTTTCAAAAGGTAAAACTCAGTTCTCACCACGAATACTTTATGAAATTGTATCTGAAACTATCAAGTTTTATTGACATGGGGCAACGCTGTTGTGTGTTCACTCCTTAATGATTAAAACATGTCTACATCAAGAGCACTGGAAGGAGCCCAGTGTAAGAGATTTTAATGTGTTAAATGGCTGCAGAGCTAATTAAAACTTTCAGATAAATTAATCAGTTTTCCAGCTGCAGTACAGATCTGTTATAAAGTCAGAACTTGTAAAGCTACTGGCAGAAAAGATGGTGAAGACCGCATGAGCAGTGGGGCTCTGGAGCCAAGCCCATCTTGAATAAATGAAGGATCAAAATATAAAAAGGCAACTTTCAGTAAGAACTATTGTCTAGTGGTTAGAGAAGGGGAACTGGCCAACAGGCCACACTCCCGGGTCCTATACCTGGCTCTGTCAGACACATTCCAGGATGGATGAAAATCTATGATTTTTTAAAATATCAGGTTTTTAAAATTTAAATTAAATACAGGTTTATTTTTTTTAAAAAATAAACCTATTTAAAATTAATTTGGAATTACTATAACATATGTTAAGGCCTAAAATTATAATATATATTTTACAATAATTTAAATTAATTTTAAAAAATATTAAGCGGTACATGTTTGCTGGCAAGTTTTAAAAGAAACTCAAACCCACTGAACTAGTGGAAATCACTGGCTAAGCACTTCAAACCAGCTTGTGACAGCAGTGGCCTCTTCTGAAAATGCAGAGAGAATATTTTCTTCTTGTCAGTTTATTCAACTAGTTCAGCTGTGAGAGGATAAAATCTACAACTTCTAAAATCTTGAAGGACATGTTGATCAGAAACTGTCAGTTCAATTCCTATCTACAGATAATATTTCCTTTGTTTAACAAATCACACTTTTAAATGCAAAATATGTTTTGATAATGGATGGATACGGTAGCAGCTAGCCTGTTGATCACTGGAGACGTGGGTTTCTTGGAATGTAAGGATGTCGATGTTATGTGTCTTCAATGTGTTTGCAATATACTCACACTTCACCCAGGAAATGTTAAGTTGGAGGATCCTTGTTGCAGAACCTATCTGGCATGTTACGTGGCCCTGAAGATGGCCATTATGGTGGCTTAAGTTATTGCTCTGAAGACCGGGAGATTGTTGATCAATGTTCGATCACCAGGTTGATGGCATTAGTCATGATTTCTTACTTAACAGAGTGGGCCGTGTGAAGGCTGCCATCTTGCGCTAACGCTTTTTAATGTTTACACGAGTGACATGCCTCCAATGAAGCCGTGCAAATTTGCATATGTGGATGATGTTGCCCTGGCAATTCAAGCAGCCACCTTCAGTGACATCGAGTCCACCTTGAACAAGGACCTAAACACCATGGAGGAATATTTCCAGAAATGGAAGCTCAAGCCAAATCCTCACAAACCAGTCACTGCATTCCATCTGAAAAACAGGAACACTAAGTGCCCTGAAAGTAACCTTCTGTGGCAACTCTGTGTGACATGACCCCACTCCGACCTATCTGGGAGTGAAGCTAACCTTCCACGACCATTTGAAGAAGGTAGCTGCCAAGATGAAGACAATGTCGACCTGGTCCAGAAACTGGCAAGCACAAGCTGGGGAGCATCAGCATCAGTGTTACAGACATCAGCCACAGCCCTTGTATACTCTTTAGCTGAGTACTGAACACAGATATGGAGCAGAAGTAGCCATACTTGACTTGATGATGTCCAACTAACCATTGCAATGTGGTACATCACTGGAACCCTCAAATTGACCCCAACACACTGGTCTTCCAGTGCTGTCACACATTGCTGTCCCATCCATTCACTGCAATGCTGCAACCCTACGGGAATTCCAGAGGATCTTGGAAAATGAATATCTTCCCATCCACCAGGACCTTAACAATGAACCTCACCACTGCTTGAAGTCACGTAAGCCCTTTTGGACCCACGCATTTAACCTCCAACAATGCAACTTCAACCCTGATGAAGCTTGGAAAGTTGAACACAGTTCACAAGAAGTCATAAATAAACACCTTGTGAAAGACCCAACACAGAAGATCCCTGATTTCGATCTCCCACAAAGCTCATGGGCCACCCTAAACCATATCCACACAAACCATGGCAGATACGGATACTTGCTATACTAATGGAAAATTAAAGACTCTCCAATGTGCGACTGAGGTCACCCAGAACAGACCATGGAACATATAACAACTCAATGCCCAATTCACAAATATGGAGGAGGCATCACATCAATACATAGATGTAATTATGTGTCTTAACCATCTAAATGTAAAATTGTAGTTGTTACTCTACATTTACATCAGCCATATGAAAAAAAGATTACTTTTTATACAGCACATTAAGTGTAGTTTTATTTAACTAATAAAAAAAATCTTAAAATGCTTTTTGTGCATTTTAATTTCTATCCAAGCAGGTCTTAACCCAGATTACGAGTAAAAAATTAATAATCTAGTAAATAAAAAAATGCATCATTCACCATTTCTAACAAATAAAAATGTAAATATTAAGAATCAGAATCAATGTAAGTTAAGCTATACAGTCGCTTAAATAAATATATATAGATATAGGCGCAAATTTCAAAAGGTATTAGGTGTTGCTACGCTCAGTGCCGCAATACCTATCTCATTGAGGAGCCTAAATCTCATTTTCAGAAGTGATTTAGGCTCTTAAGAGCCTAAATCCCATTGACTGCCAATGATATTTAGGCTCCTAAAACGGTTAGATGTTCAATGGTGAGCACAGCAATGCCTCATTAGCTTTAAAAATCTGGGCTATAGTCTATCCTCCTGGTTAGCAAAAAGAAGCACAACATTTACTGTAAAGGCTATATTTAGCTGCAAATCAACATGTTTTAATGGTTATCAACCAACAAGAATCAGCTTTTCTTTAGGAAAATAATTAAAAAGTAGAAAGGCAAAGCAATATTAAAACTGATGATTTAAGTCAGGGTTTCCTGCTTAAATCAAGGTTTCCTGATTAAAATCCATCCACCTGACACATTATTTGGCAACTTCTCTGTATTTCATTTACTCAGTGCAGTGGATGTAATAATACATACTTGAATGTATGTAAAAAGTGTTTGAAATCCCAATATCAAAAGGCAATGCAGAAGTGTAAAGGACTATTGTAAAAGATCTTGTGTATCTAGAGGGTCATTTAACCTTACTTTTCTAATGCTTTGCTTTCACTAGACTGCCTTTGTTTGCTAAGAATCAGGAAGTCTAGCTTTTTTGGAAAAGCCAAATGGTGCTCTCCAGAGATGTTCATTAAGTGCACTCAATTTAGTAATAAGTAAAGCACAAACACACTGCAAATATATTAGCTTATTTACTATATTACTGATATCTAGGGTAATATGCAGTGCAAAAATATGAAAATATAGAAGACTGTAGAATGACATTTTACACTGGTTATGTAATTCAACAACTTGTGAGACCTGTGGCTAATGCAGCATCATTAATTGTCTTCAAGTGAACGAGATGGGGTGTTCTAGACCAAACCAAATCCTTTTATCTCTCACCCACTAATTACACTGGCATCTCTTTTTACCTCAAGTATTTCCATATCAATTGTAATGAATAATTTGGTATATCATCTTAGGAAAATATGTAAATTACTGTGTAATCACAATATTGCAGCAAACAAGATAAATGCAAGAATGATCACCTAAACATCTAATTAGTTTCTCTACACAGTCAGATTTATGCTAGAGCTTCTAATTGCAACCTAACATTTTAATGAAGGTTTCACCATTGTATAAATAAGACTGACAAACTATAAACAATATTCATTCATTTTATTTCTTCCCTCGCTCAAAAACAATTTACCTTTGTAAAAGTCCTGCACACCTGCAAGGGAAGATATGTTTATGTGGTCTCTGCTACAAAACTGAAGAATTTCCATTATAAACAGCAATGGCAACACCACAAGGTAATATTGGGGATCCTTTAATAGGAGACAATCACAAATGAAAAAACACTAGTGATATTTAAAATGTTAACCTTCATTCTGTATAGGGCAACATAAAACACATTTTCTTTATATGGAGAACTGAAAAATGTAAAATATGTTTTTCTTCAGGCAGCCTTTTCAGTACAGGCTTGATCCCAATTTTTCCTACTGAAGTCAGTGGCAAAACTTCCCATGACTTGAGTGGCAGCAGGATCTTACCCTTTTTAATGGTCTATTTGCAGGTTAGTAACTGCGGTTCGAAATTTATTTCCTACCAAAAGAGGATTTCCTTTAAAACATACTAAAAGATTTAAAAAGCACCTTTCATGAACAAGAAGAAAAAGGCAAAAAATCAAACAGATGAGTATTGTGACAGGTTGGTTAATAAAAACAAACACTCTGGAAACTCTAACCTGTTTGGTTAAGTGACTGCTGCAGCAATCTGAGGTTTAGTGTTTCTACACTGTTCACTCTTTTATACGAAAGCACAGAGAGCTTAACTGTTGGCTTATCTTCATTCCTGTAATGTCTTGTGCCTTGATGAGAATATAGTAATGTTTTTAAGAGTCGTTTTTTATTTTAGCTCATTTTTGAAAAACTGTTTGTTTTTAAAATGTAAATGTTAAAGAGATTAATTTGGTCAGAGATGGGTGGAGGTGTTTGTGTTCTTTGATTTGATACCAGTAATATAGGTGCATTTCCCTTTCTTTTGTAAGTAGTTTCTGTACAGTGTTTTTAAGTAACTAGTCAAATTTCCTTTCTAACGTTTTATCTGTGAAGCAGTGATGTTTTATTTAAAATGATGAGGCTCTACATTCATTATTGGATATTTTTTCTTTCAAATGAGATGTGTGGACGGACTCCTTCTCTGTTTATGGTTCTTCCTACAGATTGCCTGTCAGTCCCTCATGGTGGGTGGGCCGTCCTACCTGCAGTCTTTGAAAGCAGGTCAGAGCAGAGTCCAGCAGAAGGCCCCTCCCCTTCTCAAAAGAGCTACCTGCTGGCATCCCTTTTAAATAGACTATCACAGGGCTGAACGATAAAGGCAACTATGCACATTAAAACTTCTTCATATATAGAAAAGAAACCCAAGTTTGTGAACTGGGCTAGCTGTGCCGAAAGCATCAGCCAAGATATGAGGATAGGCTGGGATTGCTAGACATGCTATCTTAGAGAACAGAAGTTACTGGCTGGTTCGGTGCCTTTTCAGGCCTGCTTTCAAATATAGTCCACACTATGCAGAATCCAAATATACCCCACTTCCTGGCACTGTTTTATTAACACATAAATTAACAATAAAATAAAATGCATCTCAAGCCCTCTCCCCAGGTTGGCTGCTTCTACAGTTCCTGCCTTTGGACTGCTCAGCCCCACTCCCTAGATCAGGGGTGGGCAAAGTTTTTGGCCTGAGGGCTGCATCGGGTTTCGGAAATTGTATGGAGGGCCGGTTAGGGGACTCTGTGCCTCCCCAAACAGCCAGGCATGCCCCCCCATCCCCTCCTGCTTCTCGCCCCCTGACGCTCCCCCCCCGGACTCCTGCCCCATCCAATCCCCCCATTCCCTGACAGCTCCCCCCCCCCCGGAACACCTGCCCCATGCAACCACCCCTTCTCCCTGTCCCCTGACCGCCCCTGGAACCCCTGCCCCTGACTGCCCCATCCAATCCCCCCTCTCCTTCCTGACTGCCCCCCCCGGAACCCCTGCCCCCATTCAACCCCCCCTATTCCCTGCCCTCTGACCGCCTCAACCCCTATCCACACCCCCGCCCCCTGACCACCACCCCGAATTCCCTTGCCCTCTATTCAATGCCCCTGCTCTCCGCCCCCTTACCACGCTGCCTGGAGCACCAGTGGCTGGCGACGCTAGAGCCGTGCTGCCCAAAGCACCAGGACAGAAGCCCGGCTGGAGCCATCCACGCCACCGATCAGCACTGAGCACCGGGTCAGGCCCAGGCTCTGCAGCTGCGCTGCCCCAGGAGCTCACAGCCCCACCGCCCAGAGCATTGCGCCAGCGGCGGGGCGAGCTGAAGCTGTAGGGGAGGGGGAACAGCGGGGGAAGGGCCAGAGGCTAGCCTCCTGGGGCAGGAGCTCAGGGGCTGGGCAGGAGGGTCCCGCGGGCCGGATAAGGCCCGTGGGCCGTAGTTTGCCCACCTCTGCCCTAGATCCTCTCTCTCTCTCTCTCTCTCTCGACACTTCTACCTCCCTTATATCTGGGTAGAGTAACAAGCATTAATTCTTATGGCCCTATTGTGTTAGGTACTAAACAAATAAATGATAAAAAGACAATCCATGACCCAGATTGCTCACAATCCAGGTAAACAGAGATTCATTTAACATTCTTCAGAAGGATCATCTTTTGTTAAGGGGTGTTTGAGGCAAACAATGATTGAAAGCCATAATGGAAATTATGTTTCAGTGTTATTGTCTCAGTGGGGCAATATCAAATCCCTTGAGAACACCGTGAGCACCAAACAAAATACAGATATATTAGACTGAGTTACCGATGATTTTCCCCTTGTCTCAGTTTGAGTATGTTTGAGGTACTGTCCACACTGGGGTTAGGTATCTGTAAGGTAATTTCTTTTGTCACAATAACATGCTTGTCTAGACACTGCAAGAGAAGTATGAAAGTGTATGAAAAGGTTTTTGGCAGGGAAAGGAAGACAACAGGAGATATCAGTGGTATAATATGTATTAACCACTCAGCTTTAAAAAATGAAACTGGGTCTATGCAGGCACCATAAGAATTAAAACCAGCAACTATTATCTAGGATGAGTAAAAGTTCCAACTTTCTTAATGATTGGGTTCTTTGGTGTTAAATTGAATAAGGGTTTAAAGAATAATTTATTTTTAGTTCCTTCTCTTTAATCATGAAAGCATGGAGGTTTTTTATTTACGCATTGCTCTGGTACACTTTGTTTAATCCTGAAAATCTTTATCAATGCTCTAAAGCAATTCTGTTGCACAGTGTTTGATTTCCATAATCCCTGCAGCACACACATTTATATTTTATGTGAACTGGTTCAGAATCCTTTGAAATTTAAAACACACAGAGAGTTTCTTACCCTGGATAGAACAGAGATGTAAAATAACATAAAATTAGTGCCATACCATTGATTATCTCAGGTCTTTTTTTGCCAGCGTTTTTAAAACATAATCTTCTCCGTCCATTCTTGTCTGCTGATGGTTCTCGGAGTGATGTAGCAGGGTCCACATAGCACAGCAAGCTGGTGCACTATAGAGTCATAGCCTGGCTTGCTGAGCGGTAATTTACTGTGCAGACAAGCCCTTAGCTAGTCCTGTATCTATTTCTTATTTTTTGATATTTGTGATTTAACAACATTATACCCCTTCACAACACAGACTCTCCTGCTGGATTTCTTGCCAAAGAAATGAATACAATTACATCTAAAAGAACTTTGTTAAAAGAACAATAAGACTGCAAGGTCAAGCACTGCATTAGAAAATGCCGGAATTAAAGATGATTGTGAAATCTTTATTCATCCCCCTTGCACATACATCATACATTCAGACAGTTTAAGGTCAGAAGGGACCATTAAGTCAACTAGTCTGACATCCTGTTCATCATAGGCCAAAAAATTTCACCCAGTTACCCCTGCACTGAGTCCAATAACTTGCATTACTCTTGCCCAGCATCACCTAGGATGTCTGAGGAACAGCCAGGAATAGAACCAAGCTTTTCTGAATCTCAGTCCGATGACTTAAACACACAATAACATTCTCTTCCTGCAAACCTCTGCCTCATTCGCTGTCCCTCCACAATACACTGAACGAAGCAGGGTACTTTTGCACAAATAATATGCAGCTAAAGGAGTAACTATTAGCAGTAGTAGGATGCTGTGTTCTGTGGAAAAGCCATTAGAGGGATACACCACACACCCTTTTCCAGCGGTTTACTTAACTACTTGCTAGATAGCAGAAGAATGCAGGAAGTCAGGATTGCTGGGTTCTATTCCTTGTTCTGGAAGAGAGTGTTATCTAGTGGTTACAAGAAGCACAGCCAAACACACAGATTTGGCACATTCCTTCTGAAAAGTAGTGTTGCAAAGGGGATGAGACTTGGGTTTGCCATATTAGAGATGTGGTTGTAGTTCTAGAGAGTACCTTGTAGTTACCGCACCTACAGTGTGTGTGTGTGTGTGTGTGTGTGTGTGTGTGTGTGTGTGTGTAATTATACTTGCTTTTCTCTAAGATAGGAGGTATGAAGCATTGCTCAATAATAAGGGCTGTGAAGTGAACATAATTATTGGTAATTTAGTGGAAGAGCTTAGGCTAGAATTCATGGTCTCCTGGATCCCAGCACAGCATACTTTCTTCTTGATCAGAGAGTATGTTGCAGCTGCTGCTTTGCTTGTGTGCTACCTAGAGTCATATAGGGAGTTCCTTGGAACTGGGAGGAGGCTCACAGCAGATGGGATGTTTGGAGATTTTTATCAGTCAGCCTCTTATAATTTGGCCAAATAGGGTTGAATTTTCCTGAGGACAGCAAAAGGCACCTCGCTGCCCCCACAGGTATCCCCCTGCCAAATCTCACATACTTACTCCAAAGCACGGAGGTGTTAGAACTCTTCACATAGATGGTTAGAAACATTTTTAACACTGGTAAAACATCCTAGTTTCCCCTAGCTTCATTTTCAGAGATTGCAGAACTATCTTCACTGACTTTCAAAAATAATTCAGCCTGAGGCAAGCCTGGAAATTTTTAGCTGAGGTGGTTAAAGTTTGGCAAAGTTATATGCAACTGAAAAGAATGGGGCTTATAATGGAAAGTGTCAGGCATCCTTAACATCACCAGCTCTGCCTATAATATCACCATCAGCATTATGATTTCATTCGTGGTAGGATCAAATACGAAGACAACAAACCATTGTTTACCACAAGTGTCTTCAATAATTAGCAAGCTTGACAAAAACATGAAAATCAAGACACTAAGAGACTCACGTTTAAGTGAAATGCGAAAGCTTTTTGCAGCTGGAAAGTATGGCTTTAAACAGTTAGATATTATTGCTACAGATCAGTCTTTGCAGATTGTTCACATTAGTTTCTTACCGTTTTGACTTGTAATCTGATTTGTTTGGTGAATATTTTCTTTGTCTCCTTGATCAAAAGCCGTATAGAACAGTGAGGGAGACAGTCCAGATCTCTTGGTATCTCGTATTGACTCGCTTCCTTTTTCTAATGTCAGTTGTTGGCATGATCTGCTACTTCGGCTACCCAAGGACTTTGTTATCTTTAAGAAAAAAAATCTGAATGAAAGATAATGTAACAGCTTTAAAATTAGCTCTCTAAACTAAACTAAAAACAGATTTTGGATAAAGTTTATTTTTCACAATAGATTTTCCTCAGCCTATTTTATTTTTTACATTAACTTTGCAGGAAAAAAAAATCTAGGTACCCATGTCACCTCTTCCTTGCTTAGGGCTACTTTCTCACAGTAAACCCAATGCCTGACATCTTAAAAATCCTGAGCTCCACCAAGTTTTGCCTAAGTGTAAAATGCATTTTAGGATACAGCTGAGCAAAATGAGTGTCTCAAAAAATTTGAGATCTCTACGGTGCTTGCATCTGGGTTAATGACAGACAGTGCCAAAAGTAACCATTAGATACTTTTTCAGCAAAGGTGTAAACACTCTGAAAATAAGAGAGAGAACTGTGTGTCGGGAAAGGGAGGGAAAAATTAACAGGAGAGGGGAAGAAATGGAGGCAAAGGAAGATGGAGATGTGCCATGCCAGAATTAATTTAAAATTAAGCCCATGCTCAAGTTGATTCCATTCCTCATCCGTACAAAGTTGATATTTCAAGCCTATAACAACATCACATATTTATTATGACAGTCACTGAGGTTTATAAGGGGTTTCTCTTACAGTGCATTTTACCCTGTAGCAGGCTCCCTCTGCATAGAGGTTTTGTCCTGAGTTGTTGGGACATATACCCTAGGGGCAGGGAGATGTTTACTGCATCTTATGGGACATTGTTGGTGAGAAGCACAGATGTGCATCAGGATATGGGTGAAACTATAAAAGGAATCAGGTGACATTACTGGTGCGACCTCTACCAGAGGATTCTCTGTTGTGAAAAGCTACAAATAGGAGGCTACTATTATGCAGAGGCTGGGGATATCTTTTGTGGTTATAGTAGCATAGATGACCCATTAGAATGCATTTAATATTTTGATGTGGGTCTGCTACATATTGATCATTCATCGTTTTAACACTTCAGATTTTGATATGGAACCAATTAAGGCACTTTACAATTTATTAAGCAGACTAAGAACCTCAAATTTTCCTCCCTTTCCCTTCTCAAGAACCACTGCTCCTCTGGAGGAGCTGGTTTCTCTCAATCTCTCCTGTTGAAGATGTTCTGCTGTGTATAAATAATTAAATAATTATTGGACTAGGGAGTTGAAATTTGGTCTCCCATCTGCTAGGTCAATGCTCTACCACCAAGCTATAGAGTTATTCTTGCTCTCTTTCCGTAGCCCAAGCACTATTCATTGTCACAATGAATCACCCACTCACTACATATGTGAATGCAGAGTTTGCCTCTTGCATGATGGCCCTCTTACTATGGAAAGATTCCACTTAAACACATGGAAAAATCTTGCTTTTGTCAAACTTCATTCCTACTTTTACTTACAAAAACATAAAAATTGAGCACTTTAAAAATAAACTTTATGAGAAAAATAAATATTCTCAAGAGAAAAAAAATTTATTCTGAAGAAAACCTTTTTGCAAAACATTTGTTCTTCCATCATATACAAACACAATCTGGAGTTTGGCTCTCAAGAGATAATAACTGCAATTGTTCCTTTCAGATAGGTGGTACTGGTTTGTGATAGTTTAACCCTTCTTCCTACCTCTCCAGATACCCTGGTGTTGAATCTTCTGCCAGAAGGTGGAGGTGGTCCAAGGACCTTGGATCCAAATGCAATGTGAGACACATCTTGATTTTTACTGTTGTGTGTACTGCCTTGTCCTCTATTAATTAACTGGTCTACTTAAAAAAAAAAAGACACCTTTTCAAACATGATGCTTTAGACTGAACATATTTATAAGCATGATATATCACAGTATTTGACACAATAGCAAATTTTTATTTCTTCATTCTTGCTTTTCTATTCATTTAAATAATTATTTCATAAATCATATAGGAAAAAAATCATACTTCCAAGAAATAATTATGTATCTTTCTAACACCACAACAGGTATATATATTACTTCTGACAAAATACAAATGTATCCCCTTCCTTTTCCATTTGACAGTGTGCCCAGTGCAACAGATACTATAAACACATGGAATAGTCAAAGAATATTATATCATCGTTATAAATGATTCATGTACCTTTATGGGCTAGGGATTGTATTCTGGCTCCATGCGGGAGTTACAGGTTTTCCTGCAGGAACTAAAATCACTGGGGAGTGTTGGGGTATCATTAAAAGCAACGCAATAGCAAAGCCCTGGACTTTGAAAGAAAAAATCATGTTTAAAGAAGATAAGAAATACTGACAATAAAGTATCATCATGTTTTCCATAACTCCTCCTCCTCTTTCTAATAATTAAGGGCAGAAAGGATAATACACATATACTGACTTATACCATTGAAATTGAAAATGAATTGTTAATGGTAAGATTAAGAGCTTCGATAGCTATATTTTTAATTATCTGTAATTATGTGGAGTGAATGAGTACAGATGAGGTAATGCTGATGTCAAGTCCTTGCTGGCATAAGTGTGGTTTTGTCAATTCATCCTTTACGCAGAATTTCTAATCTGCTTAAACTGTTATTGGTGACAGAATAAAGGTCACATGTTGTGTTGGAAGAGATAAGTAAGAAGATATAGCATGTAATGATAAATACTTCCCCGCCTTTTTTTTTTTCTGGGCAGACCCAGGGCAGGGTGACACAAAAACATGACCCAGAAACTGCAAAACCAGTCGGAAAAATACAGAATGTGGGTAATTGAAGCTTGCACATGTGTAATGTCTGGGTTACGTAAAATCAAGAGGGTTGATGTGCTAAAAGCCTATTGGATAAAGATCGCAATCTGCAACACAGAAAAGTATGAAAGACCTAAGTGAACGTGGATCCAAACTGGAGAAACACTAGACCAGAAACTGAAGAACGGGACTGAATGACCAGACCAAGGGATCAGAGACAGTGATGACTATCATGGAAGGTAGAAGAACTTCCTGGTGCCCCAGAATGTGGTAACTTGGACCCATTTACCAATTCGGTCTTGTCTTATTATTTATCTGGTATAACTGTACATGCAGACACTATTATTGACAATAATTCTGTCTGAAATTGTATAAATAAAGGTGAAAATGGATTTAGCCTAAATTGAGTGGGGTCGTGACTCTGTTTCCCAACTTTTATTCCCAGCAGGAGTAATTTAAACAGGCAGCAAATCTGGAGAAGCCTCAGCCCCTGGGGAAATTGCCAATACTAATTTGACCCAGCTTAAGAGGCTGGCAAACAAATAAATGAAAATGATATAAAATGACCACCCTGATGTGGCTGGGGAGAGCTCATTCTCACGTGACCCAAGAACTGTTGTGAGACTGTGGCCAAAGGGACAGGCCCCTGTGAGAGGCCCTGAAGTACTCTGAAACCTGCTAGGGTCTCCGTATGGGAAGTGGGGGATACCTGGTAAGGTAGACATACATATAAGCTGTTTATTGTTTTTAAGGTATATTTTTGTGTAATATTTTTGTTCTGAATAATTAATACTTTTCTTTATGAAGGCTGGCTGGTCATTGGTTAACTCTGTCATTGCCCCTGAGACAGCTGGACTGCAAGTGCTGAACTGAAGTCAGACTTCCTGAGGTGATCACAGTGAATTGGAAGAGGAACTGCAGCCTAAATTCTCAACCAAGAAAGGAATGTGTCACGGGACTCCACTCTGAGAAAGATGACAGCTAGAGGCCTGAGATCTAAGTGATGTGCCTTCAAGCAGGTCACAAATGAATCAGAGGCACAGTTAGCTCGGGAATGACACACCCAACTTGAAGCAAGTCAACATGATAAGGTTATTTCTGTACACTCTTAGCTTGAAACAGTTGTTTAAATACTGTGGTTTAAAAACTGAGTTAGAAGTAAATAAAAGTATAATTTTTCTCTGCTTGATCACTGAAGGAATACAATATAAAGCCTATGTTGTAAACAGGCAGACGAAACAGCTCAAATTCGTAAAGAATTCAGATAAAAGCTGTAGCTTGCCAGTCAAGATATCAGTGACAAGTTCTGTAAAGCATCTGATACAAGAATACTTACGTGTAATTTTACCATCTGAAGATACAGAGCCACCTCAATTTCAACACTTGGGCTCCAATCCTGCAAATACTTACATACACAGGTAATTTTCAGCTCAAATTTTTTACTTCTTTGAAAAATTTTGTCAAATTGTTTCAAAAACTGAAAAATGTCAACCAGCTTCATAGCTGGTGAAAAACCAAGCCAAAGGGTAGATGGAAATTTTTGTTGAAAATGTCGTGTGGAGAAAGATGGGTAAGTGGTTATGCAGGGGAATATAGCTCATCTTCAGAGAACAACTGTAGGTAAGGCGCTTTAAAAAAGATTCCCCAAAGATTCTTATTTCATTGGATCACCACTTCAGGAGCGGATAAAGATCTAGGATGTCACGGCAACAAAATATTGCAGTTCAGAAAGAAAAAGTTACTCTAATATGCTGTTCTAAGGAAAAGAAACAAAGCATTCTCCCCTCACCCTCTTCTCTTTTAACATAGACTAATTTAACATCTAATTTCCTGTTTTGAGATGTGATATTTCTGTAAAACAATAAAGTAATGCCACAGCATATTTTTGAGAGTCTCTTTTATAATTTTTATAATGGTGGAACTGGTTAAATTTGAATTCAAATCAGTTTGACTTTCATTTTCAGCTAGGAAATTTCAACAAGTCCACATATTTACCAGTCACTAGCATCATTCACTAGTATTACCCATAACAAAAGAAGTCCCTGTAGGCCAGAAGTTCCTTGTTCTCCTCTTCCTGAAGTGACATTCAGTTGCTATTAACAGCTGCCATCTCCATAGCTTAGATGACCCGCTCAGTTTACTGTCAATTTTTTTAATTTGCTGACTACTTTGGGATGCCTTTTGCCCACGCACCAATTATAAAAGCTGATTAACATGAAAATTCTCTGTTTATGTTCATATTAATTGACTGCAATTAATTGCCTACATCAACACATCTGCCACAGTGCACAAATGTGTGTAGTTAAAAGAAGATATGACCAAAAAATAGTTGATTAGGAAAACAAAACAAAGTTTAGTGGATAAAAAGAAAAAGTTTCTAATTAAACTGAAGCTTAAAATTATCAAAGCTTCCATTTGCAGGAAAGCCTGATTTCTGATCTTTGAAAGGAGTGTCTGGGAGAACTCACATTATAGTCATAGTACAAGGTTAAAAACAAAGATTAGATTAAACCTGCAGCTCAAGGCATTTCATTTTCTCTAGTTAGCGAAAACCAAAACTTTGTGTAGGTCAGGGATGTTACCATTAATTATTTTACTACTTTGCCAAGGGCTATATTCCTTTGTAGTTAGATAGGAAAACCTGAGGGCTCACCGTCTAATTGTCCTTTTTTAAATAAACATTCATTTTTCTCTCTAGATACACCATTCTCATTATTTTAGTCATTTAATTTTTACATCCTCCTCACGCAAAGCCTGAACAAAAAGTGCTGATTTTTCATCTATTGTCATGGAGAGGTCACACTCCAGGCTTTTCTCTGCTATCTAACAATAAAATTAGAATGAAACTTTTTACCAGAACTTTGGCTTGCCTATTTCTGAGGGAAAAAACACTACAAATATTATTTGTTTTTGAATATTACTCTGATTTTCAAATAAATATACTTGCATATGAAAAGATGTTAAAAAACAGTTTAAACTATTAAGGGCCCAATCCTGCTCGGATTACAATAAAAAACTCCCATTAACTTCAGTAGGGTAGGATTGAACCCTCACTGACTGAGAGTTGATTCAGCACAAGGAAAAGGTTTAAGAATTTGCAAAAGCATCTGACATTAGACACAAAATAAGTGCAGGTGATAAAAGAACTTTGTGAGTAAGGAAAACAGTATAAGACTTGGTTAAAATAAAAGGGAGTCAGTTTTAAAGGGAATTTTAGAAGCATCCCTTCTCCCACGTTATCAAGGGCATGTACAGCACAGACTTGTGTTTGGTTCACGTGCCAGGAAAGACGGCAACTTCTTTAGAACAAGCTATGAAACTGGGTCCCGAACACACCTGGGTACTAAGAGTAGCTTGAACACTGAAGGATTCCAAATGTTCACATCCTACTTGACCCTTTTACCCCTAATTTCAGATATAAGTCTCAAGTAGTGGTGGGGTCAGGAAGTTCCCAACCCTGAACTGCTATCCTGCAGGGGACAGCCAGAAAGCAGAGCAGAGTTGAAGTGCTCCAGTATTCAGCTGCAAGAGTTTGCTCCTGCTTCAAGCATTACTGTTACAGCAACTTCACCCTAGGCAGGAAACCTAAACTCCATGAGACCACTCCAGCTGCTCCAGAGCAGATGGTCTCACCTGTGAAACAAGAGTGGCTGAACCCCCTACTCCTGATAACCGTTGTGGGCAGTGGAGCCATAAGAGAAGGGTGGAAGCGGGCTTGGCTGGCCTATCAACTTGTCTGAGCTCTTGTAGTTCACGCAGCTCATTGTGAAGCAGGTTCAAGGGACAGTTACAGAAATGACTGCCGCTGCAAGTTGGGCATTCCTTTTGACCTATTAGTCCCTGTCCCAGCATGCTCCTTTGTCTACTACCAATGTGGAAGAGGAATTCTCTCTTTATGCCACGAGTCTTACCTTTGTGCCATGCAATCAGGAGGCTTCTTGAGGAACTGTGGACCTGGCCAATATAGTGCCCATCTTTAAAAAAGGGAAGAAGGAGAATCCAGGGAACTACGGACCAGTCAGCCTCACCTCAGTCCCTGGAAAAACCATGGAGCAGGTCCTCAAGGAATCAATTCTGAAGCACTTGGAGGAGAGGAAGGTGATCAGGAACAGTCAACATAGATTCACCAAGGGCAAGTCATGCCTGACCAACCTGATTGCCTTCTATGATGAGATAACTGGCTCTGCGGATATGGGGAAAGCAGCGGACATGATATATCTTGACTTTAGCAAAGCTTTTGATACGGTCTCTCACAGTATTCTTGGCAGCCAGTTACAAAAGTATGGATTGGATGAATGGACTATAAGGTGGATAGAAAGCTGGCCAGATCGTCGGGCTCAATGGTAGTGATCAACGGCTCAATGTCTAGTTGGCAGCCGGTATCAAGCGGAGTGCCCCAAGGGTCAGTCCTGGGGCCGGTTTTATTCAACATCTTCATTAAAGATTTGGAGGATGGCGTGGATTGCACCCTCAGCAAGTTTGTGGCTGACACTAAGCTGGGGGGAGAGGTAGATAAGCTGGAGGGTAGGGATAGGGTCCAGAGTGACCTAGACAAATTGGAGGATTGGGCTAAAAAAATCTGATGAGGTTCAACAAGAACAAGTGCAGAGTTGTGCACTTAGGAAGGAAGAATCCCATACACTGCTACAGGCTGGGGACCGACTGGCTAAGCGGCAGTTCTGCAGAAAAGGACCTAGGGATTACAGTGGACGAGAAGCTAGATGTGAGTTAACAGTGTGCCCTTGTTGCCAAGAAGGCTAACGGCATATTAGGCTGCATTAGTAGGAGCATTTCCAGCAGATCGAGGGAAGTGATTATTCCCCTCTATTTGGCACTGGTGAGGCCACATCTGGAGTACTGCGTCCAGTTTTGGGCCCCCCACTACAGAAAGGATGTTGATAAATTGGAAAGAGTCCAGCGGAGGGCAACGAAAATGATTAGGGGGCCGGGGCACATGAGTTATGAGGAGAGGCTGAGGGAACTGGGCTTGTTTAGTCTGCAGAAGAGAAGAATGAGGGGGGATTTGATAGCAGCCTTCAACTACCTGAAGGGGGGTTCCAAAGAGGATGGAGTAGGCCAGTGGTGGGCAACCTTTGGCCCATCAGGATAATCTGCTGGCGGGCTGCCAGACAGTTTGTTTATGTTTGCATGGCCCCCGCAGCTCCCAGTGGCCAGGAACGGCAAACTGCAGCCATTGGGAGCTGCGGACGGCCATGCAAATGTAAACAAACTGTCTGGCGGCCTGCCAGCGGATTACCCTGACGGGCCACATGTAGCCCGCGGGCCACATGTTGCCCACCACTGAGCTAGGCTGTTCTCAGTGGTGGCAGATAACAGAACAAGGAGCAATGGTCTCAAGTTGCAGTGGGGGATGTCTAGGTTGGATATTAGGAAAAACTATTTCACTAGGAGGGTGGTGAAGCACTGGACTGGGTTACCTAGAGAGGTGGTGGAACTTACATCCTTAGAGGTTTTTAAGGCCCGGCTTGACAAAGCTCTGGCTGGGATGATTTAGTTGGAGTTGGTCCTCTGTTGAACAGGGGTTTGGACTAGATGACCTCTCTGAGGTCTCTTCCAACCTTAAACTTCTATGATTTTAATACCATCCTGCTAGCTCCATGTTCTTTTTGGCTGTGAGAGTCACTCACAAGGTCCCAACAACACTGCTTTCATTGGAAGGTCAGGTGTGTGTCATGCATGCTGAGACAACGTGAAACATTTTCTCTGTATTCAGCCTATCAACTCAGTTTGGTAAAAAGTCTTGAGATCACAACAAATCATCCACTTAAGTTCTAGATGTAACTACATAAAAATACATACTACATATATTCTAGAGGGTGAAAGTAAGCAATATTATAATCCTTTGGCTACAGGAATTATAGCTACTGATATTATAGATCAAGGATTTTGTAAAGTACGATACCTAAGATATAATAGAAAAGGGAGGATTAGTATACTGTGATTTCATCCGCATCCACAAAGAAGTGAAATTAAACAAAATACAATGATCTAGAATAATCTAGTAATAAATATTGTGAATAGCAAAAAGACTCCATTTGTTACCAATTAGGGTGACAAGATGTCCCGATTTTATTGGGACAGTCCTGATATTCGAGGCTTTTTCTTATATGAGCACCTATTACCCCCCGATTTTTCATATTTGCTGTCTGATCATCCTATTACAAATTTAGCCAAAATACTATAATGAGCTAACATGATGGCTCTCATCTGATTTCTATTATTTTTGTAATGTAACTGTCATAGCTATGGTGCCATTACATCAGCAGTTCTCAATCCACAGCCCGTAGGCTGCATGAGGCCCAATTAGCACACATCTGCGGCCCAGCTGTGTGCTAAAGGCCGTGGGCTATGCAGGTCTGGGTTACTGGCTGCCTGGCTGCCCAGCAACGCGGGGTCCGGGCTGCCTAGCTAGGCAGGGCATGGTGCAGTGGGGTTGGGGTCACGGCCATCCCAATGTGGCGGGGTCCAGGACTGCCACCCAGCTGGCCCTGCAGAGGGTCCGACAGGGTCTGGGGCTGCCAGCCTAGCTGGCCCCACAGAGGGCCCAGTGGGTTCCAGGGCTGCTCCCCGGCCAGCCACTCTGACGTTGCTTATCACTTATAATCACTTAAAATATATCTTTTGTAATCAATAAACTTGTTTTACTGTTTATCTTTATCAGTGAGTTTGCCTGAATTGCTTGGTAAATCTGCTCAGGTTTACAAATGCTGGTGTATATCCACTTTCCATTGTTGAAGTGGTGAACCAATTAATAAACTTGCATTGCTCAAGAAAGAGTCTTGAGCAGTGCAAGACGGTATATTCCTGAGGTACAAGGCTGGGAGCTGGGGGGATTTGGCTGGTGCCTTCCTCTGTGTGATTCATGAGTGGCTCTGGGAGCATTCATGCAATCTATCTGGGTGTGGGGCTCCACATGTGGTTGTACTGAGTGATAACAGCGCCTGGAGTGGTTTGCTGCTTGCGACTAGCAAAGTATTGTGAGAGACAGCTCAGGCTGGAGAGTTAAGAGGGCAAAGCAGTACCACGGTCCCAGGCTGCACCCTGGGGATCCTGTCACAATGGTATCACCCGCAAACTTTATAAGTGTACTCTCTATGCTATTACCTAAATCACTGATAAAGATATTGAACAGAACCAGACCCAGAACTGATCCCTGCGGGACCCCACTCGTTATGCCCTTCCAGCTTGACTGTGAACCACCGATAAGTATTCTCTGGGAACCATTTTCCAACCAGTTATGCACCCACCTTACGGTAGCTCCATCTAGGTTGCATTTCCCTAGTTTGTGTTTGAGAAGGTCATGCGAGACAATATCAGAAGCTTTACTAAAAACAAGATATACCAGGTCTACCGCTTCCCCACCATCAACAAGGCTTGTTACCCTGTCAAAGAAAGCTATCAGGTTGGTTTGACACGATTTGTTCTTGACAAATCCCCCATGCTGACTGTTACTTATCACCTTATTATCTTCTAGATGTTTGCAAATTGATTGCTTAATTATTTGCTCCATTATCTTTCTGGGTACAGAAGTTAAGCTGACTGGTCTGTAATTCCCCGGGTTGTCCTTATTTCCCTTTTTATAGATTGGCACTATATTTGCCCTTTTCCAGTTTTCTGGAATCTCTCCCATCTTCCATGACTTTTCAAAGATAATCGCTAATGACTCAGATATCTCTTCAGTCAACTCCTTGAGTATTCTAGGATGCATTTCATCAGGCCCTGGTGACTTGAAGATATCTAACTTTTCTAAGTAATTTTTAACTTGTTCTTTCCCTATTTTAGCCTCTGATCCTACCTCATTTTCACTGGCTTTCACTATGTTAGATGTCCAAGATATGTGTTCTGTTTCTGAGATATAATCTTTTACTACCTTATCTGGTTACTGAAAAGTTTATAAATTCATAAAAAGGTGAAGAGATGGGGAAAACTGAAAAAAAATTGGAACAAAAATCTCCTGTAGGAGGACATATGAATCTGCCCATGCTGTACGCATCTTTGTTTCAAAACACATTATGGCAAACACAGCTTGCTTGTATTTCTTAGAAGAGGTGCCTAGACAACATGTTCCAGGACACTTTCCTGTTTCATATCGACATACAGAAATATGAGGATGGATAAGTTTGTACAACTTTGTTCACACCATAATCGCCAACTCAGATTATGCCTGTTTGTTTTTCGTTTGGTTTTTTACAATTTTTTGAAATTCAAATTTATAAAATTTAAAATTTAATTAGGAATGTTTTTCTTCTATCTCAGTTTATTTGATGTATTCAGTGGAAATGTAACTGAAGACTACATAGTTCTAAAAATCTGTAAAACATTTAATTTAAGAGGAAGAAAAAGTAGAACTGAAACTATCTGCCTACAATATTTGTGCTCTGTATGCAAAATGCGAACAAGCTCTTATTTTAAATTAGCTGGGTCATATGCAGTTATATGACAAGGTAGAGCCAGAAAACATTAAAATTTACATTATTTTTGATACAAATACTTATACTGGGTAGATACATTCCCCCCCCCCCCTTACAGTCAAAGAGTACAGTCCAAAAGAAACATGGCTGCCCTTACTTAAAACAAAGAAAAAAACAACCCACACTGTTGCTGCTGTGGAAATGAAAGCACTCAGGCAAATAGAGTACTGATTTTTAAGTAAATTACTAGTTTTGATCTGTGCTTAGTGGACCACTACATCTTGTCATTAGTGAGTTGAACTACTCAATTTAAATAACCAGACTTGATTCTGTGTTCAATTAAACTGAGGTCCCATTAATGAAAAACAAAATTACTTCCTACAGTCCTACATTGACTAACAGTCATTACTTAATGTGGGTTGGGAATTGAAGGAATTAACAGTGTAAATTTTTAGTTAAATTAGACACAATGATTTACTGGATACATGCTGGTTTTATTAATTTAATTGAAAACATTCAAAACACTCTTGCTCTTGAACAGGTTACATCTCTATTTGTAATGCAAGAAAATTACTCCTACATGACAACCTAGAAGTGACAACATGCTCTTAATTTTGGAAAAACTGTTATCTGTTAATGAAATAAAAATCCTGAAAAAGGACCCATGCAATGTGCATGCCAGTATTTTCTGATTTTTCTCATACTGCATGTACATTTGGAAGCAAACATTACAATTTATGCAAGTGTATGCTATTGTACAAGTGAAGATACTCATTTATATTCACTCATGACATTCAAAGGTCATCTGTTTTTTAAGTTTGTATTCTAATCAGTCTTTATTCTTGGGCAATAAAAGTGTACACCACCATGGACCTACTTTTGCTCCTTCTGGAGTCAATGTGAGTTTTTACCACAGACTTCAGTGGGAGCAGGATTGGGCCTGAAAATTGATTACCAGAACATGGGGGTTCCTATACTTTAGATGGTATTTAAATAGTGTGTAGGTGTTTATGAAATGAAAAGGAGGATATTATTTAATGAGATTCCATGTTCAGATCCTTGATCAGACACGTAGTGATGCACATCTGCTTATCAATGGACAGGCTCAACTATAATTTCTATCAAGAATTTTTAGTTCAGGTATAAAAAAATTAATTAATAATGCAGTCAAGAGTTCTCCAAGTGTCCTTTAATGCAATGCATCATGGTGGCCTTGAACTTTAAAACAAAAAGACACTTAAAATTCTTGGGTGTAGCTTTGAATATTTATTCAAACATATAATTAAATGTCTTGTAAAATTAAACTAGAAAAGACTTTGATATGAAGAATGGAATAAAAATAACAAATAATTACAGTATTTATCTAAGTATTTGTCTGAAATTGTATTTTAAAATAGTCCTGTTATTTTTTGTTTATGAATACTTTCATATTAGTTACAAGAGTACTGACATACAACTTTAAATTAATGGCTCAGATATTGTTGCTGTTCTTTAATAAAGATCTTTTAACATTATAGAATTGTTTAAAAGGAGGATTCATTCTTTTGTAGCAAGATATTAAAAGACCTGGGGTGAAATCCTGACGCCGCTGAAGTCAATGCCAAAACTTCAATTGACTTCAATAGGGCCAAGATTTCACCCAGGGTTTCTAAGGGAAGTGTGGCTTTGTGGACAAGCACTGGCTCTTTAAATGGTTTGACCTAAAATCTACTTACCTCTGTAGTGAGGATGCTGAGATCACAGCTATACTTCCAGACATCAACACAATTTGCAAAATTTTTCACCCATAACAACTTTTGTGCTAACCTTTACAATATTTCCCATAAAAATTTCAGTGTCAGTTTTTCAGCTGCCTAACCTCTACTTGGGTATACACAACATTTTGCATACATACCCCTGCACTTTGCAGATGCAAATATATTAACATAGGGACTGCCAGACGGGAACATTTGAAGGGTCCATCTAGTCCAGTATCCTGACTCTGACAGTGGCCAGAACCATATCATTCAGAGGACGGCAGAACCCTGAAGTAGGCATAACAATCTGCCCACGCATTATTGGTCTCATCCTGATCTCTAAGGGCTTGTCTATACTTACCGCGCTGGTTCGGAGGCAGGCAATCGAACTTCTGGGTTTGATTTATCGCGTCTTGTCTGGACGCGATAAATCGAACCCAGAAGTGCTCGCCGTCGACTCCGGTAATCCTGCTCGGCGCGAGGTGTACGTGGAGTCGACGGGGGAGCCTGCCTGCCGCGTCTGGACCGCGGTAAGTTCGAACTAAGGTACGTCGACTTCAGCTACGTTATTCACGTAGCTGAAGTTGCGTACCTTAGTTCGAATTGGGGGGTTAGTGTAGACCAGGCCTAATAGTTAGAGACTGGCTAACCCTGGCCTTTGATCATTCTGTTGCTCTTCTCTGAACCCCTTTAGTTCCACAATATTCTTTTTGAGATGGGTTGCTCAGGAATCTAGGTAAGGATACACCACTGATTTAAATAAAGGCATTATAATATTTTTGCTATTATTCTCCATCCCATTGCTTATGCAGTTTAACATCCTGTTTGATTTTTTTGACCGCAGCTGTGCATTAAACAGACATTTTCACTGAGCTCCTTATAATGATGCTCAGTCCCTTTCTTGGGTTGAAACAATTAATTTAGAAACCAGTAAGGTATAAGAGTAATTTTTTTCCTCCAATGTGCATTACCCTTTGCATTTATTGACACTCAGCTTCATTGTGTTGCCTGTTCACCAAGCTCTTTTAGGTCTCTTTCAAGTTCTTCACAGTCCTCTCTGGTTCTGACCAACCTAAATGATGATGTCATCTGCAAATTTTACTACCTCATTATTCACTCATCTTTCCAGGTCATTAATAAATATATTGAACAACACCACGGGCTCTAGCCTAGAACCTTGAGGCCCCTCTTGCCATGATGAAAATTGAATCCTCTTTGCTTTCTGTCTTTTAGCCAGTTTTTTATCTAAGACAGTACTTTGCCTCTCTCACCCTGTGATTACTTAGTGTCCTTATTAGCTTTTAGCCATTTTTGCAGAACCTTATAGAATGCCGTTTGGAAGTCTAAATAATTTATGTCAAAAAGCTTTTCTTCATGCACTATTTTACTGACACATTCAAAGAATTCTAACGGATCAGTGAGACATGATTTTCCATTTCAGAATCCATGCTGATTAAACCCAGCAGTTCATGAAGTTCATAAAGAAATATGGGCTGGATGAATGGACTATAAGTTGGATAGAAAGCTGGCCAGATTGTCGGGCTCCACGATAGTGACCAATGGCTTGATGTCTAGTTGGCAGCTGGTATCAAGTGGAGTGCCCCAGGGGTCTGTCCTGGGGCTGGTTTTGTTCAACATCTTCATTAATGATCTGGATGATGGGATGGATTGCACCCTCAGCAAGTTTGCGGATGACGCTAACTTGGGGGAGAGGTAGATATGCTGTAGTGTAGGGATAGGGTCCAGAGTGACCTAGACAAATTGGAGGATTGGGCCAAAAATCTGAAAAGTTTCAACAAGAACAAGTGCAGAGTTGTGCACTTAGGATGAAAGAATAAGAATCCCATGCACTGCTACAGGCTGGGGACCGACTGGCTAAGTGGCAGTTCTGCAGAAAAGGACCCAGGGATTACAGTGGATGAGAAGCTGGATATGAGTCTGCAGTGTGCCCTTATTGCCAAGAAGGCTAATGGCATATTGGGCTGCATTAGTAGAAGCATTGCCAGCAGATCGAGGGAAGTGATTATTCCCCTCTATTTGACACTGGTGAGACGACATCTGGAGTATTGCGTCCAGTTTTGGGCCTCCCACTACAGAAAGGATGTGGACAGATTGAAGAGAGTCCAGTGGACGCCAATGAAAATGATCAGTGAGCAGTGACCATGACTTATGAGGAGAGGCTGAGGGAACTGGGCTTGTTCAGTCTGTAGAAGAGAAGAGTAAGGGGGGATTTGATAGCTGCCTTCAACTACCTGAAGGGGGGTTCCAAAGAGGATGGAGCTCGGCTGGTCTCAGTGGTGGCAGATGACAGAACAAGGAGCAATGGTCTCAAGTTGCAGTGAGGGACGTCTAGGTTGGATATTAGGAAACACTATTTCACTAGGAGGGTGGGGAAGTACTGGAATGGGTTACTTAGGGAGGTGGTGGAATCTGCATCCTTAGAGGTTTTTAAGGCCCGGCTTGACAAAGCCCCAGCTGGGATGATTTAGTTGGTGTTGGTCCTGCTTTGAGCAGGGGGTTGGACTAGATGACCTCCTGAGGTCTCTTCCACCCTTAATCTTCTATGATTCTATGATCTTCCAGATGCTTTGTTATTCTATTCGCAAAACACCCAAGTGTATACTTGTAAACTTCTAACAACTGAGCATACAAACATTAGAATTTCCACCCACAAAACTCATTCTAATGGGTTTTGTGCTTCTAAATCCCAGGACTTTGCAAGCATGCGTGTTAGAGTTGTTTAAGTCTGCACGCATTCTTGCACCTACAAAATGTAGGTGCATTTGTGTGTGCATACAATTTCAGGCATGTACAACTGGTGCCTAGGTGAGAAAACTGGACCCTTAAAATGTGTTATAGGACACATCAAACTGTATCTACCTGTATGCACATTATATTACTATATATCTCACACACACACACACACACACAGTAATTTTAGTAAGACAGCATACCTGATTCTGATGAAGTTAAGGGACGCCCTCCAAATCTTATTTCTGGTTGGCGAAGTTTAGTCATGTTCAGCAGTTGTGTGACTTGTGGCACATCTGTATTTAGCTGACAGGTTCGAGGAATAGTATCTGTGGGGTCATCAGCTGTGAATGGAAGACCAAATATATCTGGAATTAAAGACAAAGGCTTCACTTTTTTATAACTAACATGGTCAGAAATGCAGTATGATTAAATTATTTGTTACTTGGGCTATAAAGGCCAGTTTATATGATCAGATATTTATAACACGTTGTAGTCACTGAAAACCTTGTGCAGCTATTGATTTTTCAAAGAATGTTCTTGTTAATTGTAAAACAACACTGTCAAGTTGATTAGGGCCCAAATGTTAACTACAGTTAAACTTACTAGTTTGTGCAAATAACTGGGATAACCATGGGGAATAAATGAATTCTGTGGTTTAGTAAGTAAACAAAGCTACTGTCACAAAATGTTCTTCGTTCATTATTTTGACAAACGTTTAGTTTCAGCTATGCTACTTAATTTTTCTGATTTTCTGACATGTGCATCAGAATACTGTACTGATCGCTGGTACATTTACTAAAGTAGCAAATATTGAATTCTTAGTAAATACTTCAAAACTCTAGTATTAAACTTTGCTGAGGTAGGGACAAACAGTAGTTTTTATTAATTTATTTTAACAAAAAAAAGGTGTGTGAGCAGTTTAGCAAGGTGCAACTATTCCCTGAAACCATTTAGATTTAGTAGGGAATGTTTGTTCTACAGATGCTAATGGCCAAATTTTCCACCTTGATTAACTGGGTCTGTTTTTGAGCTCCCAGTTAGTAGTTTCCACTATTAAGGCCATAGAGATGTTGAAATACCTAACTAAGACACCTTCTACACCAGTGGTTCTCAACTTCTCCCTCTGGGGAAACACACAAGGTCTTCCAGGGGGTACATCAACACCTTTAGATATCTGTCTAGTTTTACAACAGGCTACATAAAAAGTACTAGCGAAGTCAGTACAAACTAAAATTTCATACAGACGACTTGTTTCTACTGCTCTATATACACATTGAAATGTAATCCAATTGATTTATTTTATAATTATATGGCAAAAAATGAGAAAGTCAGCAATTGTTCAGTAATAGTGCGCTGTGATATACAATGGTGTCCCCTAGCCTCTGTTTGTCAGAGGGTGGAGATGGATGGCAGGACAGAGATCACTTGATCATTACCTGTTAGGTTCACTCCCTCTGGGGCACCTGACATTGGCCATTGCCGGTAGACAGGATACTGGGCTGGATGGACCTTTGGTCTGACCCAGTGTGGCCGTTCTTATGACACTTTTGTTATTTTTATGTCTGATTTCGTAAGCAAGTAGTTTTTAAGTGAGGTGAAACTTGGAGTACACAAGACAAATCAGACTCCTGAAAGGGGTACAGTCGTCTGGAAGGGCTGAGAGCCACTGTTCTACACCAACTACATCTTCTGTGTAGTCTCATGATGTAGCTCTGTATAGAGAGCACTGCAGTAGTTACATCTGGAAAATGCTGGTTAAAAAATGGGAGTCCGTGTTTCAAACTCTACCTCTTTCTTTTGTAAAAATAAATATTTTCTTTTTACTTTAATGCTTCAGTCTGGATGAAGAAATTATAGACCCCCCACAATAGCAACTTTTAAAAAACATAGTTGTTAGTTTGTCCTGGAAGAAGTGAGGCTCTTACCCATGAAAGCTTATGCTCCCAATACTTCTGTTAGTCTTAAAGGTGCCACAGGACCCTCTGTTGCTTTTTACAGATTCAGACTAACATGGCTACCTCTCTGATTAAAATAAATAAATAAAAAAAATAAAAAAAATTAATGGAGATATCCTATCTCCTAGAACTGGAAGGGACCTTGAAAGGTCATCAAGTTCAGCCCCCTGCCTTCACTAGCAGGACCAAGTACTGATTTTTGCCCCAGATCCCTAAGTGGCCCCCTCAAGGATTGAACTCACAACCCTAGGTTTAGCAGGCCAATGCTCAAACCACTGAGCTATCCCTCCCTCCTGATAGTTGTTAGTTTGTTATCCAGACACACTACAAGCTCATAACTTTTGTTTGAGCTAGAGCATATCTTTCAGAAAGGCATCTAGCAATGCTGGGAGAAGATAGTGATGCAGTCCTGGGATGACCAGCAGTGGTGCCAGAATTTCAGGATAATAGCAGGTACTTTCCAATACATCTGCATGGAGCTCACCTCAAAGCTGCAGCAGCAGCACACTAACATGAAAACTCCTCTCTGTGTGGAGAAGCATGTGGCCATTGCCAACTGGAAGCTCACCACTTCCAGTTGCTACCAGTCAGTAGCTAACCAATTTGCTATTGGTATATTGACTGTCAGGGCTGTTGTCAAGGAGGTGTGTGATGTTCTAAAGAAGGTGCTGATGGTGGGGATCATAGAGCTTGGGAATGCACAAGAGACTGATGGATTTGCAGGGTTGGGGTACCCAAACTGTATTGGGGCCTCTGCTGGGACCCATATGCCTATTCTTTTTGCTCTCCACAGGCTTCACATACCATAAACAGAAAAGGGTATTTCTCCACGTTGCTCTAAGGCCTGGTTGATCACCAAAACAGGCTGACCAACAATGTGGGGTGGTCTGAAAAGGTCCATGATGCTCAGATCTTTTGAAACTCACACCCATTTTCTTTAATGAAAAAAGGAATTTTTGCTTATAGGACCACTATGGACATTAATGGTGTTCTGATTCCCACTCTCATTCTGAGAGACCGAGTTTACACTTTGTTTCCCTGGCTTATGTAGTCTTTTACTGGACATCTGGACAGGACGAAAGACTTGTTCAACTACAAGCTGAGTAGCTGCAGAGTGTGCATTTGGAAGGTTGAAAAGAAGATGTTTTTTTCTCATGAGGAGGCTGAAAGCTGCCAAGCAATATATACCTCAAATGATAACTGCTTGCTGTATTTTGCACAACATCTGTGAAAGCAAGGGACAGAGCCTCACCAATGGGCAGGAGCCAGACGTCCAGAAACTTCCTATTTCAGTCCTAAAAAGTAGATTGCATTGTTCCAAAATGGTTCCACAAAGATGGTGTTATATTTATTGCCCATTTGTAAAAATTTCCCAACAAGCACCTTTACTCTTTCTAATATGTTGCCCCTTATGCATGGGAGGATCCCCCATAAATATCTGCAAAACCACTTCATTTATTTCTTCAAATACCTCTGTAAAACTCTCCCCTCGTATGATGCTTAAAAAAACCATAAAAACTTGACAACTGGTTAGGTGAGCTGTGGCCATTGCTTATGCTGATCACAGTGGTCTCATCATTACCTTGGTCTCGCTTGTCTGTTTTTTGTATCCACCTATTGTCTCATCTCATACTTAGACTGTAAACCCTTCGAGGCCTCTACTGATTTACAATAATAAATAATCAATATCTCAAGGTGGTTAAATGGGAAAAGTGCCACTACTCAAATGAGTTGTACATATTATCTAAATAGGTTAGTATGGAAACTGGAGAGAAGGCTTAACACAGAGATCACGTGCACATCATGTTGCCAATGTAGGTAAATCTTCCCCCCTTGCAGCTAAATTATCTCCCATGGAAAATAATCTTCCAAGAACTAATATTAAACAACAAGCTTGGAAACCAGAGTGCCAACCACCGAACACTTATATATGCGAGGGCCCAGATCCTCAACGTTGATTAATCTTTATACCTCCATTGCCTTCACTGGAGCTGAGCTGATTGATACCGTCTAAATATTTGGGCCTAGCTGTCTAAGAAGAGCAAGGTAACTTTGATCGGACATGAATGTTAATTGAAAGTTAATAAATAAATAAGTAATAAATCTATAATTTTGGAATGTGGTATGGTATTTTAATGCAACTACATTTGGGGCATTTTCCTAATTGTAAAATATGTCTAGATAAGGAAAATTCATAACTGTACAGAAAATATTAATGCCCACCAACTGTACAATAATCACAGAATGTGATAATCCCACTCATTAAAAATGCAATACACTACAGTGAATGCAGTTTATTAGAACTGTCTCCTCACTACATTAACCACATTACACTAGGAATTTTGCAACTCGTTTAGGCCATTTTTGTATACTTTTAAAAACTGTGGAAAATGGAAGGGAGAAACCATGTGCACTGTTAATTTGAAACTAAGGGTATGTCTACACTACGGGATTAATCCGAATTTAGATAATTCGAATTTGGGAAACAGGTTGTATAAATTCGATTGTGTGCGGCCACACTAAGCACATTAATTCGGTTTTTAACCACATTAATTCGGTGGTGTGCGGCCACACTACCCCATTAATTTTAACCACATTAATTCGGTGGTGGCGGCCACACTAACCCTAATTCGAATTAACAAAATCGATTTTGGCGCTACTCCGCTCGTCGAGGTGGAGTACAGAAATCGATTTAAAGCGCCCTTTAATTCGAACTAAATGGCTCTGTTGTGTGGACGGGTGAAGGGTTAATTCGAATTAACACTGCTAAATCCGAATTAATCCCGTAGTGTAGACCAGGCCTAAATGAAGACAAGTACCTCTAGTGCAATTTCTGCCAACTGAGTATATAATGGATTCTCTCCCTGGTTCATGGTTAATTCTGATACGGGCAATTTGATCTATGCTTTCCAAAACAAAAATGTGAAGTAGCTTCATGACCTCACATTTCTCCCCCTGATTGGTTGTTTTGTTGAATTAGAAGATAATTTCACCACTCTCCACACATCATACACCACCAATACCAGTTAGTTATCTTCTAGGCACTTGCTGTCTAATCTAATAATAAACAAAGAGAAATTTATCATAAGGCAGCTTTGATTCTGTACATACACAATCCCCCTTTATGTCAATCAAAATTGAAAACCATTGCCAATTGTTTTTTTTTTCAGATGGTAGAACCCCTGTTTCGCTGTCACTCTCATGAAAGCTACTCAACAAAAATTTAAATATGACAGACATACTTTCAGAGAGATACATAAAAATCAGCTAACTAACAGATAGTGAAATGGATGCCTATACACACATCACTGCTCTGTAACAACCATTACCCTGTCAGAAAAAAACACTTACAAATTCAAATAATCTGGATAGAATGGCACAAACTAATATACCCTCAGAGTGTCTTTTTGACAGTAATTCACATGGATTGGAATTCTTTGCAGTCAGTCTGGTAAAGCACAAAGGTACAGTTATTTAAATCACTGACACATCTGCACTGACTATATAGTTCCAAAATTAATATAATTACAATACATTATCTAAACACACGATCTCTTCCACCTCTTGGACAGTGTGAATACTTACACTCACTTAACTTCACTATCAAGTTTTAGTTGTTACTGCTCACACTGAAGACACTGCATTACTCTGCTCTTGTCTAAAGTTGGGATTTTTAGAAGCACCTAAACAGATTAGGTGCCAAACTCCTACTGAAAGTCACTAGGAGTCAGGTACTTAACTCACAGAATGCTTTTGAAAATCCCACCCTAAATCTCTATGACCATTTCTTCCTGTTCCCTGTGCCCTGCCAAGTCATTTATTTAGCCTCTCCTTGAAATCCCTCTCCTAATGTTCTCTGTATATCTTCTCCCTTTCTGCGTGGAACACTTTTCTAGTACAGTAATCAAGTACTTTCTCTCCATATTCCTCCTGAAAATACACTTCTTACGTGAAGTTCTTCAACGTTAATTCCCAAAGAAACTTATGATACATAACTCTATATAATAAATCTCTAATATCTACTGGTATCTCTATTGGTTTGGAACTGGTCATCTTGTTATCTGGGGTACCAGGTATCCAATTTATACTGTAATCCTATGGCAGGGACCCTATTCTCTTCTAGGTTTAGTGCAAGGCCAAGTAGAATGGTGGTACCCAATACATAATTCATCGGGGGTGTTCTGTGGTGGGCTGTGGACAGACTAATGGAAAAGGGATTTTTTTGGTGTGGGGGTAGAAAGAGAAGACACCGCAACAGTCCATAGATGCCAGTGCAACAAGGCCCAGGCCCTAACCTGCCTAAGAGGCTAAATTGGCCTTGCGCAGCCCCTAAATAGGGGAGGTGCAAGTTGCCTCCCATCCATTGTGCTGGGTGTGGTGAAGGGATGAATCGGTCTCACCAGGCAAATGACAGTCTAGTGGTTAGCGTGCTAGCCTGGGACTGTAGAGACCTGGGGTCACTGTCTTGCTCCACTATGGACTTTCTGAGTGACCTTCAGAAAGTAATTCAGCCTCTGTTCCTCACCTGTAAGATGCAGAGAATAAGACTTCCTTAACTAACAAGGATGTTTTGAAGACAAACCCAATAAAGACGGTGGGGCACTCAGATAATATGGCAACAGGGACCACGTAAGTATCTCTGATCATTCAGTATAATTTCCCTTTTTTGCAGTCTTTGTGAGAAGAGTAGATTCCACATTGGGCCACTTTCAGTTCTCTTTAGATTCTTTGCCATGAGAAGATGGCATTCAAATTGCAATTAGAATTTTAATAATCTAGGACTGAGCTACATTAAAACCTTTCTGTTTAATGCACCTTAAGATCATCAGGAAGTAGGAGAGTGACTTGCAGTCTCCCAGCTAACATTTCCTTGAATTGTTTAAAGAAGAAAGCCTTCATCAGCTGTTAAATCTCCAAGCTGGAGGTAATCGGGGAACTGCTGGAGTACAGCTAATTTACATGTTTTTCATCCTCACCAGAAGCCACCGTGGGGAATGACATCTCCCTTTTTTCAGCAGAAGCAGTCACTGATAATTAAGCAAGAAGCTATCTTCCAAACTACATGATAAAATACCTCCACATAGAGTTTTTCCAGAAAAGTATTAAAAAGGTGTTCTAAACGAAAGAGCAGCAAAGAGTCCTGTGACACCTTATAGACTAACAGACGTATTGGAGCATGAGCTTTCGTGGGTGAATACCCACTTCGTCGGATGCATGCAACGAAAGAGGAGATCTTTCCCACAGGACAGTATGAATGAAGCTGGCACTCTATAAAATGTACATAGCTACATTTACCTGATGTCATCTATTGTCCAAGAAGACTAGATGTGTATGACCTAAACACACTTCAGTTTTCATGAAATCACATAATTTCTCAAATGATTAATTCAAAGATTGTGGTCAAGAAGCTTTTGTTTTTACAATATGAACAGTAATGACGGAGATAGCATAATATCATCTGTAACACACCATCTTCCTCAGCTGTATCTTGAGGCTTTGATTTCAAAGTGAAGATCTTTCTCAGTTTACAGTTAGCTGAGATGATAATTCCATCCAAAGACTGGAAAACAGCTCCTTTGAATATTTCACTGGTGAATGCTACCAAGTCAATGCACAAATTGCACCACTAGAACAGAGAATCAAAACATTTTTAGTGCAATCCTTACATAAACTATTGCAGTGTAGTAAAAATTATAGAACCACAGTAATTGAGGGCTGGCAGGGACCTTGAGAGATTATCTTGTCCAAAACCTGTGCTGTGCTAGACTATAACTTGCAGGTGTTTGTCTAATCTATTCTTAAAAACCTCCAACGATAGGCATTCCACAACCTCCCTTAGAAACCTATCCCAGTGCTTACCTATCCTTACAGTTAGAAAGTTTTTTTTAATATCTTAAATCTCCCTTGCTGCAGATTAAGCCCATCACTAATTGTCCTACCTTCAGTGGACATAGAGAACAAGTGATCATGATCCTCTTAACAACAACCTTTAACATATTTGAAGACTGTCTAGCTCTCTGCTAACTAAACTTGCAGTATGGGATTGGACTCACTGACAGTTTTCCTTTATGCATAATATTTCACTATTTTAAAAATAATCTGTTACCACTGCAGTAGTTACACATGCAACAGTCATTTATATATACAAACTAGTAATTGCATATATAAAATTGGTGACTGCATGCTCAAATGAGCACAATTATCCAGGGTATCCTCACAAAGATGTTTTTGCAGACACAACTGGAGAAGCAAATTATGAGAAAAATTTGTTAACTGCAAGTGTTTTGATACAAAGTTTGGCTACTTTCAATACTTTAAAGGTTGCTTAATTTCACTGTAGCTTTTTAACTACTTTTATAGACTGTGCTTAAAAACTTTTTGGTAACTTCTTATATCAACAGTCCCCCATGAATTGCAACAGGTGCTGTCCCCTCACATCCTCCAAAACAATGGTACACGGTGACTAGTGCTCTGTCTGTATTAGGAAACTGTACTATATTTAAACAATTTTTTAAACTATTTAGTTAGCTAACATGGTGACACCCATGACTTTAACAAGAACAAGTTACGTTCAGCATCATGTCAGGTAGTTATGACACAATACTGAATTTGTCCTGTTCTTGTCTACATTCTGCAAAGTCAAGGTCAGCATTATGTTACCTAACTTGATGGTTAAAACCAGTGTTAAATAGTGTTTAAATACAATGCAATTTCTTAGGACAGACAAGACCTTGGTGATTATTTTTCCACTAGGTAAAAAAAGACAGCCAAAAACTGTATTATATTATGGCACTAGTCTTTCTTATATTACTCCAATAGCTCCTGCACCTTTGTCAGTTTCAATTTTATTCAAGGAGAACTTAACATCTGTGCATAAAGTTGATTTTTGTATAATATAGACATATAAGTAGTTGAACATATATCATGTTGAATATAATAAAAATCAGTATTTCCCTAGAAAAATAGAATTTAAAAGGTCCAATATATATAAAAAACCCAGTATCTACATGCCAAATGTAAAACATATTGGGGGGAAAAATTGAGTGCACAAATTAAATTTAATCCCAGGCAGCTTTAAAAGAAAACTGCATCCATTATTTTTCTGCTCCTAAATCTGAAAGTTCAAAAGGTAAGAAATATGTATTATGAATAAACTATGCAAGTTAATGAAAACACAATTTTTAATTATAATTGACATTTCTAAGTCTAGTACTGGAGCAGTCACCTTGCTGAAGAACTGCAGTCGTTTGTAAAAATGGCAGTACAGGAAGCCTATGTATGAGAATGTAAGCCACATTCCATCTGGTTTCAACACAAAAGAAGAAGTGTTTGGAAATAGCACTGAATTACACATGACAAAAATACAATGCCTACTGGATAGAGCTGTGCAGGGTACAGGACTGGGAGTCAGGAGACCTGGCTTCTATTCCCAGCTCTGCCACTGGCCAACTGGCTTGACTTTGGGCAAGTCACTTCACTGTGTCTTAGTTTGCCCATCTGTAAAATGGCGATAAATGATACTTACTCCTTTGCAATGTGTTTTGAGATCTACAGATGAAAATTACTATATAAGAGCTAGGTGTGATTAAGGGACTAAAAGTTCAATACAAATATTGGGGTTTACATTTGAACACAGTAGATATCAGTATTAATCATCAGCATCTATATAAAATTTTTAAAAAGGTCATGCAACCTTGGCTGTGGAGAAAAGCAACCTTTTATTACTAAAAACAAACATGCCCCTCTTTAAACATCTGCCACAATTAAAAGGCAGCTAACCATCAGATTTAAAAAAAAATGGTTAAGTACTCACAATGCTCACAGAGTTAAGACTATTCTTTAACAAGCAATGGCTGTTCAGGGGTTAAGGTTATTAAAACATTTTGTCATTTTATTTGATCAGACTATTGAGTCAGATCTCTGATGAAAGATTTATTATCTGAATGAAACCCTGTAATTGAAGTTCATATTCTGATTGAATTTAATTTACTGCACATTAATGCATACTTTAGTCTTGACACATTAGTGTTAGCCTGACACCAAGACCAACTAATTGAAATTGTATTGAAGAAAAATAATTTATTTCAATGGATCTTGAATTAATGACTAATTCAGTGGTATGGCCTGGTGCATATTAATTTTTTAAAAACAGCTCTTGCCAAAAAACTAAGGGAAGTTAGAAGTACAAATTAACATAACTGCCTTCAACTAAATGATAATAAAATAACCCCTTAATAATTTTAGAGTTCTCTATGAAATATTTTTGCTTATGTCTAGTCTTATATCCTGTGGCTACCTGTGTAGAATTCTATGTAAAAACAAGTGACATTTCAAAGTGGGTGCTAATGCTTACTCAGAGTTCCACTGAAGGTGATAAAGTTAACTTCAGGCGAGGGTGAGTGAGAAAAGGAGGGCTGCCAATGAAACAGAATCAGAAAGGATAACAATATGTTTCAGCCATGTTGAGGAGATGAAGCTTGTAAGAGATCAGTAGGTCATGAATGGTAGTGAGCTTGGAAACAGAGCAGGAATTCCAAATGTATCGGAAGGGAAGGACAGCAGGTGGGAGGGCAACAGACAGCAACAAGGTTAGAGAAAACAGAGCCTAAAGGACAAGAAGGGAGTCAAGGGTGGTAAGGAGATGGGGAGGTTGTGGGTTTATATGCAGAGAAGGTCATGAATAGGACCAATAGCCAGTAGCTAGGAGAAGACAGAGAGAGGTGATGAAGAGATCTGTGAGTAGAGAAAAAGCACCAAAAAAGAAATGGATTGTGGGAGAATAGGAAGAGGCAGAGTTTTTACACTAGATATAGGGCACCAATTATAACAGATCCACAGCCTCCTCAGATTTTGATTACCACTCAGATCTTCATAGTGGTAAGGGAGACAGAACTCAGATTCTTCTCCTCCACACTATAAGCAGTTCTGATACCATCAAGTAGAGAACAGTTCTACATATACATAAAAATATCTACACAAATGCGGGCACATGCACCAGATATTGCATATCTCCTGTTCGGTTAGACAAAGCTTTCTTTCAAGTGTCTTGAGTCAACAGGATTTTATCAGGTCTGTAAAGCTATATATATGAAGTCTTCTGATACAAACAGAAATATTCTGTTCAACAATACTTTAAGTAACATATCCAAGATACCTACTATTTTGCGTTTGATCATAAAAAGAGGAAGTTTTGCATGCAGAGGGGTTACAGATAACTCCTTATGGACCGTTGATAAATACAATCTTCTTTTAATGTTTCCTAAATCAGTTACCCTGTAAAGAGCAAGTCGGGGTGGGGGGTGGAGAGGAAGAAATGGATCTTAGTCAATTCAATAACCTCTATCTTTGGGCAACCACAGAAAACTATTATTCATATGCAAAACCTTTATATCAGGGATAGCAAATGGGGAATTTAAGAATTACCTTTTTTACAAGATAAGTAATAGGATTTCTTTCTCAAATTCAAACTTAGTGGCTACAAGCCCGCATATATAAAATCACTTTACATGCTAATTTTATTTCAGAGCTCTACACTCTTCGCTGGATTTCCACAGCCCTTCAGCCTATGAAAGAATTCAATTTGTGTGAACTCAGAAGCCACTAGCCTCTAATAATCATGCTTATTTTGGTCCCTTAAGCTTGTGTTATCTTGGGACACACTGTCACCTACTAAATAGGAAAACATTATGGGCTTTCTTTTCCTAAAAATGCACCTGTCATTTTATATAGGCTCTTTGTTGGCTTAAAGATAGCACAAAACATTGTCTGTCAGTTTCACTTCTTGAGCACATATCTCTAAACCTGCATTATAATACATAAGTTTATTGCTCACTATTCAGGTCACCTCCCAGTGACACCAAGGAGACTGAATTTGAACATCTGTAATAGATTTAGACCACAGCCATGATCACAAAGATTAGGTTTGCTTAAAATTGATAAAGAGGCTCATTTTTATGTTCTGCTTCCTTCAGGTCTCAGGGGTAACAGAACAGGCTTAATATCTCCCTACCTGTCCCACACGGTTATACTGAGAACTGATGTTACCTTAAAGGCTATATTTTATACCTGGAAATCAAGATTCATTCATTTGCTATTTTAAAACAACGTTGTGTACTTCTACCAGACTGATAATTTTCATGAAATGTACAGCCCCCCTAAGAAGATGACAATTCATTTTCACAGTCCACTTTCAATCAATGTTTAGAGTTTTGATTTTTTTTCTTTTTAAACCTACTTAGTAAATGTGAAATCTAAATGCAGTGTTACAGTTTCAAATGGCAAGAAACTGTCCCTCACATATGTCAGGTCTTTCCCTTCTGTTCTGCAAAATTTAGGCTTTGATTTTACAAAAAAGAAGACAGTTTGTAGCTCTTTGTTAGTTGTGAAGACAACCTTCCCAAGGTAAACTAAAACTTATCAGCTCCCTCAGAACTGTGAGAGCCTTCAGCCATCTGAACCTCAGCCTGTACTTCAGACATTGGGCGGGGAATAAGATAAATCATCTGTATAGTGACCCTGAACATAATGTTAGGAATGCTGGGCAAATTTTGAAAAATGTCCCTAGTGTAGAAGATAGAACTGCCTTGTCTCATCAGGTCAGGCCATCTCTCGGGTTCAGTAAAGAGAAGGCCTAATAGTGTGATGGCAAACCCCTGTCTCTCGCCATGCAGTGATGGTAGTAGTTATAATAGTGCTACTGAGTTGATACGGATACTGAAGTCTCACTGCAACATTGAGAAGGTTCCCACTAAAGAAATATCTAAAAGGTGTGACATCCTTGTCCCATCAGACTTGTCCAATCAAAACAAGTTTCCAATGATTCATATATAGATAATTATTTTTCTCTTAAGATAGTTATGGTCTAAGAACATGAGAACAGCCATACTAGGCCAGACCAATGGTCCATCTACCCCAGTATCCGGTCTTTCTACAGTGGCAAATGCCAGGTGCTTCAGAGGGAATGAACAGAACAGATGGATCATCGAGTGATCCATCCTCTGTCGTCCTCTCCCAGCTTCTGGCAAAGAGAGGCTAGGAACACTCAGAATATGGTGTTGCATCCCTGACCATCCTGGCTAATAGCCACTTATGGACCTATCCTCCATGAACTTATCTAGTTCTTATTTGAACCTTCTTATAGTTTTGGCCTTCACGGCATCCCCTGGCAACAAGTTCCACAGTTCGACAGTGTGTTGCGTGAAGAAGTACTTCCTTATGTTTGTTTTAAACCTGCTGCATATTAATTTCATTGGGTGACCTCTAGTTCTTGTGTTATATGAAGGAATAAATAACATTCCTTTATTCACTTTCTCCGCACCAGTCAAAATTTTATAGACCTCTGTCATATCCCCTCTTAGTCATCTCTTTCCCAAGCTGAAAAGTCCCAGTGTTTTTAATCTCTCCTGATATGGAAGCTGTTCCATACACCTAATCATAATTGTTGACCTTCTCTCTTCCTAGAACAGTTTTGTTCTGTTCCTAGAATAGTTTTGTAACCTCACCAGAAGCTTTGAAAACCCCTAATCGTAAGTTTTTAGTTTGAAAAAACTCAGTTCACATCCTTTCTTTCACTTTGTTCTGTGCTTTCAACAGTAAGTTTTACATAACATGTTTACACTTTAAAATTACTTGACTTTCACCCACTTTGGGCAATTTAAAATTTCAACCAATATAGATTCAACACAACACACCTCCTAACGATGTGAATCTCAGAGGGTTCTGCTGGTGGCTGCAGACAGAAGTGGGTATGTGAAGGAGTGGCTTCAGAGCACCCACTAGCTACTTTCCTTGTTCTCTAGTATTAGGGGCAGCTTACTACAAGAATGATGGAATTTTTGGCAAATTTCCCCAACTTGTTGTTCCTCTGCTTTTCCCTTGAGCACCCTCTGCTTTTTCTCCAGCCTTCTATCCCAAGCACCCACAGGGAAACCAAACAGAGGGGAAGCAACCGTTCAACAGCTGCCTCTGCAGCAGCCCTCACAGGACCCCAACCATTGCAGAGAAAGGAGCTACTCTTATGGGCTGGGGAAGGAGAATTCACACCCTTGCTGTTCTTCTTGTTTGGCTGGAGGTACTTCTATGTAAGCATAGCTTCCATAAGATCAGGTGGTTGGTGTCTAAAATTGAGCAACTAATACGAGAGGCCACTAGTTGTAATGTCCACATTACTTAAACCAGTGGTCCCCAAACTGTGGGGAGGCACGCGGCGGGGCTTGGGCCAGCCCCCATAGTGGGCAGGAGGGAGCATCACCAAGCTCTGGACGCAGCTCTGTTCTGTCCTCAGCCCAGCTCTGGCCCCAGCTGCAGCTCCACTCCCCCCCCTGCTACATCCCCAGCCCAGCTCTGCCTTCATTACCTCTCCACCCCCAGGCCAGCAGTGCCTCTAGCCCCAGCTCCTCCCCCAGCCCAAGCTCCTCTGCTGAGGAAACTGTCCAGTAATGGGGGCAGGAGGCACGCGGAGGGGGAGGAGAGCACGGACAGATTCCATTATTGGTAAGGGGGGGGGGGGGCGCAACAGGAAAAGCTTGGGCACCACTGACTTAAACAGAGCCCAATCTTACTCCCATTGAAGTTAACGGCCCAATTCCCAATGGAGAGTACTGCTCCCTATGAAGCCAATGGCAAAACACTGTGAGTCAGACTGGATCAAAGTGAGAGCCTATGAGTAAGTTACGCATCCCTTTCCAAACGAGTGGCAATAAAAACATAATAGTACCCCACATCTTTAAAGATTTGTTTGCAACATATGTTCAAAAGTAATCATTTATCCTGTTTTATTCATATTTGTGTTTTTAGTCTTTTCCCCTCTGAAATATATTAGTTACTGTAGCAATAAAGAAGCCGGTGGGTTGCATTGGTGGGTGTAACTCAGTGATATCCAAATGTGCAGTGCAAAGCACAGTCATTCGGATAATGGCCACCATTTTACACCATCTGCCGTAAAATGCTGGAGTTAAATGTGATGGTTTCCAGGACCATATTTGTGGTATAAACAGTAACACACTGAGATGTGATTGTAATTACACCGGAAGAAATATTTGTTCTTTCTTGAAATAAATTGTAAATCTGCACATACATATTTATATTCTGTTCAGGGACTACATTTGAACAGTCAGAGGTAGACTTGGAGAAACAGGCATTGCTTAATATGCTGTAAAAGTAATTTATTTTGGGAAACAAACTGGATTGTTATTTAAGATTTAGTATAGCTTTTTATACTTTCATTACAGTACTTCTTGCAGGCTATAACTAAACTGAGAGGTCTGAACAGTTAACACATCCATCAAGAAGCTCTTATTTGGGACAATGCAGATACTGAGAGATTAGAATTTAGGAATCTTATTTGCAAAATGACTTGTATGGTACGTGCTGTGAAACAGCCTTTATTTTTGCTATTAAAAACATAACCTATGTTTAACCTATGAAGACAAGAAACATCTGCATTACTCTCCTCGTACTCAGAGACATATGAAAAAAGCCATATAAGAGTTAATGTGTTTTTATTGTGTCTGTGCTTGAGTATTCATATTTAAGGGTCAGACACGCGATAGAAAAGTAATGAGACCACGTTGAGAAAAAATGAGGTAGTCAACAAGAAAATCAACCTCATTTATAATAATATTCCTGTGATCAGCAGGTGCATAACTCTCCCAGCTATGGTCATTAACGACATTCATTTCACACTTAACATCTACATTTGCAAACCATTTGAAAGTAAAATTACTTTTCAATTCAATTTTCAATTCTATTTTATATCTTCAATTTTGATGGACTATTTTCCTCACAATGGCAACTATAGTGAGAATGTGAGTAAATGGTAGCAACTACCCACGAGTATAGACAAACTCATCTACTCAGATTACCTATTCACTTTGCTACTGTATAGACAATAATTTACAACCATTTGTTAATGTTCACTTCAAGGCTTAAAATGAACTTGGAAAAAAAATTGATGTTAGGCTGCTGAAGGGATGCTTCATTTATTAGACTTACTTGTTCTAAATATGAAGCTGTTTCCGCTCTTTTTAAATGACTCAACCTGAAAACTTAATAGGTATGAAAGCAAAATCTTCTTCCACTAATGTGAAAAAGGAACTCCCATATAATTCACCGTTCATTTAAAACTTTGAAACTTTTGTTCTGTACTCCGATAGAGAGCCAGCTAGTAAAACTTGACAATTATTGGTATGAGGATACAAATGTTTAGTTTTAATATTTTAACAGCACTTAACCCATTGATGAGCTTTTCATCATCCATAGATCACAACGTGCTTTATAAAAAGGTAGGTTAGTAGCATCATCCCCATTTTACAGAAGCCAAGGAATAGAAAGGTGAAGTGACCTGCTAAAGTCACAGACACAACTCTCTCATTCAGCAATAGTTTATATTTACTTAGTGCCTTATTTTATGCACTGTATATAACCTGATATCCCAACAAGCTGTATAATAAATTATTTAACTGGTTGTTTGAAGACCTAAAATCCAAAGCATTTAGTTCTGTCCCTATCACAGATTTAATTGTGTTGACAATCCATCAGAATTCTACAAACTAAAATACTCAAGATAGCTGATACGTGACAGATCTAGTGAACTCCAGTTACGAATAGGGACCTTGTTCTTTACATCATGAGATTTCCCCTCCATGGATCTCATACGTATTCTTGAGGGAATAAAAAAAATTAGTATCCATAAAAAGACAACAGAATTGGTGCAAAGTCTCAGAAAGAATCAAGTCCCACAAAGCGGAGTGTCTAGAAGAAGTTGACACATGGAAGCCCTTTGAGAATATGAGCAACTATGAAATCAAAAGGAATGGGCATTCATGAACCCTCCCTATAAGCCTTTTTAATCCATGACATCAATTTAAGATAGGACCTGAAAGCATGACCCTGATACAGTTACTAAACAGGAGTAATTTTCTGTAAGGGTGTTGTTCTCACTACTCTCACAACTTTGTATATTATGAAGCCTTTTGATAAATAACTCCAAATACTTATTTAATTCCTTTTACTCGCTGGTTTCCTTTTTAGTGCCCCGCCTTTACTGCCTGGAGAACAGAGCCACCTGGTTACCTGAAGGCAAATTCTACTACCTGTGCTGAGCCATCCATACTATGTAAGTTTAGAGTAAGGGTTATTTATGCAGGATGAGAGTGGGGGAAGAGAGTGTACTTGCTTACGTGCAATAATTCTTCACTGAATGTATGAGTTGTAATTGAATCACATTTTGAGTACATGCTGATAGCACAAACCAAGGCTGTAACTCTCCAAGCTATACTGTTTGGAAAGTGTATGGGGACTTTGAACAGCTGGTCTCGGGAAGAGACCATGGCAGGAGGATTATGGAAGGCATAAAGACATACGAGAGGGAGTGGGTGTATTACTGAGGGCTTGGGGAGGCTTCCAGAGGCAAAGGAACCAAGTGGAGAATGGGGAGTGGGGCTGGGCAGATTAAAAAGCGATAAATGGTGGCCCTGTGAAACTATCAGGACAGCTTTACTGCACATACTCTGACAGTTTTCATAATCACTGAATTTGGAGAGGAAGAGGTCTATTAATTCATTAAAATTAATTACTACATTAAATCTGAGACAATCTCAGGAATCTGTCAAATGTAAACAAGTCACGGGAAATGTTTCTGTTAAAACAGGTTTAGTGGTCAAATGATTAATATTTTTAAAACCTAAAGAGAATATAGTTTGGACAGCTATACCGTTCTGACAGCATTTTACTAGCTTATCTCCCATTTGAATAATAAGCGAGCAGATTTTAGAGAGATCTAATCTAACTTTCTGAAGGAACATGACTATGTAGTTTCATTTTCTGCAACTGGAAGCATATATTTTTAATACTGTAACAATATGTTGTGTTAGTCCTCTGCTTTGTATTTTTTAAGTAAAACAAATATCCCCCAAAGTCCTTCAGCATGTTTTAAACACATAAATAATCAGGCGCTCAAATACTCCTGTGATGGTGGCCATATGAATACCCATACAAACAATGGATCTTTGGCAAAACATAATGGAGAATACACATTTGGTTTTGGTTTGGCAGATACTAACCACTGGCATAGGCCTTGAGACCATAAGATTATGGTTGATGCTACAAACCTATTAATATAAATTGAAAATACTGTTAATAGATCAACAGTAATGTGGGTTTGGTGTTTCTGGGAAAACTAACTCCATCACCTTCAGATTCATCTCTCTCATTTCAGTTTATTAAATGTGAGTCTGAAAAGGATTTGTGCTCAGCTCAATGCCTCCTTTCTTGGGTTGCAAATATTTCCAAATTCAATTTTATGGCATAGTGATTTGCTTTTTTGAAGCCTGGCTACCTGTGTCAAATAATCTAGGAAAATATAATTCCACAAAATAGCTTTTAATTTGTTCAGTACGGACAAGATACAGTAATGAGTATAAATGTATGCAATGTTCAGCACATGCATCTCTTCCAAAACCTAGATTAGTTATGCCTAAAAATATGGCTGTTTATGATTCTAATTAATTTTGTTGGTTCTTCTCTTTTGTTTATTGGCTGCTATCTCTTCCATTTTGTTCTCCTCTTTGTAAAATTATCTTTTCACAAGACAATCTGTCCCTTCAAGTTTAAAGACAAAGAAAAGGTTAAATTCACACCTGTGATATAATACTTCTATAAGTATGGTGATATTTCTCCCACATAAGTTGTGTTTCAGTTCTAATTGCTGAGCTATTTTCTATTATGAATTGCTAACAAACTTGTCCTTTAAACAGCCATACTACGGGGTTTTTTTTGGTTTTTTTTTTTACTAACACTGCATCTTCAAGTTTCAGATTCAGCACATTAATTTTAAAAAACAGCATTCAATCGTCCTTCCATGTTACATTAAACTGAACCACCAACGAAGGTTATACAATAAATAACATTTTTTCCCTTGGAGAGTCCATGTTAAAAGATAATTTCTTTTGTGGTATTATCAGAACATAATCTGACAAAGGGATATTATGAGTCATACCAAGCAAACTAAAGAAGTCCATTATAAAGAATTACCTCTATAGCCCACTGAAATGAACAGCATAAATCTTATCAAAGGGGAAGCAAAACATTTCATATTTCAACTCAAAGAGCTTTGGGATATACTTCATCAAAGATGAAATTCTATTAGTTACAATGTAAAGATCTCTAGGGTAGTTTTGTGACTATTAGGTAGGAATATGACAACACACAGATATCATGGCCTTGATCCTTGGGTTGGGCTGAGCTGTGCCTGGCAGAAGACCTGGGGTGGTGGGGGAGGAAGAGAGGCTGGAAAAGTGGCTGCTTACTACCTTTATCACCCCATAAAGTCTACTCTATTTTAGGCTTTAAATGGACCCAAGCGGGTGTTGCGCTAACTGCAAACTGCCAGAGTGCACTGCACTCTGGCCAACACACCCCAACTATAACCCAAGAGCTGTAAGAGCACCCACGGAGGATCAGTAACCTGGAGGGGGAAGCACCTTCCTCCAAAGCCCCTTATTCCAAAGCTGACATGGAGCTTCTCTTAGTGCTAAACTGAGCAGTGACCACACAGGATGTTAGTGCACTGTAGATTCACACACTGGCTTGCCATACACTAACTCGGTGTACAGACAAGCGCTCAGGCTTGGTCTGGAAGCAGTGGTGATTTGGCATAAACAAAAACAAGTATGTGAAACAAGTTTGGGTCATTGCTTTTTTGTGCGTCATTCTACCCAACTGGACTGTACGGGAATGGTAATGTTCATGATGTCAGGGGTGAAAGTAAGGCGGTACGGGTTGGTACGGCGTACCGGTAAAGAGTGGCCGCTGGTACCGGCCCATACTGCTGACTTTAAAGCGCTGCCTAAGCAATGCTTTAAAGAACCCTGCTTAAAGCGCTGCTCCTGTTGCACCCCCCCCGTCGGCAGCCCTGCTGGGTCCCTACTGGCAGGGCCGCCGATTGGGGGGGGGGGGGCGGCGTGTAAAAGGAGCAGGGACGTTAAAGCACTGCCATGGCAAAAGGACCCTGCTTAAAGCACTGCATGGCAGCGCTTTAACGTCCCTGCCCCTTTTGCCCCCCCGGGCTGCTGACGGGGAGGGGGCAAAAGGAACAGCTACCCTGGGGCCAGCGATTTAAAAGGGCCCGGGGTGACGCGGGCGGGCTGGCTGGCTGGGGGATGCTGACCCCCCCCAGCCCCACCCCTTCCACCCAAGGTCCCGCCCCTTCTGGGGGGGGCAAAGCTGCCCCCCCCCATACCGGTAAAAGAGAAATTTTACTTTCACCCCTGCATAATATATACATTTTTCAGAAACTCTTAAGGACCCAAAGAGAATGTCCCCAAAGAAGCATATTTGAGGCACTGAGAGGACTTTGGAGCAGAAAGACTGGGAACATATATTTTCTCCCCCAATCTACTTACATCTGATTAGGATTATGGGCCATCATAAGCAAGAGTTTGATATTTAGATTTTTTTTTTTTAAAAGGACACTTTATAGAGACAGCAAGGTCTAGCAATAAGCGCTAAAATGTCATTAACTTCATAATCAAGGTACATTTGCACTTTACTTTAAGGATTACTGGTACTTTTAGTAAATGATGATTGTTAGTCTAGACTCTAAAGCCTAAGTGGGGTTAACTAGCACCTTATAAATAAAATAAATTAATGGAGATTTCCTATCTCCTAGAACTGGAAGGGACTTGAAAGGTCATGAGGCCAGCCCCCTGCCTTCACTAGCAGGACCAAGTACTGATTTTGCCCCAGATCCCTAAGTGGCCCCCGCAAGGATTGAACTCACAACCCTGGATTTCACAGGCCAATACTCAAACCACTGAGCTATCCTTGAATATATTTAATATGTTGTATTGGGAGCTACAGACATTTCAAGGCAGGATGTGGAAGTGGAAACATATAATAAGAATTCTTGTTCATTCCTTCATTGAAAAGAGTTTATAACTGTATGTCGATTGCATTCTTCTGTTTCCTTTATTGTTCAGCAAAATTATTCAAATCAAGGTTTATATCCTCAGTTGCCCATTGTGTTAACCCTCCCTCACTCTCAGTTTAAAAAAATAATCTGATATGAGGCTACAGTAAGTGGAACTATTGTGTACCCATTTTTGCTCTGGTCTCTTTAGATGGACAGGGGAAATGACTATCCCAAGATCCAAGCAGTAAGTGAAATGGTTTTGTCAAGTGATTTAAAAAAATAAATAAAATATTTGAAATTGTTATTGGATAAATTTTAAGTCACAATCCTCAACTGTGCTGAGCTCATGCTGATAGCCTGCTCATACAGATCAGATTGCAGGATTGGGGCCATAATCTGTAGCATAACTTGAACAAAAACACCAGGGATTTCTCCCCCTCTTCCCATTCAAATTGTATGCTCACATCTACTCCAGCATATGCTGTTTATGTTCAGTTTAGCCTGCCACAGAAACATTGTGGCCATTTCTGTTCATACTAGAGCTAGATTTTATGTATTTCTATATGCTGTTTGTTGTGGGATTTTTTTAAATTTCACAATTACAAGGCAGTGGGATTTATTTTTACCCCTAAAGTCATAGTTTTAATTATTTATATTTGTTTTGTTCCCCCATGCCACGCATTTCACAAACAAATATTCAACCTTTCATATATTAAGTTTGCTTTTTTTTTAAACTACAATGGAATTTATTATTGTTTGTGACACATTTATTTTAGAAGAGTTGTAAGTTTTACACATGATTGTAACCTTAGATTTCCCCTAATCTTTGTCTTGGCATAAAACTGCCTTATCGATAAGATGCAAAAGAAAAAACACTCTCCTATATAGTATGAAAATCTACATCAATATACATAGCATGTATAGCTTATTTAAAAGAAAAAAGACCCATTATACCTTTGGTGTTCAAAAATAACTGGATTTTTTCAAGTTCTCTAGCAATAAAAATCAATCATTTAAAAATAAAGCTGTTGATACTGGAATATTGTTCATGTATGTATTTTTATTGAACAAAAGGAACAAAGAAATAGGAGCAGTTTTGGGCATGTATATATTTGTCAGGGCTTTTAAAATATGTTTCAATATGTGAACAAGGCAATGATCACACATATTTTGGGAGTACTTGAAAACTCAGGATACATAAAGTGCTTCACAATTATGTATCTAAACAACCAAGGACCTCACTTATTACTTCTAGCCTTGTCTATATGGGTATATAAGTCACATTTTCCGTTTAATAGTTTTCGGCATGATGGCACTCAGTAGCAAAGATTACTGTGAGACCAAATGAGAAACAACTGAGTGGGCCGGAAGCATGGACCACTATTTAAGCATGCAATTACAATTTTTACCCATTGCAAAATATGATTACTTGTCTAATTACATGTCAAAATTAAGTTTATGCATTTCCAAATTATAATTTGCTATGTTTTCTTAAAAAGACCTTTTTGGAATGCTTTTTCCCCCTCCTACATACCAAACTAATGAGAAACAGATATGATCGTAATTTTTTGCAAATTGTTTTGGAACTAAAACAATATATACATATGAAAACAAACAGAAACAAAGGGCATTTTAATCTTGCCAATAGGATAGACAAATTGCAAACATCCTTTCCTAGGATCTCTACCTTCTGTAGGATTGTGGCAGCCAGGAAGCTTTACTTTACAGTTCACACTCTGTCCCCTTCACTGTCCAGCATCCCCAACTCCAACTTCTTCATGACATTCCCATTCAAAACATGCTCCGGGCAAATCTGTCTCTATCTTTGTTGATGACGATACAGACACCAACAGCTGTAACAATCTATCTGAGCTCCAGCACTAATGAATACAAACTATGTTTTCTAAGAGACCGCCAGTATCACGGACACATCAGATCAGGCAGCATTCTCACATAGAGTCACATGGGAGCAGAACATAAGAATGGCCATACTGGGTCAGACCAATGGTCCATCTAGCCCAGTATCCTGTCTTCCAACAGTGGCCAATGCCAGATATTTCCAAGGGAATGAACAGAACAGGGCATCAGGGTAGATTTGATTTAAATCACTAGTCAGGAAGACTATTTCTCTTTCTCACTACACATTTGTGTAATGGAAAGTCCATTGACATTTCCATTCAACTCCCAGAGCAAATGGTCACAAACCCTCAACTCTTTGCTGACCTTTTCCCCTCATCTGCAAGTGAACCAAGCCCCATTCCTTCATGACAGAGTTACTCCACAGTCCCTATAGAAAAGGCAGCGGTGACAATTTCTAGTTCAGGGATCTAGCTATTTCCCCACCAGTCACTGGAAGGGTTCTTTTCTATATCCCCTATGCTATTCTATATAGGTTCTTATATCATGCTCATCACCATAGTATCTGAGTACTCGGACACATGTACCTATTTTCCTCAGGACAGCTAGCTGAAATTTCAGAAGCAGCATCTCCTATCATGAATAAATTTAAGAAAAAAATATAAAAAGCAACAGAGAGTCCTGTGGCACCTTTAAGACTAACAGATGCATTGGAGCATAAGCTTTCGTGGGTGAATACCCACTTTGTCAGATGCATGACGAAGTGGGCATTCACCCACGAAAGCTTATGCTCCAATACATCTGTTAGTCTTAAAGGTGCCACAGGAGACTCTCTTGCTTTTTACAGATCCAGACTAACACGGCTACCCCTCTGATATAAGGGAAAAAAATGAAAATTCATATGAAATTATCCTTTGAAATGTCTGGCTTCTGGGATAACCAAAATCTGCAATGTTTTCTTTAAAATGGTAATAGTGTATACAGTAAAAGCTCTGTTATCCAGCCCTGTACCAACTGGATGCTCTATAAACCAGCATTTCTAATCTTCATAGAAAGTCCAGTTGATACTCCGGTTGGTGTGGGGCCGGCGCCTCCCTACGTGGCTCCCCGGAAGCGCCGACATGTCCCTGCTGCTCCTGGGTGGAGTAACGGCCACGAGGGGTTTCGAGTGTGGAATGGGGTGTGGGGCTGGGACGTGGGAAGCGATGCGGGCTCTGGGAGGGAGGGAGGAGCAGGGGTTTGGGGCACAGGAGGGGGCTCGGGATGCCAGATCCAGGGGGCGCTCGCCTCGGGCAGATCCCCACAAGCAGCAACCTATCCCTGCTGTTCCTAGGCAGAGGCTAGGTGGCTCTGCACGCTGCCGCCCCCACAGCTCCCATTGGCTGCAGTCCCCTTCAAACTTTATCATTGATGATTTTATGTTTTCTTCCAGGCCATTGATAAAAATGTTAAATAATGTAGGGCCAAGAATTTATCCTTGTGGGACTCACTAGAAACAACCTGCCCCCGATGATTCCCCGTTTACAAGTACAGTTAGCCAGTTCATTTTATATCTTACAGAAGTCTAAGTATACGTGTGTCTGTCTGACCACAACTGTGCCAGTGACAAATCTTATGGTAAGAACTTGTTCTCAGTCTCTGCCCTTTTGATCAAGACATGGTGAGGTATGTTCCTTGTCTTTTAGGAAAAGGTAGTGAAAGAGGAGTACTAGTTTTTAATACCTCGGGATTGATTTAGGTGTGTGAGATAATATCTTTTATTGGATCAACTTCTGTTGGTGAGAGAGAGAGAGAGAGAGAGAGAGAAGCTTTTGAGCTACACAGAGCTCTACTTCACCCTTTCCCATTCTACGTTCTTAGCAAGATAGGTTGGTGTTTGATCCATTTATTGATACTTAAAGAAATCATCATAGTAGCTGGCGATGACAACTCCCCACTTCTCGGCCATCTGGCTCTGCAGGCATGATCAGTTTCCCAGTGTTTTAGGATGGTTATTCAGCACCAACGTCCTCATTACCTTCCTTCCTCTCTGTTTGGAATGTCTTTTTCTAAATACTAAGTAGTTGCTTTGCCTCACTTCCAGCAGACAATAAAATTCTCTCCATAGGTGGTAATCTTATTTGAGATAGTAATATAACTATGTTGACAGTCATGAATCTCTTTAATATATCACCTTAACATAAATGACTGCAAAATGTTATAGGATATTCCACAAGATGTAACATGGGCAAGAGGAGGTCCATTTTCTGTTACTCTATTCTGCAATGATCTTTAGAAAAATAGGGAGATCTACTCATGCACGTCCCCAGAGGAACGATTTTGTCCTTAGTCTGTGCCATAAATCTGCAGATACAATTTGGCATCAGTGGCAGCTTTTGATTGAAAAGATTTTAGGAATCAGAGGACCAAGTAAAAATATCTTTCATACAAGAAAGGAGATTCTTCTGAGTCAGGCTTAAGTTTAAAACAGATTAAGTAGATTTTAGTTTTCAGCATTACACATTCCTTAATGTTAGCCAGTCTAATTTCCAAAATGTGAAAAAAATTACACGTTACAAAAGGCACAAGGTGTTGACATTTTGCTATTTAAATTTTCATTTGGCAGAGTAGATGTAAGTGTGCATTTGAGAAATTATTTCCAGTCTTGATGTCAACAGTCTAGAGCTCTTAGTAGGTCATTTTCCACACATTTGTTTTGTATCATAAGCTTTTAATAGACTGCACTGAAAATGAAAAATGGAAGACAAAGCCTATTAGTACCTATAGCTAGTGGTTAATTAGGAAGAAAAGGCAACTTAGGTTTACAAATGATAATATTAAACAAAACGATCATGCCTCCATTTTTGTTAAGTATATAATGGAGAAAAATAAAATATGTTTGACAATAATCAGTGCACCAATTCAGACAGCATGGATTAGAATAGGCTACGTTACTTATGATATAGTGCATGCTTTCTGGTAGTAGTCAATTTGCCTAGCAACTTTCATTCACAATGTTGTAAAGTACATATTGAGAGACAAGTTTTAAAGCATTTTATCATCAACTTTCTTGAACTGTCCCCTTATGATGGCTACTTTGCAGTTGTGTTCTCACTAATATTCTTAAACTGAGGACACTCTAAAGGGAAGGGAGCAAAGCGGATGTCTTTTTCATAGGTACAATAGAGGAAACACTGGTGGGAAGGGCAAATGTAAGCATGCAGGTAGGCATCTCTCCAGTCTGCCGAGCAGATACAGCACCTGGAATAAAGACCTGAACCTTACATTTTCTATTCAGAAAAGGGTCTGCATCTACCAATACTGGGGAAGTGCAGATCCAATATAGGAAAAACCCTCTTATGAATTTGGAAATACCAAGAAATAAAACTCCAGGCCCTGTTCCTTGAAATAAAGGCTAGGCCATTCTCTCTGGAACTCAAGCTAGGAGAAATCCCAGGGTGAAACCTCAAGAAAGAACATCCAAAGTTCTTCCCCACTCTTAAATTAAAAAAATACAAACAAAAAAACCCCAAAACCCTTGCAGTAAGACTCCTACAGGACGAAAGGACCAAGAAGATCACAAAAGAGTATGGTCAGTAGAACTTCAGATGGGAAAAGGGAGCATTTCTGGTTGGGAGAGTCCCATCTATATAAACAGTTTCTTCTATTGGAGAAGTGAGAACTCCTAGCTCCGAAGAAGCCTCCTGAAAGAAGAAACACAAGAAGAGCAGGAAACAGGAAAGACAATAGAGATACCCCTCTGTATAATACCCAGGTGAGTTTCATAGTTACAGAAGAAGAGAGCGCAGACAGTGTTTCTCAGTGACTGTTATTATGTCTTCAAACAGCTTATTTGCTTGGAGTGGCAGAAAGGGACATTTGGACTTAAATCCTCAGTTTGGGTTTTAGTACCCAAGTCACAAATCCTAGACTTTGGTGGCAGAGCTCAGAGCCCTAGCTGCCAGCCATATGCTTTCAAAAACTGCGTTGCATTAAAGAAGTATGTTCTACAGATTCCAAAAATACAGTTAATAACTTGCTTTCAGGCCACTGCCATGGACACGTTAGGGGATAGTTTCTCCAAACTCTTCTGAATGGCCCTTGGAACAAATTTAAATAGTACAGCCACTTAGGGCTCAAACAGCCCAATATAATTCTGCAAGTTAGTTCAGTCTGTATAGCTCAGTTATATCTGGAATGGAAGTCATTGTGTCTGTTGATAGAGTAATCTTGGAACTGTGTGCTTGACAGAAGACTCTACATGGCAAACTATGAGAAATGTGTCTGAACCCGCTGAAAAGTTGAGGCCCTTCCTCACAATTGTGGGAAAAACAAAGACTTGTCCAATGAGACATTTCTTGTCCAATAATGGCCAAAAAGGGAGATACCAAGTGCCTTTTCAGAGCAGCTTTGTTAAATGCTTATCCGTTGGACTTTGGAGGACTTTCTATGTCCAGTGAAGTTAGGGCTCAGCCAATCATTTATTATTCAAATACAGCAGAAGGCCTCAATTCCATATTTGTATCATTTTGTATCTGTTTTACCCCCACTCATATTCCCTCTTGGATACCTTCTAGAAACTCGACAAGGACTCAAATTGAGGACAGAGGGAGAGGAAGCATGCAGAGTACACTAAGCACCACTTGCTGATAAATGAAGCCTGAGGGAACAAAGACTGATTAATATATCCAGTAATCTACTCCAAAAGCGCCTGCATTTGGAGGGGACATGAGAGCAAGAGAAATCTGGCAGGAAAGCCCCCTGGCTTAAAAAGGTCTTAGACCAAGGGGACTTAAGAAATAAATAAATTATTGCTGAGAAGCAGCCTCACTTAGACTTGTCAGAGGAAAAGTATCTCAAAGAGGTAACGCCTAACTTAGGTAGATAGAGGAGAGAAGTAGGAATTGTTGACTTCCGAAGAGACTGTATAGTGCTGAAAAGCAGAGGTTTCATTTATAGCCAAAGGCTAAGTCTGGATGTGTAAAAGGACACAGAGTTGGAGAAAGGCACCTCTAAGAGGGCACTCTCCTCAGATATGTTAAAGAAAATTTTGCTAGAAAGGAGGTTAGTTAGAAAAATCTCTAGAGTAAAATATTTTATGTGATTTCTCCCCTCTCCCCCCTTTTCCTTATTTTCCTTTGGATGACTCAAAGGAAGACAGGGTTAACATGGAGAGGAAAAATATGACTTTGGCATGGGCTTTGAGCTGTCAGGATGACGGAAGCTAAAAGTCTGAAGGAAATGTGTAGGATGGTTCCTTTATACTAACCGTGAATGACAATGTTTTTGCTTTTTTGCCTCCTGGTAGGCAGATCTATAATGCTGTCCATTAGTATCTAGTTTTGTATGACAGGGAAAGAGGAGGAGACTAACATGCAACTTCTCTCATAGTTCAACCTGTCTCTTCTATTTTTAAAATATATTCCTTTTATGCCCTTCCAATCTTCTAACTGTACCCCCTGTATTTCTCTTACTGCAATGACTATTGGGTCATTATATTTAGCCACCGCTTTTACTCTGAAGATACTGTTACTATGGAGGATAATTAAGAGGTTGAGATGCACAAAGTAGTCTTTCTTCCTCTTCCCCATCACTCTGAAAAGGTCTCATCCACATAGATATATTTTGTAGCCAGGAAATAAGTTTTTCAGACCCTTCAGTAATACCACAGGTTTTGCTTAACATTTTATACAACAGAACTGAAAGAACCAGATGATTCTTAATTTAAGAACACCTCATAAAAATGCAACATTTGAACATATTCCCAGACAAGGGAAGAGTGAATGTGATCAAATGCCAAGAATTAAAGGCATCTATCTCCAAAGGGAAGCTACGAAATTAATTCTGAGTAGGAGGAAAAAAGTGTTCATCTTCTTTAAGACTACATACTAATCACAACAGAGGCTCATTTTTCAGCTGCGACTGTGCCTATTACTATTAATTCCATAATAAATTGCATTAATCCTCACATACCTGCCAAGCAAGACAACATGCAAGCGTTCATTTGGAATATCGGTTTTCTACATTACTATCAGATTTGTACTGCTGTCCCTTTCATTAGGGCAACAGCAAGAGATTTTTTTCTATGTACAATATTTGTGAATGGATGAGTTCATCTTTTTCATAAATTATAGAAAAAAATGTCCCTAATTTACTTCAAAAAAAATTGTTTCCACATATCATTCTTATTTCGCAAAATCGAAAGAGCAAGCTACACGCTATTAAAAGTTAACCACCAGCTTTTGAATTTCAAATGGATCTCACCAGCTAAATCTGTTCAATGAACTTTTACCTTCAGCCTGTATCTAAAATCTTCAATGCTGTCAAAAGTAAATGATGGAATTATCATGTTTTCTGCTTCTAATTTTACAAGGCCATTCTAAGCTCAACAAGGCTAAACATGAAATTCGTATTTTTTGTTGCATTATATCTGAAAACATGCTGTGTCTTTACAGTAAGCATGAATAATTTATCATATCACTATCCTCAGAACTACAAGACTAATTATGATAGCAAACAATTCAAGTTTAAAGTAAATTCCTAGACAATTAAAACCTCATTAAACCTTATCAATTATTTCAGAAAATACCTTAGAACAGGGGTCGGCAACCTTTCAGAAGTGGTATGCCGAGTCTTCATTTACTCACTCTGATTTAAGGTTTTGCGTTCCAGTAATACATTTTAAAGTTTTTAGAAGGTCTCTTTCTATAAGTCTATAACATATAACTAAACTATTGTTGTATGTAAAGTAAATAAGGTTTTAAAAATGTTTAAGAAGCTTCATTTAAAATTAAATTAAAATACAGAGCCCCCCAGAGTGGTGGCCAGGACCCGGGCAGTGTGAGTGCCACTGAAAATCAGCTTGTGTGCCGCCTTCGGCACGCTTGCCATACGTTGCCTACTCCTGCCTTAGAATATTCTAGCTCTAAAGTGTTTAAAAGCCAGAAAATTCTAAGCTAAAGTTTTTTTAAAAAACAAAACAAATGCTTAAAAGTCTGGAAATCTGGTTCAACACACAACCTTAACTCTGCCCCTGTATTCTGGCACCCTGTGCACCATCCTTGTGAAGTAGTTAAGTATTACAACTACTTTCCAAATTTTTTGAAACCATTAATTTGTAATTGTCCACAGGCTATGGACAGTTTAAACTTCATATAATCTGGTGGCTCTTCTATACACTAAGTAGTCAGCAACATTTGACCGCACATTTCTTATATGCCATCAAAGATAGGTCTGGAGTTTTAACTCCAGAGTTTGAGTTCACATAGTTCCTCTGGTTTTAGCAAATATACACCTCTACCTCGATATAACGCTGTCCTTGGGAGCCAAAAAAATCTTACCGCGTTATAGGTGAAACCGCGTTATATTGAACTTGCTTTGATCCACCGGAGTGCGCAGCCCCGCCCCCCCCCGGAGCACCGCTTTACCGTGTTATATCCGAATTCGTGTTATATCGGGTGGCGTTATATCGAGGTAGCGGTGTATACAAAATAAAGACATTATGAGTCACAGGATGCTTCTTACATCTGAATCTTTGGATAGTACTACGTGAAAAGTCAAGACATAACTATCTTACCTTCAAATATGCTTTATGTAAAAAGTTCTTTGTGAATTTTTAATAGCTGTACTGTATGGTACATTTCTTCCTGTCCCATTTTTGCATACAGATGGAAATGTTATGAATCTAGTTTGAGGCTGATCCCCTTTTTCGCATTCTGTTCTGTGATTGATCTGATCACAAACAAGAAATTCTTCAGGGCCATCCATCACTTGTGGCAGCAGCTGAGCTAAACCTTCTAACTCGCCGCTACCAGCCAGTCATGCGAGATTCCTGTCATAAATACTGAATGTGCAAACAACTGTTTAAATTAGCTGTCCTATCTGTTTTAAAGCAATTTCATTGGAAATATAGGCTGATATTTTGTATGGTGGCACGAGGTGGAGGATACTGAGTTAACATTTGTCACATTAGGAGTCAATGTATTGGTCTGGCTGGCAAATATTTAAATTGATTACACATTTTTTTAAATCCCTAAACATAGTAAAAAAAAGTAGAACTAAAGCATCAGAGCGTGTAATTTATGCATCCTTTTTGAAGCAAATAATAGCAAGGCTGTTAGTAATACTGGGTATAGCCATCTGCTGTAAATATTGTAGCCAATTGCTTAGCACTCAGTTTTAGAAATTTTGCTACCTTTTTGAAATAACAAAAGTAGCTCAATGTTTGGAAAATATTTGGGTAGGAAAGAAAACAGCATCTGGTTTGCACTGGCAATCTTGGTAAATGCTCCAAAATATGGGGCATGTGCAGGTGCGAGTACTTCTGCTGCTTGGAGTCTGACCAAGTGTACACACATTCATTCTTTTTGAAGTACTAACTATGATGCCAGTCATTTGTCCCAATTTATAACAGATGATTTTATTTTACATGTCAGTTTTCATGTAAGCTGTGGAAATGGCAAATCATATTATAATTGATAAGTTCTACAACAAATAAGTAAACCTGTTCATGTGCGAAAATGCATAACACACTCCTAGTAGAAAGGCAACATGATGAGGGCAAGTCACCAGGGCCGGCTCTAGGCACCAGCAAAACAAGCTGGTGCTTGGGGCGGCACATTTTTAGGGGCGGCATGGCCGGCGCCAGATTGCCGCCCCTAAAAATGTGCCGCGGCCGCCCTAGCTCACCTCCGCTGCTGCTGCCTGGGAGGGAGGGGGAGATCCCGAGCGGCCGCGACGCGCGAAACGGCC
>NW_020664440.1:904039-932233 GCF_002925995.2 Terrapene triunguis
CTGCCTGGGAGGGAGGGGGAGATCCCGAGTGGCCGCGACGCGCGAAACAGCTGTTTTGCGCGCTGCTGCTCCCCCTCCCTCCCAGGCTTGAGAGCCTGGGAGGGAGGGGGAGAAGCGGCGCCCGCGCTGCGGCCACTAGGAGTCTCCCCCTCCCTCCCAGGCTCTCAAACCTGGGAGGGAGGGGGAGATCCCGAGTGGCCGTTTCGCGCGCCGCTGCTCCCCCTCCCTCCCAGGCTCTCAAATCTGGGAGGGAGGGGGAGATCCCGAGCGGCCGTTTTGCGCGCCGCTGCTCTCCCTCTCCCCCCAGGCTCTCAAGCCTGGGAGGGGAGGCAGGGCTGGGGATTTGGGGAAGGGGCGGAGTTGAGGCGGGGCCGGGGGTGGGGGGAAGTAAAAAACGGGGGGGGGGGGGGGGGGCGGCCAAAATTGTTTTTGCTTAGGGCGGCAAAAATCCTAGAGCCGGCCCTGCAAGTCACTTCACTTTTCCATCTCAGTAGCATTTTCTTAAATTTTATTTTAAAATCTCAATTCTTCAATCTGTATTATGGGAATAATAATATTTACCGGCCTACCTTGCTGGGGTGGTATTATGACTAATAGTTGTATGATACACTTGAACACATGAAATGCTATAAAATGCTTAATAGTGAAAATGAGTTTGGAAAGATCTACTAGCTTATCAAGTCCATCTCCATGAATATGGGGTGGGGAACCTATGGCCTGTGGGCTGAATCATGCCTGCTGCTTGATTTCATCTGGCCCGTGGCAAGTCTCCGCACTGGGGGCCGGAAGCCTCAAGCCTTGGCATCCCCTCCGCGGGGCTGGAGCTGCGAGCGCCAGCTCACCCCTCTACGGGGTGAAGCTAAGGTGCCAGGCCGCTAAAAGTCAAGTTGGCTCAGCATAGCTCCCGGAAGCAACCAGCATGTCCCTGCAGCCCCTAGGAGCAGGGGCGATCAGGGAAGCTCCGCATGCTGCCCCTGCACTCAGCGCCGGCTCCTTAGCTTCCCTTAGCCGGGAACTGTGGCCAATAGTAGCGGAGGGGGCGGCATCTGAAGGCGTAGGCAGTGCGCACCACGCAGAGCCTCCTGGCCCCTCTGCCTAGGGGCTGGACATGGCAGCTGCCTCTGGGAACAGCGCGGAGTCAGGGCAGGCAAGGAGCCTGCCTTAGCCCCGGTGTGCCGCCGACCGTCAGCCACCTGAGGTAAGTGCCGATCGGCCGGAACCCACACCCCAAACCTCCCACCCCAGGTCGGAACCCCCTCCTGCATCCTAACTCCCTCCCAGACCCCACCCCAACCCCCTGCCCCAGGTTGGAACCCCTCCCCGCATCCCTCATTTCTGGCCCCACCCGAGCCTCTGCCCCCGCCCCTCCCGCAGGGCTGTGTGGGGCCCAAGACTCATTTTTTCTGTGGGTCAGTGGAAAAAAGGTTCCCTACGCCTGCTGTACAGGATAATATCACCTGGAAGGATATGACATGTCAGACATTAAATCTATACCACCCTTGATCAAAAATCATCTTATACAGGTAGCCTTGTCTTAATTTTGTTTGAAAGTGATATTTAGTGCTTTTGGAAGATGCTGGACTCTTAGCTCCAGATACTGATGTGCTCTATTCATGGAACAGATACTGCATTGGTAGCACAGTAGAAATTTGCTTTCATGTCCTGACATTTTGGTTAAACCTGTTCAGGAAGGATCACTTTGAGGACTGACAGACTAGCTCATTCCCCATAGTTTATTCCACCTTTGGCATCTACCAAAGTACTAATCTCACAGTCTTCTGTGATGTAGAGACCTGTCTACCGGGACCAGAAAGTTAGACCACCACCTCACTTCACACAGATACGTGAACACCAGCAACACCATCACAGGACCTAACCAGATCAGCTACAACATCACCGGCTCATTCACCTGCACGTCCACCAATGTTATATATGCCATCATATGCCAGCAATGCCCCTCTGCTATGTACATTGGCCAAACTGGACAGTCACTACGCAAGAGGATAAATGGACACAAGTCAGATATCAGGAATGGCAATATACAAAAACCTGTAGGAGAACACTTCAACCTCCCTGGCCACACAATAGCAGATGTAAAGGTAGCCATCTTACAGCAAAAAAACTTCAGGACCAGACTCCAAAGAGAAACTGCTGAGCTCCAGTTCATTTGCAAATTTGACACCATCAGATCAGGATTAAACAAAGACTGTGAATGGCTATCCAACTACAGAAGCAGTTTCTCCTCCCTTGGTGTTCACACCTCAACTGCTAGCAGAGCACCTCACCCTCCCTGATTGAACTAACCTCGTTATCTCCATACTGATTTATACCTGCCTCTGGAGATTTCCATTACTTGCATCTGAAGAAGTGAGGTTCTTACCCACGAAAGCTTATGCTCCCAATACTTCTGTTAGTCTTAAAGGTGCCACAGGACCCTCTGTTGCTTTCATTTGTCAAGATGTTGGACGGCCATATATAACCCACATACAATAGGTAATTCTGTTACTTGTAGTAAATTATTTGTCTGATATTTAATATGTCTAGTGCTACCATGTTATTGCACTGGTGGTATTACCATAATGCCTAGGAGACCAGGACCCCATTGTGCTGGGTGCTGTAGAATCACAAAACAAAAAGTCCCCAAAGAGCTTACAAACTAAGCATAAGACAACAGACTGATAGACAGACAGGGGAGGCAATATTGGTCAGCATGATAGGCAGTGGTGTTAGCACACCACCAGTCTACCCCTTGTAAAGCTTTGTTTTTGGGGCGGGTTTTTTGGACGCTATCATGATAAAGGAGAATTTTAAGGAGGGATTTGAATGTTGACAGGTACATGTTTATGGGAAGTTCCTCTCAACCATGAGGGGAGCAGGAGAGAAAGCACAAAGGTGTTTGTTTGAAAATTTAACAAGTGTGTGGTGGAGGTTGACTTCATGGGCCGATCGGAGGTGGGACATTTTGATAGGGTCGGTCCTGGGGCCGGTTTTATTCAATATCTTCATTAATGATCTGGAGGATGGTGTGGATTGCACCCTCAGCAAGTTTGCAGATGACACTAAACTGGGAGGAGTGGTAGATAGGCTGGAGGGTAGGGATAGGATACAGAGGGACCTAGACAAATTAGAGGATTGGGCCAAAAGAAATCTGATGAGGTTCAGCAAGGACAAGTGCAGAGTCCTGCACTTGGGACGGAAGAATCCCATGCACTGCTACAGACTAGGGACCGAGTGGCTAGGCAGCAGTTCTGCAAAAAAGGGCCTAGGGGTTACAGTGGATGAGAAGCTGGATATGAGTCAGTGTACCCTTGTTGTCAAGAAGGCTAACAGCATTTTGGGCTGTATAAGTAGGAGCATTGCCAGCAGATCGATGGATGTGATCATTCCCCTCTATTCGGCATTGGTGAGGCCTCATCTGGAGTACTGTGTCCAGTTTTGGGCCCCACACTACAAGAAGGATGTGGAAAAATTGGAAAGAGTCCAGTAGAGGGCAACAAAAATGATTAGGGGGCTGGAGCACATGACTTACAAGGAGAGGCTGAGGGAACTGGGCTTGTTCAGTCTGCAGAAGAGAAGAGTGAGGGGGGATTTGATAGCAGCTTTCAACTACCTGAAAGGGGGTTCCAAAGAGGATGGATCGAGACTGTTCTCAGTGGCGGCAGATGACAGAACAAGGAGTAATGGTCTCAAGTTGCAGTGGGGGAGGTTTAGGTTGGATATTAGGAAAAACTTTTTCACTAGGAGGGTGGTGAAGTACTGGAATGGGTTACCTAGGGAGGTGGTGGAATCTCCTTCCTTAGATGTTTTTAAGGTCAGGCTTGACAAAGCCCTGGCTGGGATGATTTAGTTGGGAATTGGTCCTACTTTGAGCAGGGGGTTGGACTAGATGACCTCCTGAGGTCCCTTCCAACCCTCATATTCTATTATAGCAAATGAGAGATGGGTAGGGAGGGAACAGGTTATAAAGGACCTTGAAAGTGAAAATAATCAACTTATATTTGACATAATTGAGATTAGCGAGCCAGGGGAGGGATTCAAAAAGAGGGGTGACATGCTCAAAGCAACAGGCTAGAAAAATGATCTTTGCAGCAGCATTCTGAATGGATACAAGTGGTGCAAGATTGCATTTGTCAAGGCTAAAGGAAGATTGCTGGTTTATTTCAGCCCTGGGTTTTACCACCTTCTGCTGGAGCAGTTCAAAGTGCAGAGGCACCAGTGGTGGAAAGTCTGCTGGGAAGACAAGCTCTTTTCTGCTGGGAAGAATTGGCAGCCTGGCCAGGGTGCCCAAGAAAATGCCCTGGAGTCCTATCCACAGTATCTCTCCTGGAAGAACGTTGGAGAAAGGCAGCAATGCTTCCTCCCAGAATTCCCAAAATAACAAAGCAACCCCCAGTCCTGGGATGTGTAAGCTGTACCCCTCCTTTGCCAGAGGGACAGAATCGACCGCAATGCTTTTTTGATGTCCACTCACCCCAGCACTACTGGAAAATATACAATTGTTCTTTCTTTGCATTTTTTTTTAAATTATAATTCTTCAAAATAATCTCTGGTCTAATTTCATTAAAGTCAATGGAGTTACCCCAGAAATTATTTTTTTCCATTGTACATAGTTTCCTGAAAGTATGATGATTCTTTTCCTCCTCCCCCCCACCCCCCATCTTCCCTAACCCCTGGCCCTCAGAAGGGGTTGAGCTACTTAAGTTTTATTATGGAAATATTGTAACTATGCCCCAGCTTTAAGTAATGATTAGCTTTCCATCATAAGCCTGATTCTTGTCCTCTTCTAAGTTCATCAAAACTAAACCATCTATCAGAAATTTTTATGTTTCATATATTTAACCAATACGGCTTTCTTCTGGGATTGTGGGTCTGTGACTTTTTGAGCATCTAGTAGTGTTCTTAAACAATTCCCAATTATTCATATTTTTCTGATTAAATTCTTCCTCCAGCTGATTTGGCTCATTATTGTTTTCAGCTTTGTGAAACTGGCCCTTTTAAAACATCAAGTATATATATTACTGGTCTGGACTTCATCCTGTTTGCACGTTATAAATGTGATCAAGTCATGATTACTTACACCTACGCTACCATTAATTTTTAGTTCTGTGATCAGTTCCTCTTTATATGTCAAGATTAGGCCTAATACAGAATCCCCCCATGTTAGCAGCAATACTTCTTGAGTGAGCAAATTTTCATCTATAATATTTAGACATTCCAAGGATGTTTTAATACTGGCAGCACGAGACCTCCAGTATATGTCGCTCAAATTGAAGTCGCTCATGATCACACAGCTTAGTTCATTTACAGATTAAACTAAACACTGAATATACCGGGTACTGCAGAAACTTTAATGCTAAAAAGAATAAAATGAAGATGCCATTTCTATCGTGTAAAATTGACTAAATTTGTTTTTATGTCATGTCAAAGTTCACTGGATGTCTGCTAAGGCATTTTAACACATCAAGTGTGTATTTGAACAGCCATTCCTTCAATAGCCATTTTAATGCCATAGTTATAAACTATTGGCATTTAACCTTGGGGAAAGTTTATGACAGAAGCTGCTTTTGATCACTGGTAACTGCAATGTGACTAACACTTAACTAAAATCTGCATTGTACATACTTGTGGTTGTCTCAAACATAGTTATATATAACAGCATTTTAAAAGTGAAGTATTAAATATATTTAAATGAAAGATCACTAATGCAGTCCAAGAGAAAAAGGCAAATGCTTAGGACAATTGCCAGGAACTAACAATTATATCTATTTCAGGCGTGTAACCAAAGGGTTGATTTAGAAGTTAAAACTTGCATGCAATGGGAAGCTCTTTTTTTCCTTTAAAAAGACAGAGCTATAAAGTGCAACAAATGGGATAGATTTTGGCATTTCCCTCTCCCTCCACTCTATGTATGTCACTTGTCTTCTCTGACTGAGGTCTTCAATATATGGACTGTGTCTACTTCTGTAGGGCTTTTTCCCCAATAAAGCCTGATTCTGACTGGTGCTACTGCAATAGAAGTAATAATTATGAGAGTTTGGGCAGTATGTCAGTGTTCCCAGTTCGATTTTGTGAGAAGCCATGTGGTATTTCAGCCTCCATTTTGAGTGTCAGCTTGATTATGTGCTACACTGTAACTGTCAGATTGTATAAACCCTCTCACATTAAAGGGGGGGGGGGAAGGGGAATAAAGTTAGTGCCTAGGTGTCTGAATGAGAAGGCCATTAAGCGTTATCAAAATTGAATAACCTTGCTCTGGCAGGAAAATGGAGGCTACAGGCAGTGCCATTAACTTTTAACAACCTTCTGCCACTAGTTTCACTCAAGGCCTGGAGCATGGAAAATCCCACCGTGAGAAGAGAAAAGGTGTCACAAAGACTGATTTTAAAGAGTCATGCTCTCTAAGCAATAGAAAGATCACTGCAAGGAAGAGGAGACTGAGCAGGAGTGGGGTGCAGGAAGGTCCTAGAATGCCTAAAGGACACTGACCCAAATCCCAAATGGCTGTCAGGAGTGAGGAAACTGAGGGCAAACTGAGGTAACAAACGTTTGTGTGCAGGTATTTGTGGAGTTCGGCACTGGTCGTAGGGCCCCACAGCCAGACCAGGAGTGTGCCTGAGAGGCTAGACTTGGGAGATAGAGTTTGAACACTGATCAGACCCAGCTGGCTTGAAGACACATGAGATCTAAAAACTAGGTCCCATAACGGGAACTCAGCCAAGGCTCTAACAAAATTATTATGAAGTCAGCAAATCTAAAGAAACAAATAATGACCAACAAAACAAAAGGAAATGCTCAAATGAAGAGGCATAAGTTGCTGTTGAGGGATATAGAGCAAGGAATTCTATTTAGTGCTCACAGTTCCAAAATACTCCACAATGCTAATGACAACATATGATGCAACTCTGCCTGAAAACAGACACAAAGGAGTACGCTACATGCAGGCCGAAAGTTGAGAAGATCTCCCCTAACCACCTCTTGCTTTTCAGACTTTTAGATGGCCAACAAGTTTGAGGTATTAAATGGTAGAAATTATGGGATGGATACTGCAAGGTGTATTTCAAAGACTGAGTACTTAATTAAAGCACTCATTCAGTTTTAAAAGGACTGCAACCATACCTCTGTCAGTCAGTCAAGACCTAATTAGGAATTTACCTTCTGAGACATGTGGGATAGGGATAAGCCTCGGGACCCTTCCTACACCAGTGACCCTTCCTACACCAGTGAGTGTACAGCTGCTTCCCAACTAGGAGCAAGTTGTACTTACTCCCCAGTTGTTCACTTCATATATCCTGAGTTCTGTAGGCCCCAGTCAATTCTGTGGTACAAAGTTCAGGAGACCTGGAAAATTAAATTAAATGTGTGATCCAATAGTTGGAGGGCTAGCCAGGATGTTAGTGGGTCCAAGTTAAGAGCATATTTAGGCTTTCCCAGTCAAATGCCTCATATTCTGTTTTCAAAAATCTAAACTTCCTGAGCTATGGAAGAACGGAGTCAGTCTCTCTCTCTCCCCTGTGATTGCTCAGTATGCAATTTTCAAACAACTTGGAGATATAAATCCTATTCTCTTCAAACTTCAGTGATAAATAAAGCCTTTGTGAGGACTGTTCACATGCCAAGTTTGAGAGTTGGGCCAAAAAGTGCAGTTAGAATTATTCTTTAAAGGGAAAAGTGGATTTTTTCAGTTTTACCTTAATTCAAAAGTGATTTACAGGAGTTTCCTCAAACTTTCAAAAATATTCATACTGACAATACACCAACTATGGAAAGTTTCAACCTAAAAAGTTAAGTTTTCAGTAAATTGTGAGTGTTTTAACGGAAGCTATTTTGCAGACTTAAATACAGTGGTCATGAGTTAACAGACTTTATAATATAACAAGTAGTGGAATGATAATGGGATACACTGGGCATTTCAGCATACGTGGAAAAAATGTGCAGCACCTCAGCATAAGTTTAAACATTACTTTGCTAGCCTGGAGTAAAGTGAGCAACTCACATGGTCTGTTTCCTGGACTACAAGGAGACTCATCATTTTCTAGCCTCATGTGATTAGTGCCTTCTTTACCATTCTGATTTCCAATACTTTAACATCTAAAAAGGAGAGGATTTACTTTCATCCTACCATCCACATATTTATATATTATTTTTTCCCCCTTTTCTTTCAAAAGTGCTTCACATTCCACACAGTTTTCTTCTCCTATTTAAAGGACTTGATTTCCTCTCTCTTTGTTCCTACTTTCCCCATTTACTCTGAAATATTCTAGAGAATTTGTTTTCTTTCCTGTTGGTCGTCTAATCAACTCAGGAAATATTATGACTAATCACCACCACGTAGGGGAGGATCACAACCCATCTAGGGTGGAGAAAGGAAGCCTCCTGTTCTACAATTCCTTTAAAAATTAGAGCACAGCAGAGTTGGAATTCAAAATGCCTCACAAGGCATTTAGCTGAATTCCACCCCCTCCAATGAAATAGTAGCGATTAAAAGCACTTCACAGCACTTTAATTTCTATTGCTTCTACTTCGAATAGAGGGAAGACTATTTTAGAGCTGTGCGTGGTATGCCCATGCTGAGGAAGCAGGTGAATACACTTTGCTCTAATCCTCGTCCTGTGCTCATTAGAGGGAAATACCTAACCACTGTATAAAAACAGATAATTAATAGTGGTCTAAAGGCAATTTCAATTTGTTAAAGTTTCAAACAACAAAATTAAAATTAACACAATTTTATTAAAAATGCTCAAGACAGGCAATCTTTTGTGCAGTGGGCTAAATAATGCAGTGCAAACCAAAAAAAGTTTCTTACAATTTGTCCTTTTATTTTTAACCTTGAATGAGAGAGCAAAGCAAGGTAGAAAGGACTGAAGAACAATTATACAGAAAGAACAGGCACTAAGACAGTAAGGAAACAATTGAAATAAGACAAAAGGTATACACAATAGAGAAAAAACAGGAAGAAAGAAAATGGAGCTATTAAGCTTGAAATCCTATTTTTACAATATTTGACACACATTCTGGTACTTCCTCTCACAACTACTACTTACACTGTACCTGTGCTATGGAATTTTTATATATCTTCATTTTCCTCTCTTCTACAAACACTACATTCACATACAATTAAGTGGTCAACTCCCTCATTAGGAAAAAAAAATCTAACTTTAATGTATTTGCCTCAAGCAATATTCTAGACCAGAGGTTTTAAATGTTGTTAATTTGGACTTCATCTAAACAGAAAGATTGCCTTGTAGAGACCGCTCTTCCAGTCAAGATTGTGTGAACTACCTCTCTTCTTATTTGCACTTGCATAACATTCTTGTAAACCACAGCAATTGCTTGAATGCCAGGGTAATACTAGGAAATTATTTATGTATTTTTAACTTCTTTTAATTCAGTTCAGAAGGAGATCTGATCCAGTATTGTAATTCCTATGTTCCTATGCATTTAAGCCCAGATTTTCAAAAGTGATTACCAATTTTTGGTGCCTCGGTTTTGAGTACCTGACTTAAGACTTCTAAAAGGGCCCTGATTCTTCAGAAATTGCTGAGCATCCATCCTCTGAATGTCAGGCCCTTTGGAGTGTCCTAAACTGGGCACCTAAAAACGGAGATATCCCAAATCCATATTCACATATGAAAATCTTGGCCTTAAGTTCTAAATCATAAACCCAAAGAACTATTACAGTAAATAGGAATAAAAATCTGTAAAATATATCTGTAGTGAGGCGGCCTAGCTCCCAGCCACCCCAGAGAGGGACGAGCCCCTCCGGATGCCAAAGTGGGCGGAGCCACTGGAGCCTGCGCCCGCCCCTCAAAGGTCAAAGCGCAGGACAGGAAGTATAAAAGCCCCACCCCAGGGCTCAGAAGCTGCCTGGCCACCGGAGAAGCCAGACGCTGGGGGCTTAGCTCCCGCTGGGGAGACTCCTGCAGCCTGTGACCGACCCGAGGACTGGCCATACCAGTCAAGGCCTGATGACGACCAGACCCTGGAGAAGCTGTTAAGCCTACCGGTGAGAAGCGACCCAGAGGAGCTGCCAAGCCTACCGCTCGCCAAGTACCCTGAGGAGCCCATTGTCCTTGATTCTGTAGAGGACACTGACCAGACGCAGGTACTGCTAGAGGGGGAGGTAGGAAGTAGCCCGGGGGCAGCCGACTCTAGTCTGGCTGTGGCACACCCAGAGCTGATGTCAGTGTGTTGCGGCCAGGATCCCCACTGACACAGCAGCAGGCTGCCTGCCGCTGTTAGGGTCCCGGGCTGGGACGCAGTGGAGTGGGCGGGCCTGCGTCCCCCCCTGCCACCCCACTCACGGGTGGCCGTCTCCCCCTCTTCCCAGACGCCCTGACCCAGGGCCTGGGCTTGATATTGAACTATTTTGCTCAGCCCCTGCCTGAGGGCCTGAGCTCCTGACTGTGTGTGTGGCCCCGCCCGGACCCAGGGCCTGGGCCTGATAGTGAACTCTTTTTTGCTCAGCCCCTGCCAGAGGGCCTGAGCTCTAGACTGTTTCCTGCCCCACCAGGCTAATTCCCCGACTCACCGGACCCAGAGAAGGGCGACCCCAACCGAACCCTTCTACAATATCTTAAAGCACTAAATTCAATTCTATGCAGCATCTAAATTTTTAGCTGTCAATGTGCCGTTGAATTTGGTATAAAATTAACATAATGCATGAACGGTGCATAACAATACACTGTCAATTTGGGGGTTGGGGGGGGGGAGTTGCAGGCAGAAGAGAGGAGAACTAGATTTGCATATCTGGAGACTTTGCCACCAAAGCAGGCAGAGGAGGTCCTTTGGGATTGTGGGATAGGCATATCAACTGGATGATTTGACCAAAACAATTAATGATTCAGTTAATATTGACAACTACATTATGAGAATTAAATTCCAGCATTAATGCCCCGTTGATATGCATGGGACAGTTCAAGTCTCTCAGAGGCAATAATTCAGAGCCAGTAGACAACACTGCATCAGTGTAAACCAGACTCGTATTTGGAAAGTGATCTTTGCAACCCTGAATGCTACAAGTACCGTTTGTTTGTTTTGTTGTAAATAAAGGGTTATATTCTGGAGCACAATTCTGAGGTATATGTGGATTCTGCAGCAAATTCTGCATCTGCAAGATCTCAGAATACACGAGGGCCTAGCTACAGGCATGATTCCTGTTGGGTTCTCAGAGTAGTGCCCTACCCTCCATCATCTCCCCATCACATACTGAAGATCCCAATTGCGCAAATCAGGTAGGAAGCTGCCTATACATTTTGTTAAGTTTTGAGACAGTAACTCAAATCCACAAGCAGGGGCACTGGGGGATAAGAATTCAAGAATGAAAGGCTACTCATATATATTAGTTTTACCTTTACAAAATAGGTCAACACCTGGGGAAAACTTAGAAGCAAGAAACTCTACTGTGGCTTCTTAGGTTAAATATACATTATTGAAGCTGGCTTCATGGCTGTAACTCTGGAAACATGGTAGAATGTTAACATTATTGAATGTTAACATTACTGAAGCCCCTTTACATAACAAAATATTGAGGTCAGGGAAGGCAAATACCAAAGGATCTACATTTGCTAAGCTTACAGCAGAAAAAAATATCATATTCAGTAATATCCTACTTAGAAGTAGCATAAATGCATTTATCGTAGTTGTAAGATAGTTGTTTCAGAAGCTATGCTTTCAAGGCCCAATCTTGCAGTCCCAAGAAGCAAAACTGTCTCTGACTTCAAATGAAGCCCCACAGGCTTTGGAAAGAGGTTCTGTGCTCAAGATACCATAGAACACCATTCCCATGAGTGGAAATGTAAAAAACGAACTGATAATTCTCAGTCCCACAGGAATTATTAATAAATTACAGAAAGCCCTCAGTTTTTAAACAACCAATAAATTAAAAAAAATTATGGAAGTTAGACTTTTAGAGTTACCCTTTAAGAACTCTGTGTCCAGCTTCTGAAACTCTTTGTAGTAGGTGATGGATTCATTACATCTGCTTTATAATTTTATATTACACATGAACTCTTGTTTATTTCCTTATGATCTTGCACTAAGCCTAGGTATCCATTGTATTGTAACACCTATGTTACTTCTATATAGTTAATGTGGTGGGTAAAATCCAAATTCCTTTGTTTAAACATTGTCTAAGGCCAAAAGCACCCAAGACCTGTTAGCAAGAGGAAGGGGATAGATGCATAAGGAATGGAGTAGCAGGAACGTATGGTTATGGTCAGCAGGGGGAAAGCCAAAGGACACGAGAGGTGTGAGGCCTCATTACAAGCTTTTTACTGGTTGCAATGCCCTCTTAAAAGAGTAAATGAAATTTCATAGCAATGTTAAAAGCAACAAAGAGTCCTGTGGCACCTTATAGACTAACATAGCATAAGCTTTCGTGGGTGAATACCCACTTCGTCAGACCCATGCGTCTGACGAAGTGGGTATTCACCCACGAAAGCTTATGCTCCAATACATCTGTTAGTCTTAAAGGTGCCGCAGGAGACTCTGTTGCTTTTTACAGATCCAGACTAACATGGCTACCCCTCTGATACATAGCAATGTTGTATTTTCCCATTTGGTAAATATGTTTTTCCTGTGTTGCAGACAAAGGTTTGTTTGTGCACCAGCATCTTTGATAACATAAGCACAGCTCTGGCAATAGCATTAGTCTGATATTACAGCTCATGTTCTGCTACAAATCAAGTCTACATTACAAAGATTTATTTTTGTCTTGGTCCTGGTCCTACACAACATTTGGTTTATTGTAGTTCTTGGCAACAGGCTGGCGGACAAAAATAAAGACATTTAGGATTTTCAGGACATTATCCACTAAATACAACATGTCATATTTAGCCTTGGATGTAAGCAGGCATAACATCCATTTAAATCAGGCATGTGATCTCTCAATCAATGGATTAGCAGGAGAGCTACACTATGAGTTGAGAGAAGCAGCATTAAGAGAAACTCATTTTTTCCCCTTCACCATTTGCTAGGCAAATAATCAGTTTACTGACAAGAAAATGAACAATCACTCTGTTTTTGGCTTGAGGCAGAATCTTTTTACTTCAGTGAATCTGTAAATTTCGCCATCTAGCTTCACTACCAACAATTCAACAGGCAACCCTGGAAGGTTTTAAGTGTCATCCAAAAGAACCAATATGCTACATTAGTAATGTACTGATCTTACTAAATGGATAGCTAAACAAAGTCAATGACCTTCACTCTTTTCTCCTTTAGGTACAAAAATAATTAAACTGACTGGGTTCTCCCAAATGTTCTTAAACTAAGCAGTATTTCTTTTTTTCCCTACTAAAGGAGACCTAAATATTTAATACACACCACTTTTGATTCTCTTCTGCAGTTTAAGAAGAATTTCAAGCACCCATCTTTTCTACCTAGCTGTATCTAGTTTAGTCTGCATATTGTCACAATAATAATTATTTTAAGTTTTGTTAAATAGAATTTACTTTCTATTCTCAGGGAAAGGTCAGAAAAAAGAGGTGTCTGACAAATAATGTTCAAATTAGCTTAATTACTTCATGTTGATATCATAAATCACCGCTCTTCGACACGAAATCTGCCACACACAATTAATGGCTGTTGGTATTGGTTCACCTGATCAAGTGTCTACTATACATAAAATATGCTATGAAGTTCTGCATCTCTTACAGCAATTCAGTAGAGAAGTCTTGTCCCAATGGCACATAAATCTGAAGTACCAGAAACCGCTGGATCAGTCCAACTAGAAACAGAGACAAAGAAATATATAGCTATGGATACACACACAAAGCAAACTCTACATTTAGCATTTCAATGATGTATAGCTATACTGCTGCAATACCATTTCCCAAGGGTCATACAACATTCGAAAACAGAAAAGAACCGAAGAAAACCAAATCAAACTGTAATAAAAATGTTCCTTTTAAAATGTCCCATTTGTGGTTTTGGTGGGATTTTTATGAAAATAAAAGCAATGTAATTTTTTTTTATTTACAGTTCTTCATTGTGTTCAGAGAGCATGTAAACAGCATATCCCACAAAGACACATAAAAGTTCACATCAAGATTATTATAAAAGCATGTGGCAATTACTCACTACTTAATCAAAAACAATAAATCATAAATGCAATCCTAATTATGACAACTGAGACCATACTTACACGATGGAGGACTCTATCCTAGGAAGCAATGACTCTGAAAAGATTTGGAAATTGGGGCGGCTAGTCAGCTGAACATGAGCTCCCAGTGTGATGCTGCAGCCAAAAGAGCTAAAGAGATCCTGGGATGCATAAATTGGGGAATCCTGAGCAGGCGTAGAGCAGTTATTTTACCTCTGTATTTGGCATTGGTTCGACTGCTGCTGGAATACTGCATCCAGTTCTGGTGTCCACAGTTCCAGAAGAATAGTGATAAATTGGAGAGGGTTCAGAGAAGAGCCACGAAAATTATTAAAGGATTAGAAGACCTGCTTTATAGGGATAGACTCAAGGAGCTTAATTTATTTAGCTTAAAAGAGAAGGTTAAGGGGAGACTTGATTATAGTCTATAAGTATCTACATTGGGAACAAATATTTAATAGTGGGTTCTTCAATCGAGCAGAGAAACGTATAACAAGATCCACTGGCTGGAAGTTGAAGCTAGATAAATTCAGATTGCAAATAAGGCAAAAAAAATTAGTGGTGAGAGTAATTAACCATTGGAACGATTTCCCAAGGGTTGCCATGGATTCTCCATCACTGATGATTCTTAAATCAATATTGGATGTTTTTCTAAAAGCTCTGCTCAAGGAATTATTCTAGGGCAATTCTGTGGCCTGTGCTATTCAGGAGGTCAGACTAGATGATCACAATGTTCCCTTCTGGCCTTAGAATCTATGAGGCTTTGATGAGGCAGATCTAGTTCTGAAGTTTAAAATAGTAGAAATATAGCTTAACTGGGGAGCAAACAAGAAAAACTTTTAAAGATACTTTCCTATTCAGGAAAAGCCACACACTTGTAGGATATACAGGTATCCATGAGTTGAAATTTGTAGTTTCCTCTTATTGGTTCCATTAGTGAAGGAGAGAGTTGGCCTTTTATTGAATTGGCAGGCATTTTAAGATCCTAAAGCAGTATTATTCCAAGAGCAACATGGATCTCAAGGTGTCTTCAGAAGCCAAGATCATACGTGCAAAAGCTCACTGCCTCTGAACAGTTGCCTGGGCTACTCCCTCATCCACAACAACATGGCTCCGCTAGGAGTTCTGTTCCCATTGACCACCCACCCTGAGTCTACAAAAAAAAAAAAAAAAAAAAAAAAAAAAAAAACCCACACCTTTGGAAGGGGGAGCAAACATGGAGCTTAAGTTAACAGTTCTTCTAGCACTCGCTGTTTAGTTTAGCAGATTTCAAAACAGGTACAGTATATATGATTTAGGGCCATATTCTCAGGTAGTATAAATCAGAGTGTCTTTCCATTGAGTTTAATGGAGCAATGCTGATTTAAACAAGCTGACGAGCTATCTCTTGAAATGTTAAGATATATATTTGACTGTAATACTGCTTGTTAAGTTCCCTGAGCCAGTGAGGGGGAAAAAAAAAATCACATGAAAAATATTCAAGTGAGAAATTCTGCAAAACTGAAGTTTTAGTCTGTTGAATAACTTCTCACCCCTTGTTTTTTCTACTCTAACTTAAAAAAAAATAGTGGACCTAAACAACTGTTTGTAAAAAGTAATCAGAAATGATCAGACAATATAGCACATTTTATCAAACAATTAAGCCTCACATCTCTATAAAGTGGGTAAATATCACCATTTTATAGAATAAAATGAAAGAGGGATTAAAAGCCCCATTCAATACCTGCTGACAGATAGACTTTTATTGAGAACAACGTCTACCGGAGCAGAACCTAAGTTGTGTTTTTTGCCCAAGGTCAAACCTATCAGCTAAGGATCTGCCCCAACATGTTTAGTTGCATCTCTCATTTCTAAACATCTACTTATTGGTAACAGCTGTTTTGCTGAAAAATGACCTTTCAGTCCGCTGACAGAGGAGCTGCCCATAGGAAGAGACAATATCGCAAATAGCTACATCTTGCAGTAATACTGGATTAGTACAGAACAACATCTTATATTTGTAATGCCTCAATACTTACGAGTTTGTCTAGTTTCCTTTGGTAGCTGAATCTTGTTTGTTTGACTGCTTCCTTCAAGGACAAAAACAAAGCCTTTTACTTCTTTATCAAATTCCTACAAAAAGGAACAGTGAAAAAAATAAACCTTTTATCAGTCTCTTAATCAAGACTTAACCAAATTTGCAGATGACACAAAGCTAGGGGGGAAGAGTTGCAAACACTTTGGAGGATAGAGCTAAAATTCAAAGAATCTTGATAAATTGGAGAACTGGGCTATAGACAACAAAATGAAATTCAACGAAGACAAATGTAAGATGTTACACTTAGGGGGAAAAAAACCAAATGCACAAATAAAGAATGGGGGATAGCTGTCTTGACAGAGAAGGGTCTGAGAGTTGTTGTAGATCACAACCTCAACATAAGTCAAAAATGCAATGGTGTTGCAAAAAAAGGCAAATGCAATTTTAGGTTGCATTAACAGAGGCATAGCATGAAAATCATGGGAGTTGATAATATCGCTCTACTTAGCATTGGTTAGGCCTCAGCTGGAGTACGGTGTCCAATTTTGGTCACCGATGTATAGAAAGGATGTAACAAAACAGGAAAGGATCTAGAGATGAGCGACAAAGATTATCAAAGGGATGGAATGTGAGCAAAGGCTGAGGGAACTGGGTATGTTTAGTTGGGAAAAGAGGAGACTGGGGGGAGGGACATGCTAGCAGTTTTCAAATACTTGAGAGGCTGCCATAAAAAAAAAAAATGGAGAAAAGTTGTTCTCTCTTGCCACAGAGTGCAGACAAGAGGCAATGGGGTCAAACTACAGCACAGCAGATTTGGACTAAATCTCAGGAAAAACTTTCTAACTGTCAGAACAGTAGGACAATGGAACAGACTGCCTAGGGAGGTCATGGAAGCTCCTTCACTGAAGGCTTTCAAAGAGAGGCTGGATAGCCATCTGGATGCTTTAGTCACAACAAACCCTGAATCTTGGCAGAGATTAGACTGAATGAGGCTTGCTGAACCTTCTAACTATGGTTCTATGATTCTAAAACTGCAAAAAACCCAAACTTATAGCCAAAGTGTAAGACTACTTTGATTGTTCTTAAGACTGTCAAGAGGAGTGTAGCAACAAGAATTTTATAACAATGCAAAGATGGTAGTAATAATATTCTCAGTAAATTTCTGGCTTTTTGTAATATATTTTATAAATAAAATATGTTGACAGATATGTGATTCATGATCCACTGGCCCAGACTTGACCCAATGGTTATCAGAATAGCAAAACTATTTTAAGCTTTGTTCCACTAGAAATATTTAAGCTATAAAACTACAGCTGTGACCAATCCAGTTTGCAAGCAGGCATGAAGTGCTAATTTAAGTGGTCATTTATTCTGTCATGGTGACAGAACTGCAAGTGACAACTTTTCCATAGTCAGGTCAAAGCCCTCATTACCTTCTAATTTTAAGCTTCATGTACTTTTTTCCACGGTTTATACTTCAGGTCGTATAAGTCCCCCATAAAACTTACTTTCCAAATTGCTGATGGACTGCCAAAGATCTTCCATTTTGCTCCTGGATTCTTGCCTTGAGCACTGAATATTTCAACAAATGGGCCACCCTGTGATAAAATTGTTTAAGGATACGTCAGTCTAGCCAGGTGCTGAGCACAGCAGCATCATTGAGCACAGTTTGCTAAATCTGAGTATGTCAGAGCAAACCCTCATGAAACAATGGTTAACCCTGGTTAATATAAATATTATTGACCACAGTCAACCGCAATTAACAAATGGCACTCTTGACTTTATAGTCTGATTTTACTGCAGCATCAGAGTCTATGCTTACTTACAACACTACTTTCTTTGATAAAGGAAATAGGATATGTTTTGACTATTGTCCTTTCTTTACCAAACAAATAAACAAAAAACAAAAAAGCACCAAACTCTTAAGCATGGCATGTAAAAATATTAAAAACATGCAAGAGGTGAATGGATATTTTCTTCATATGTTTTATTTCTGCAACTCACCCTAAAAGGATTTTCTGAATCATGCTCAGCTAAATGATTAAACAGAAGAATATCTATTAGTTTCTAGTAAAGAGATGTGGCCAATGCAGTGGATTTTTGATTTTTCAATATTTCAACCATCATGAATCATAACAGAACTTTGCTGATGGTTTTTGAGATGCCACCTTTGCACTTTAACTGAGTTTAGTAATTAAGGGCTCATTTCAGAGATTCCAAGGCCACAGAGACCATTGTGATCATCTACTCTGACCTCCTGCATAATAGGTGATAGACCTGCCCCCTCAAAATTCCTAGAGCATATATTTTAGAAAAACATCCAATCTTGATTTAAAAACTGTCAGTGATGGAGAATCTACCATGACCTTTGGGAAGTTGTTCCAATGGTTAATGACCCTCATTGTTAAAAATGTACATCTTATTTCCAGTGTGAATGTGTCTAGCTTGAGCTTCCAGCGAATGGATAGTTTTACGCCTTTCTCTGCTAGACTGAAGAGCCCATTATCAATTATTTGCTCTCCATATAGATACTTACAGACTGCAATCAAGTCACCCCTTAACTTTCTCTTTGTTAAACCAAATAGATTTAAGAAGCTCAATCTATCACTATAAGGCAGGTTTTCTAATCCTTTCATCATTCTCGTGACTTCTCTGAACCCTCTCCAATTTATCAACATCCTTGAATTGTGGACACCAGAACTGGACACAGTATTCCAGCAGCTATCACACCAGTGCCAAATACAGAGGCAAAAGAACCCCCTACTCAGGATTCCCATGTTGATGCATCCCAGGATTGCATTAGCTCTTTTGGCCACAGCGTTACATTGGGAGCTCATGTTCATGTGATTATGCACCATGATCCTCACCCCCAATTGTTTTCAGTCACTGCTTCCCATGATAGAGTTCCCCATTCTGTATGCATGGCCTACACTCTTTGTTCCTAGATGTATGCATTTACATTTAGTCATAATATAATACATATTTTTTACTTGCACCTAGTTTACCAAGCGATCCAGATTGTTTTGGATCAGTGACCTGGTCTCTTCATTATTTAACATTCCCCCAATATTTGTGTCTTCTGCAAAAATGATCAGCTTTTAATTGACTAGCCCCACTGACTACAGTTACTAAAATCAGAGAAGGTGCAAAATGGCATTACATGAAAACACCAGTAAAATTCTTAGAATTCATGATGGAGGAAACAGGGAACAAACAAAAACTACTGTATTGGTAACCTGAAGTCAATAGAACTAGCCACATATGGAAGGACTGAAGGATCAAGATCTCAGATATTGAAAAAACAAACTTGGGTGTGTTTTGTATCCGATATGATTTGCAAATTAATTATTATTCCTATATTTGAAAAGAAGGTTTAGCAAATATAGATTGATTAAACACCTAAGAAGGTTTCAACATGCGTTTCAGCTTTGGAAGACATAAATAAAAGGAAGCAAAAAAATAGCAATTTCTGCTTTACCTGATACTCATTTCTGAACATTCTTGCAGATATTTCACAGTTTGAAAATAATGTCAGCACTCCAGTGAGTAATTCAAGACTTACGGATGTTGCTGTAAATACAGAGATTTTATTGTTAGACATTATTACACCAAAAAAGTTTCCCTATAATCAAGTAGAAATCCACGTTTTAAAAGTCAATTAGCACATTTCTAAAATACTGTTCATTACAGCAAACTTGTAACTCTTCAGCATGAAAAAGTTACCACAAAGGAATTAAGATTAGAAAACTGATTTATACTGTTGGTGTCTCTTGAGCAATGTTTCTTTACATAACCACCATTCAGCCTGACCTTCCAGATATACCAGTTAAAATGGCCACTCTATCCCTAACCTTTATTTTTAAGAAAGGAGGATCCACTTATCTTTTTAAAATGTTCAGAAAGGTTTGATGAGTAAATATATATCTTCAACATGTATTGTTTATTTCTTACTGCTACCAAGTGTTCACTGGAAAAGGTTAAAAATCTATTAAACAAAAGCCTTGCCTTTAATACAGAAAAACAGAAATTTATGGACTACCTATAATGGAAACCTCATTTTCAACCAGAGATGTGAGGCAGAGACTTATTCCACAAGTTACTTTTTAAAAAATTTCATCACTCTACATTCAGGATGGCTAGTGTAAGTATCAAACCAAATATATGGCAGAGGTGCCTATCTAGAGGCATGCTGAAGCCAATGAGAACTAAGGATGCATTGCACCTTGGGAGAATGAGGACTATGGTGAATTCAGGATTTGATTCCACAAACACCCAAGCACTTCCCAATAGGTGCTGAGTGCCCACTGCTCCCATTGACTTCAGTGGGAACTGAGAGTACCCTGCGCTTCTCAAAAGATGCTCAGCACCTGCAGGGTTAAGCCCTAAATGCTAATCTAGAACCCAATCCCAGGAGGTGGCAAGTGCCCTCACTGTGGGAGTTGAGAGTACTCACCAACTCACAGGGGGCACTGGTGCAGGATTGTGCCTACAGTGTATATCTTTTGGCAATGTCCACTTGTGTTTACATTCAGGGATGGAGAATTAAGGAAATATCACCATGTCCAAGATCATCTTAGATCCTGAAACTGTTCTGCTAGTGAACCAAAATAACATGCCTACCAGCAAACTCAGAGATGCCATCCTTGTCTGAGATGTTTAAGCATGATTATTAAAAGAGTTAGAGATCTTGGTTGGACCTCTCTCTCTCTCTCCCTCACCTTCCCCCTCCACACAGAAACCAGGCTCTCTCTCTCTCTCTGCCCCCTCCCTCCAGTCTTTTCACTATCTATGGACAAGTAGTGGGGGACTTGGCTCCTTAGTCCTCACTCCTCATTTCATCCGTGATCCCCCACCCCCGAACAGGGAGAAGGGAAGGCTTGGCCCCAGGAATGCTGCCCTCTTCTGCCAAATATGGCCTTTAATTTCCTTGGCCAGTCCCAGGTCTGACCCCCTTCCCAAGATGATCCTCCTCCTCTTCTTCCTTGTTTGTTGTGTTCCTTCTCCTCCTCCACCACTGCCTCCTCCTGCCCCTCCATGTTCTCCTCTCCTCCAGAATGTGCAATGAAGATCTGACAGGCAGCAAGCTACAGGCTGTGTGGACACTGATGGACTATGTTAACAATTCTAGGTACTTAGAGCATGCCAGCCGGGTCCACACAGGACACAGTGCAACGTGCAGCCTGTGGCTTGGGAGGTGAATCCAGCAGCACTCCAACCCATTCAAAATTGCTATAGCTTGCCTCCTATCAGACCCTCATTGCAGTCTGTGCATGTGCCATAGAGGTGGTAGAAAATAATGCCCCTCATGGCTGTGGCACTCTTTGCTGTGTTTGTCAGACATAAATGGTGGCGAGTGGCACACATTTTTATATACTCTGTATGTGTGCGCACACTTGCAAAATAGTAGAATAAACCTGGATTAGTAATTTGGTAATTACATGTAAAAATCAGGATTACAGAAAATTAGGGAGGGTTACTATCTCTCCAAATCACATGTACAATGTATCTTAAGAACTAGCTTAGCCAAAATACTGATCTTTCAGAACTGAAAAGCATTTAAAAGCTTTTAAATGTTATACAATGGTACATAACTCTGGGTGAACTAGTAAACGTATGCCCGGATCTTTCATACACTTATGCACGAGTTGTTCCATGGGTAAAGTTACTCACATTCATGTTTGCAGAATCAGGGCCTTAGAGAGCTAACTGATTAATATTTTAATTGTATTGATTCAATACTGTCTACTAGTATTTTGATGCATAGCTTGTATTATACTGTAAACCACACTATTTGTTACAACCGTTATTTGTCAGTAAAAGAAACTGAAACAGATAGTGTAACTGGTATAATTACTTAAGAAAGGCACATTAATAACTATATTAAGTAACAATTGACAACCATGAATTAGTCATTTTACAAGTTTGGAAGTAGTATACTATTTCTTTGTTCTATAAATAAAGCAGTCTGGCAGTACATTAACAATTTCTGGAAAATGTTATGGCTCTAATTTTTATTTTCCTCTATTCAGATCTCATCTTTGCTATTAGTCAGGGCTTTTAAACCAGAAGAATGTTCAACATTCCACAAATAATTCCTTAGCCAACAATACAGTACTTTGAAGCAAATCTTACAGTGACCGATGTACTGATCCGCTGAACCAAAATTCACATGGAAAGCAGGTGGTGGGGGAAAGGGCAATAGCACAGGTTATGTCCTCTTACAGGAAGTATTTATAATGTACTTATTATTGTGACCCAGATGTGCAGGCGCCCTGTCAGTCTGGGGCTGAGGATTCCATCCCCCAAGGGTTTGAGTTGCTGTTGCTGTGTTTTGTTTGTTTTTGTCAGCGCAAAGCCCTTTTACACAGGCTTGCAGCTTCAAAAGATCAGGACCAGATCTGCCAAGTGTAATTTGGTACTTCTGTCATGCCTTCCAGCATTTCAGGGGAAATGTCAGACATAGATATGCAAGGCAGAGAGCCCCAAATAAAAAAGATTGGTGTAGGGGGAAGTTGCAATGAGTTCTTGTCTCATTTCTTCCATAGAGTGCTGTTAATATTTTTGCTGTTCACTGCCCTTATTGATGAACATGGTCTTATGCACCTTGGAACGGAACTCTGGTCTATAATATAAGGGACCCAAATTTCATCCCCTTTGCCATTCTACTTTTCAGAATGAACATGCCAAAGCTAGTTAGCAACGTAGCTGGCTATACTCTCTGCAAGCACAGTTGTAACCAGCAGACCACACTTTGCTCCCAGAGCTAGGATCAGAACCTAGGAATCATTATACTTAGTACTTCACTACTGTCTCACAAATAGAGGTGTAACGCACAGACAAATTGTCTTCTCCCCTTCTAGGGACTGATCCACATAGAGGATAACTGCCTACTTCTGCTACCAGTTAATTTTTTAGCAGCAGCTCAAGTGGAAGAGGTCTGTGTCATAGATCTAAAGTCCTAGTTCAAACTCTGCTGATGACTCATGCAGAGAAAAATACAGTATGAGATTATTATGAATTTATCTTAAAAAAAAAAAAAACTAGATAAATTCATGGAGGATAGGTCCATCAGTGGCTATTAGCCAGGATGGGCAGGGATGGTGTCCCTAGCCTCTGTTTGCCAGAAGCTGGGAATGGGCAACAGGGGATGGATCATTTGATGATTACCTGTTCTGTTCATTCCCTCTGGGGCACCTGGCATTGGCCACAGTCGGAAGACAGGACACTGGGCTAGATGGACCTTTGGTCTGACCCAGTATGGCCATTCTTATGTAATTAAAGATTGTATCATGATGCAGATACACAAGGGGCAGAATTAAGATTGCCCAGATAACCCTAATTCCGATGCTTGTCTTTGGAAATTTGATGTTACTTAACTTCTTTTAAGTCAGCACTTACTGGGGCACCGGAATACCCATTTTTAATGAACTAAAGAATCTTTCATCTGCAAGCCACCAGTTTAAATCCAGCCTAGCGCTCTGTAGGGCTTGAGAGTTGTTTCTATCGAATGGCTATTTGGTGACTACTCTACAAGGGGAGTTTGGTGGGTCTCATTTCCAGCTCCTACATCATAAACACACCACCGCACATTCCACTAATTGGCAGACTCAGCTGAGGCCAAGAACTGCAAAGGCCATGGAGATGAGGCTACCACGGTTGGACCTGGAGGAAGTTTCCCCCATATCCGGGTTAAGGCAAGGTGGAAGGGCAGTGTGGATTGGAAGCTTGCTGTGTAGAGAAACAGAAGATTTCATTACCTAGGGATGAAACTAATGCCTTTCACCAGTACTAAATCCACACAATTTTTTAAAAGCTGAAATTTAGCGATATGCAAATTAGTCCATTGCATAATTTGCATAACATCACATGGAGCTGCCAAAAAAAAAAAAAAAAACCCTAACAGCTATGCTGGTCCTAATTAATAAAAGGAGTCTTTTCACTTACTTCAAGCCCAAAGAGGGTAAGCAAACTTGTGTCTGGCGAAACTACATAAACTCACTCATCTCACACACCTTTATTATTGCTGTGAACATATCAATGAAATGATAGTTTTTTCTAAAACATAAATATACAGCAGAACACACTGCAATACATTTTTTCTTATATATTACCTACTTGTAATCTTTTGAGTGCTTGCATTAACTTAATAGAAAAGACTACAATTATTTTATTTTCTGCATGAGGATTGGTAGTTATTGGAGATACTAAACATAAAATGAATGACAATTTTTTATAGTATACCTACTATGATAATACTAAGTGGCACATCTGTGAGGCACTAAATGTCATTAGTCTCGAATATCCTGGGACCAACACAGATACAACTACACTGCAAATACTAGTGGAACATAAGACTTTCCCAGATTGGTTTCAATACTATAGTCCTATATTGGGCATGAAATTCATGCATTGCCAGGATTGAAACACAAAACTTAATGGGATTGTCTGAGTTATCATAATATATGCTTTAAGCAGAACAATCTAGGAAAATTGAGATTTGCACCTTCTTTTGTCCCCACACCTCTCAAAAAAAAAAAAATCTTAATTTTTGGACCGACAAAAATGCTTAAAATCCAGATAGACTAGAGTTCTGTTTTTTGGAAAAACTACAGTATCGTGAAATTTAAAGTCCTCCAGTTTTTAAACATTTTTTCAAATAAATAGACATAACATCTTTATAGGATGCTGTAAAAAAGAAGAATTATTCTCTCATTTTTCAGCCAGGGATCAAAATTCTTATTTTATTGCCCTACAGCATGTACTTTTAGTATAGTGCATCTGCCCAACTCGGGATACAGAATCTGCAGCATCGAGGTTAATGATAGACTATCAGGAATGGAGTTTATCAAATTATGTCACACTGTAAAACGTATTCATTTTCATACACGTAAACCCTATTCGGACTTATTTTACAGTGCTACTCATCTGTACACTGACTTTTTTTTTTTTTTAAATCATTAGCTTCACAATGCTTTCCACGGTGTAAAACAAAATACAGCATACTCCCATTTATCTGAATAGCATGGGAGACACAGATTTTATTTGTATAATCGATAGTGCAGGAACCATAGAGCAGTGGGTGGTCTCCCTCAGAACCAGGGGCTTGTTGTTGTCATCCTCCTCCTCGCAGCCCTGGCTGTGGGTCTCTGCTTTGCCCTGTCGGGACCACAGACTCTCACACCTGCACCTTGCGACTGCAGGGATCAGATCTCACCGGCCCAATGGCAGTGCAGGGAGCCCTCTGAAACTCTGCTGTCATGGCCCGACTCACTCACTCCAACGTAATAGTATATACCCTAGGGTCCCTCATTACCTTCATCCATCACCTCCATTTTAGACCCAAATATATATCCATCCAGCACCGATGCCATTTCCCCCTACTATTAACTCTTTACATCAGAACTTTTGCTACATAACCTTAGTTATATGATCGATCACCATTTATGTGCAAGAAATGAATTCCGTATCTCATTGGTAAGGCTGCGAGTCTGTCATGGAGGTCACAGATTCCACCGTGACTTCTGCAACAGGGGTTTGGGTGTGTGGGAGGGAGTTCAGGGCTAGGAGCAGTGGTTTGGGGGGTGCGGGTGGCACTTACCTGGGGTGGGGGGCACGCCTGCAGCTCCTACGCGGCGGGGGGGGGTCTCCGCGCCTTGCGCTGCCTGCGCCCGCAGGCCCCACCCCCGCAGCTCCCATTGGCTGCAGTTCCTGGCCAATGGGAGCTGTAGCAGCCGGCGTTTGTGGTGGGAGCAGCGGAGGAGCCCCTGCCCTGGCCCCTGCCTCCGCCACGTAGGAGCTGCAGGGACACAGAGCCCGGTAGGTAGCCCCTGCCAGGCCCATTAACCCTCTCTCCCCCGTACCAGTGGGGATCCCGGGTCACCTCCCCCAGCACCCGCGGCGCCCCCAGAGAACCCCCACCCCAGTTTTAGTCACAGCGGGTATTTTTAGTAAAAGTCATGGACTGGTCACGGGCCCATGAATTTTTGTCTACGGCCCGTGACCTGTCCATGACTTTTACTAAAAATACCCATGACTAAAACGTGGCCTTACTTATTGGCTCTCAACTATTTTTCTTGTGTAATTCCAAGTTTTTGTTCCACAACTGGGTCTTGACAAGATAACTGGAAGAAGGATCAGTTTACACGTAGAGTAAAAGATAAGCTTTATTTTGTTTTTCCACAGATAAACAGGATTTAAAAAACTATACTTGTTTAGTATTAGCTTATGCCACAATCCTGTAAACACATAGGTACATGCTTAACTTGACTCATATGAGCAGTCCCCTTGACTTCCATAGGGGTATTCACAGGAGTAAAGTTATGTGCATGTGTTTGGAAGATTGGGGTTCTAGAATTTAGTAAACAGTATTTGTTGAAATTATGCTACAAAGTGAATTTGTAGCAAGTAATTTTGATAGGGAAAGGAGACTTAGGTATAAGATTGTTAATATATATAACTCAGCATCACAGTCCTAAAGCTAATGCTGATTTATGATAGGCTGGAACACAACAGAGAAAGCAGTTAATCATAGATGAAAGGTTTTAGAATCTTCTAGACAAATGAAGTCTACATACTGAATATTTAAAACTACGTCCATCACATTGCTATATATTTTCTCAAAATACAAATTAACATAACAGATGTATATTACTATCCCTTTTTATCCATACCAAGACTATCAATGTTTCAATATAAAAACAAATTAAAAACTATTGTCTTTACAGAAAACTGCAGGATATAACAATGAAACACCTGTTTATTTTATAAGTTAAAGCTACGAACAATTGTTTGCAATACATGTAACGTATGAGCTCAAACACCAATACCAGTAAATAAATGAGTCTCTTTCTACAAAGTACTCAAGCTTTTGGATGAGTGCTACTGTGCTTTTCAGCAAATGAAACATTTTAATGAACATAACATGTCATGTCATCCATACTGTATAAATCTACAGTAAGTTTCACCGATTACATTTATAGCATTGAAGATTCCTACTAAACCTGGATTCATCGTTAACACTAGGATAAAGCACCAAAGACTAGACTGCAGAGAACAATCCTGGCACAAGCAATAGGATACAGTAGGTTGAGTTGTCACTCCCATCATTGATATGATTTCTGGAATCATATAAATCCTGCATTCCATAAGCATGGAGCTAGAAACTGACAACATCCACACACCACTCCTTATCTGTTTTCAGCATTGTACAGTGCAATACTGAATTAGAGAGGAGCCCAAACCAAAATCCAGAGCTGAACACCAATCTGGGGGGACAGTTATGGATCCTCATCCAAATATTATGGCTCAAGTTTATCTCATGTACACACTGTATTTATGCATTTCAGTAACAGTTGTTGGGGTGGGGGTGTTATCCCATATTTTAATTTGTATGTTATATTTATGCCTCCCTCCCCATAAAGGAATAGGCATTTTAGACCACTTCACCACACATTTCAACAGAATGATGTTTTGATACACAGCAATGACATTTTAAGGCACTGCCATTACACTTAATTGCAACAGGCTGCCGTCCTATAAAATACCCCCTTGCAATGGCAGAGCACATACATTTCCATGTCAGTACTGAAGAACAGCTGAACTACCTGTCTCACCACAGCCTGCCCTGATCCCAGAGGGGGTTAATATCCCCACCACCACTGCTCATGTGGGGAAATATTGGGGGGCTGGGAGGGGCTTACCTGTGGGGACCACTGGGGGGAGGACAGCACCAAGCAAGATCTCACCTGTAAGGGGGGGGTTTCACCTTGGGGAGTGCGTGAGCATCTCACCTGGGGCACTGTATCTGGAAGAGGCAGCATCTCACCTGTCTCTCTAAACTGGAGAATGTATGAAAGGATGGGGGGGTCTCACATGGAGGTGTGCGAGAGAGAAGCTGGGAAGAATATCTCCCTGAGAGAGTGAGAGAGGAGGCGGGGGGCTCTCACCTGTGTGCGTGGGAGGGGGCATGCACTGTACCTGCGGGGGTTCTCACCTGGGGGAGTGGGGGAGCGACGCCTCACCTACGGGGGCTTGCCTCTCACCTGGGGCAGTGTGTGTGTGGGGCATGCACCGCACCTGC
>NW_020664440.1:932243-964846 GCF_002925995.2 Terrapene triunguis
GCCTCTCACCTGGGGCAGTGTGTGTGTGGGGCATGCACCGCACCTGCGGGGGGTTCTCACCTGGGAGGAGGGGCGGCGCCGCACCTGCGGGGGGTGCTCTCCCGGGGGGGGGTGCAGGGGGGGCGTGCGCCGTACCTGCGGGGGGTTCTCACCTGGGAGAGTGGGGGCGGCGCCTCACCTACGGGGGCTCGCCTCTCACTGGGGGAATCACGTCACTCACGCTGGAACCTGCGGCCACAGCAGAAGTTACGCGCTGCGCCTGCGCGCCGACGGGGGTGGGCGGAGCTTGATGCAGCTCGTGCCCCCCCCTCACCCCGCCCACCCGCCCGTTTAAAATGGCGACGTGCGGGGACGCGTGACTGAGGGGGTGATCGCCGAGTTATCGATAGGCCCCAGCATCAGTCCTCCCTCTGACCCGCGAGGAGAGCGGGAACTCCGGGAACTCCGGGTCCTCCCTCCAGGCGCGCCCGCTCCCCCGCTCCCGGGCACAGCCTAGGGCGGGAGGTGCGCGAGCCAGGGCCGCGAGCCCGCGCGCGCTGCGTGCCGCTGAGGTGCTGGCGGCGGGGAGCGGGCTCGGCCCGCACGCGGTGTGGCGGGAGAGGAGCCCCGCGGGGAGGCGGGCCGGGGCGGAGGTAAAGGGGAGTCTAGCGGGAAGGCGCAGCACAGCTGTAGCAGGCGCCCCTCAGCGGGGCAGCCTGAGGGGACCAGGCGGCACATCCCTAACGCTGCCCGGCTCCGCGCGCAAGGAGCGGGGCGGAGAGGCTTCAGGGACGATAGTGCCAGCTCCTGACCGATTTCCCGCTTGCTTTGCCGAGCCCTGCCCACGTGTGTTGTGGGCCCGGTTGCCATGGCTAGCCGGAGATCGCTGGCTTCCCAGGCGCTAGAAGGGACGTGCCTGGTGTTGTTCTCCAAGGAGAGAAGCCTGGAGAAGAAAGGCCCCTTGCCTGTGACATGACAGGTGTGACGGCACGGATAGCAACCCTCCCGTAGTGACAGTTGTCTGATCCCTTCAAAACCATTTGAATCAGGATCGTGGGTAACAAACTTGATTCGGATTTTTAGACTCCGATTTTAGTCCAACGTTCTGGGAAGGGCAGTTCATTTGATAGCTCAGCTTCTTCCTAAAGGTTTATTGCCTTTTCATAGAAATATAAATATAATACTTGTTCTTAGGTCTACAGGATCATTCTTACGGTGAGAAGTATTATTCATAATTCAGTCACCCATCCCTGGTTGAGGATTAAATTTTAATCCTTAAACTTCCACAGCTTCCGAGTAGGGTACAATTATAGTATAGTCCGGGTAGGGAGAGGGAAAGAGTTAAATCGGTTATGAAACCTATATGGCTGTCTCATGTTACTTTGGGATTTTAGAAGACATCGTAGCTTGTGCTGTATTATCACATCATAGATTGTGTTGATCAGAGTTTGTTGGGTGTTAACATAAGAACAGCCATACTGGGTCCAACCAAAGGTCCATCTAGCCCAGTATCCTGTCTTCCAACAGCCGCCAGTGCCAGGTGCTTCAGAGGGAATGAACAGCCCAGGCAATCATCTAGTGAGGCATCACATGTCGTTCATTCCCAGTTTCTGTCAGTCAGAGGCTAGGGCTACTCAGAGCATGGGGTTGCATCCCTGACCATCTTGGCTAATAGCCATCGATGGATCTATCCTGCATGAACTTACCTAATTCTTTTTTGAACCTAGTTATACTTCTGGTCTTCATAACATCTCCTGGCAATGAGTTCAACAGGGTGACTGTGTGTTGTGTGAAGAAGTACTTCCTTTTGTTTGTTTTAAACCTGCTGCCTATTAATTTAATTGGGGGACTCCTGGTTCTTATGTTGTATGAAGGGGTAAATAACACTTCTGCATTCACTTTCTCCATACCATTAATGATTTTACAGACTTCTATCATATGTCCTCACAGTCATCTTTTTTCCAATCTGAAAAGTCCCAGTCTTTTTAATCTCTCCTCATACGGAAGCTGTTCCACACCCTTAATCATTTTTGTTGCCCTTCTCTAATGCTAATATTTTGAGAAGTTAAGGACAACCTTAATGGAAAAATTTATAGTTTATTAAACAACAAAAATAGTTTACAGAGCTAGGACTAAAGAGAGAAGATGTTAGGTGCAAAAGAAGGGTGAAAGAACTGTTAGGCTGATTTGGGGAGACAACAGATGGTAGTGGAACTCTGTAGTTTAAGCTAAAGTGATGTTAAAATTCATTTCACACAACTCTGTCGAAAGAGTCTGAAGCTTATGTGACAGGAAGGCAGGGCCTGAAGTCCAGAAAAATTCCACAAAAAGCTGATACTCAGGCAGAAAGCCTGAGGTTAATCAGATAAGTGGAGCAAGCAGCTGTGAGGTGGGGAAGCAGCTATGTGCCTGCTCAGGACAAAACTGACCAGTAGGCCTTCTGCCAACCGCAATGATTGATAATTAAACAGACTGGGAGCGGGAAAATCATATTGTAATGTATGTATTTATTTAGATTTCTACCAGTTTGTACCAAAAAGGCACCTAACCTTTGCTCTAGGCACCTTGTGGCTCAAAAATTACAGTTAATCAATGTTAAAACCATCATAAAACTTAGCCTCAGTGTAGACTAAGTAGCCTGTCATGCTTCTGAGGTGTGATTGGTAGCAATATGTTTATAACAACGACTGCTATAGAATTTGTCTTGTTAGTTCAATAGCCATTTTCACCTGATTTAGACCACTGTTTTCTTCTTTAACTGCTCACTTTACTGCTATATTTGAATTGTTCTTTAAATATTGCATGGTTACTAATTCTTCATGACAATGATGTATAAACATCAGGATTGGAAATTATGCCACTATACAGTATACATTGACTAGAACTCCTAAAAAGGATGTATTTAGCTTTTGGTAAGTGCTTGAAGAATAATTTTTTTAAGAAAAATGCAAATTTTGTCTGTCTTACCTTCTGGTTCACTCCTACTATGCGCTAAACTTAACCCAATTCACTTCACAACCTGTTTCAATGAACACACATTTTTTACCTTAATATATACAGATGCTCCCCAGGTTACGCAAGACCCGACTTACGCAAATTTGCACTTACGGAAAAAGTTCCATAAGCCAGAAATAGGATTTTTGAGTTGCGGAAATTTGTGTAACGTACAGGTATACGTTTCCGACTTATGCAAAATTTGAGTTACGCAAGGCTTTCTGGACCAGAATGATTGCGTAAGTCAGGGGGCATCTGTAATAGGAAACACCAACATATGGACCTTCCTGATGGAAAGACCCCAAGCACAATGTGGGGTTAGTTCTCCTGTCTTTTGAATTAAAATACAAATGTTAGCGGCATTATGTTGGGAACTGAATTGACTTAATTTAGATTATTCAGTGTGCTGCAGAATATTTGATGTGTGATATTAAAAACAGGCTTCTTTAAAGGCCCCCACTGATATATTGTGGCTCAGTATCCATGGGAATATTACTGTAATTTTCTTCACCCACTCCTGACTCAGACTTATTTGAGAGCATCAGTTAGGCTTGGAGCAGCCTGCGAGTTAATGTATGCCAAGTGGCCTCCCCTGCTGTGTAAAGCTCCATTTCAGCTGTAATGACAATTTGTCAGCTTGTTCTGTTCTGCATTGTTTTGAATTGGCCCTGCGCCTTTTCAGACTGTCATCTCTTCCAGTTTGGGATTCCCTTATCTGACTGTTGCAATTTATCTCCTGTACAATGCCACGTACACTTATATTGCACCATAACTAATAAATAGTAATCCTAATGACAAAGTAAGAAAGCATCTTGTCACCCTGCAGGAGGTCCCAAAGCTCTGTGCTATCATTCCAGATTTACTGAGTCACTGGCTAGGGCAGTGGATTATGAGTTATAGTGGAAACTTCAAACTTCCTTTGAAGTAGTAAGTAAAGAGAAATACCATCTGTGAATGGATTGAGTTATTCTTTCTGGATATTAATTTATTTTTACAAAATCAAGAGTCATATCATGTCTCTTCTCATCACATAATAAAATCATAGACATGTAGGGCTGGATGAAACCACAAGAGGTCATCTAGTCCAGCTCCCTGTGCTGAGGCAGGACCAACTATACCTAGACCATCCCTGATAGGTGTTTGTCCAAACCTCCAGTGATGGAGATTCCACAACCTGCCTTGGAAACATGTTCCAGGGCATAACTATCCTTCTAGTTTTCCTAATATCTAACCTAAATCTCCCTTGTGGAGATTAAACCTATTACTACTTGTCCTACCTTCAGTGGGCATGGAGCACAATTGATCGCTGTCTTCTTTTTAAGAGCCCTTAACATATTTGAAGACTTATCAGGTTCTCCCTCAGTCTTCTTTTCTCAAAACTAAACATGCCCAGTCTTTTTTTAACCTTTCCTCATAGGTGTGGTTTTCTAAATGTTTTTAAATCATTTTTGTTGCTGTCCCCTGGGCTCTCTCCAATTTGTCCTAATTTTTCTTAAAGTGTGGGCCCAGAGTTGGACATAATATTCTATCTAAGGCAGTGGTCGCCAACCCATCGATCGCAATCGACTGGTTGATCCTGGAGCCTCTGCCAGTCGAGCATGATTTACGGGCCACTAAAAGTCTGGCGGCGCAGCAGGGCTCAGGCTGGCTGCCTGCCTGCCGTGGCCTCACGCTGTGTCCAGAAGCAGCTGGCTGCTGGCACATCTCTGCAGCCCCTGGGTGGGGAGGGGAGCGGAGCGGCAGCTCCACGCCCTGACCCCAGCACCGTTCGCAGGCAGCGCATGGAGACCTGTTGCCCTCCTCCCCCCCAGGGGCCGCAGAGACGTGCCAGCTGCTTCTGGGAGCAGCATGAGGCCAGGGCAGGCAGCCTGCCTGAGCCCTGCTGCGCCACTGGATGGGAACCGCCTGTGGTAAACACTTCCTGCCCGGAGCCTACACCTCGCACCCATTCCCCTGCCCGGAGCCCCCTCCTGCACCCAAATTCCCACCCTGACCCCTCACCCCCTCCTCTACCCCAATCCCCTGCACCAGCCCGGAGCCCCCTCCTGCCCCAAACTCCCTCCCACACTCCTCACCCTCTCCTGCAACCCAATCACCTGCCTCAGCAAATGCACACCCCACAGTTGAGAATGTTACACTGATTTATGACCATCCCTGAAGGATTTTGGATCTATAAACTACAAATGACACTAATAAAATGTAAAATTCATGAAATGTGCCATGGATTCTGGGAGATTAGGTGCAGTGTGACCCTATGACCCTTGCACCCAAACTCCCTCCCAGAGCTTGCACTAACTTTACTCCTGCACCCCAATCCCCTGCCCCAGGCTCAACCCAGAGCCCCCTCCCACACTCCGAACCTGTCAGCCCCAGTCCAGAGCCTGCACCTCTGCCCCAGCCCAGTGAAAGTGAGTGAGGCGGGGGTAGGGAGAGAGTGAGCGATGGAGGGAGGGGGGAATGGAGTGAGTGGGGCGAGGCCTCGGGGAAGGAGCAGGGTAGATCCTGGGTTGATGTTAAATTCAAAAAGTGATCTTGTGCATAAAAAGGTTGGAGACCACTGATCTAAGGCCTCACCAGTGCCAAGTAGAGTGGGACAGTTACCTCCTGTGTCTTACATATGACACTGTTAATACACCCCAGAATGATAGTAATCTTTTTTACAACTGCATTACATTGTTGACTCTCATTCAGTGTGATCTGTTATAACCTTCACATCCTTTTCACAACATTACTGCCTTGTTAGTTATTCCCCATTTTCCATTGTGCATTTGACTTTTTTCTTCCTTAGTGTAGTACTTTGCACTTGTCTCTGTTGACTTTAATCACGTTGTTTTCAGACCAATTCTCCAATTTGTCATGGTTATTTTGGATTCTAATCCTGCCTTCCAAAGTGCTTGCAACTCCTCCCAGCTTGGTGTGACCCACAGATTTTATAAGCGTACTCTCCACCCCATTGTCCAAGTCATTAATATTGAATAGTACTGGATACAAGACTGACCTCTGTGGAACTCCCCCCACCACAAACACAGTTTGATAGTGAACTATCGATGATTACTCTGAGTACAGTCCTTTAACCACTTTTGCACCCACCTTATAGTAATTTAATCTAGACCACATTTCCCTAGTGCTTATGAAAGTGTCATGTGGAACTGTGCCAAAAGCCTTTCTAAAAAAAAGAAAGATACATCACGTCTATGGCAGTCCTATCCGGTGGGCCAGTAACCCTGCCAAAAAAGGAAATTAGGTTGGTTTGGTATGATTTGTTCTTAAATAATAGCCAATATGAATTTGTAATCACCCTGTTATCCTATAGGTGCTTTCAAATTGATTCATAATTTGTTCCAGTATCTTTCCAGGTATCGAAGTTAGGCTGACTGGTCTATAATTCTCTGGGTCTTCTTTGTTCCCCTTTTTAAAGATAAGTACTGTTTGACTTTCTTGAGTCCTCTGGGACCTCACATGTCCTCCATGAGTTCTCAAATATAACTGCTAATGGTTCTGAGGTTGCTTCAGCTACTCCTTAAGTACCCTAGGGTGAATTCCATCAGACCATGCCATCTTGAACACAGTTAACTTATCTAAATATTTCTTAACCTATTTACCTTTTAATGATGACTGAACATCAGGCTTCTTGAGGTCATCAGTTATTAACTCTCCTTCCTCGCTAAGTAGAGGATCTATGCTTTCCTTTGTGTTTCTCTTGCTATTAATGTATTTATAGAATCTCTTATTGCCTTTTTTATCCCTTGCTAGGTGCAATTCAGTTTGTGCCTTAGCTTTTGATTTTGTCCCTTGTAACCGTATGGAACTCACCCCTGTGGCGCCTCCTGCTGGTACCTTCTGGGAATTAGCTCTCCAGCTATCAAAGCGCCCTCTGCAGACCGGTGTCCCGCTTTTCCTGGCCCCCGTGTCCCTCCCTCGGACCCCCACACATAGCCCTCAGTTAAGGTCACCTTTTTTTATACCTACTAGTGGTCTTTTGTCATCTGCCACCTTTGAACCTAATCTAGATTGCCAGGTCTGTGTACAAAGATGCTCTTCCTCTTCTTGGTCAGGTTGACCCCATTTCTTCCCAAAAGTCCTTCCCAGAAAAGCATCCAATGATCAAGGAAGTCAACACCCTCCTGTTGACATCATCAGTGTAGCCATGCATTCATCTCCAGGATGTGTGTATCCCTCCTGGGCCCTTATCTTCAACTAGGAGGATGGGTGAGAACACCTGCATCCCTAACCCCTTCATCTTTGCTCCTGGAGTCCTGTACCCACAGGTGATCTGCTTAGGGTCAGACCTGGCAGTATTATTAGTTTCTACATGGATGAGCAGCATGGGGCAGTAGTCAAAAGGACCCATGAATCTCAGCAACCTTTCCGTAATGTCTCGGGTGCTGGCTCCAGGCAGGCAACATGCTTCCAAAAAATCTCTGAGATTAATATCTCAGTTGATCTCCTTGACTGGTGTGTATCCTAGTAACCAAAACTAATCCTCAGTTATTATGCTATGTACAGCTAAGCTATATTACATACACAAAGCTATCTTAAAAGAACATTATTAAGGATGCAAAGTCAAATACTCAAAAGTTAGGAAATGCCATAATTAAGATTATCTGCAACCTTTATAATAGGCATCCCTATAATATGACTCTGGATTTGATTAAAAGAATTCTAGGACAAAGATAGAGCTTTGAACTGTGGAAAGAAGTGACATCTCTAGGAGACAAATGGCAGTAAAAGAGTAATGTCCAGAGACGTAATCACATGGAGTATGTAAATGTTATTTCAGATACAAGTCCTGATTTTTAGTTTAGAGTAGAATTGCACATATTTTAGTACTGCAGCCATCACAGATAAATAGCAACAAATTTAATTTTGTCTTATTTTTATTTGTAACATGCTCTCAGATTAAAATTACTGTAAATAAATAAAATGGTGGAACTCACTGCTGCATTTTCCTTATCTGCTCTCCCTGAGCTTTCAGACCAGAAACATTTTCCAGTTGCTGGAAATGGATATATTGTCCTTCCCTATTAGTTTAAGATAATGATACTTTTCTTTCTAAGGGCCCCATTCTCCCCTTTAAGCAGAGGGGAGCTGAAATCAAGATTTGGCTGAGGAGGCATGGAAAAGGGGAGGGAATCCACTGCAGATGTATATCTGTATAACTAGGTCACTCAAAGTGTGAAAAATCCACGCCCATAAGCAACACAATTAGACTGACCTTACCCCATTTCTAGGCAGCTCTATGTTGATGGGAGAGCTTCTCCCATCGACAAAACTACCACCTCTCAGGGAGGTGGATTAACTATGCCAACGGGAGAAGCTCTCCTGTCAGTCTAGAAACGTCTTCACTTAAGCACTACAGCTGCATTGGTGCAGCTGTGCTGATGCAGCATTTTAAGTGTAGACCTGCTCTAAGTTTACAGAATTTCCCCCCTTCTCACTAAACCCCACAGAAACCCCTCTATAGGGATTCTGTGTGATCCAGATCTTCAGATTTGTGGAGGGAGTGTGGCTAGGCCACTTTCCACAGAATGCTCGCACTTCCCCAAACCACAAGGGGAACTAACAAATTTAGTGCAGATCTGGTTTTGGTCAGGTTTTCTGATTCCATGCTGTGGAATCACACTTTTGCTTAGAGAGGGTTCTGAGAATAACGGGTCAAGGGAATTGCTCAAGAAGGAATAGAGGCACAAGGAGCCCCGCCCTTCCTCCCCTCCCACCCCCTGGCACTCCAGTGCATTGGCCAAGCACTCTTGTATTCCCCTGAGCGTGAGAATTTAGCACTCAAAGTGGAACTAGCCCCTTGGAAGTGAGCAGGAAAGGATAGTGAGGGAGCAGGTCCCTGTCTGTGTTTCTTCTCTGCAGTGGTCAACAAACTTGTCCAGGTGCAGAGAAGAATACAAGCTGCAACTTGCAGTTGACTGAAACAAAGATAACGTGCTCTACTCCAGGAGGTATTGGGCACTAAATATCTTTGTAATCCTCCAGTGTGGAGCACAGTCCTAAAAAGCGTAATTGAGATCTGCGTATTGTCAGACTTTATAGGGGTCCACCCACATGTATCAGTTTTCAGGATGAGGGCATATTTGCCAAATTTCAGCTCAGTTAATTATTCAGCAAACTTTTAAACCTTGAAAACCAGGAGCAGCAAGTATTTAACAAGAAAACATAGACCCTTTAGCCACAGTTGTTGGGGAAGTTTTCTTGGATGTATGAAACTGCATTGAGCAGTAAATACTAAGTTCCTCAATTATACTTGTGATTAATTTAGTTTAGGGCAACAGGTTTTTGTTTACAAGTATGTTGCTTAACAAAGTATGGAAATAGCTGATAAACTTGCTATCATTAACTGAAAGAAGATCTAACAGCTCTGTGCAACATTTGTGGTAATGAACTCTATCCCTTCAGAACATTTCATTAATGTATATACCAGCATATGAGAGCATCTAGGAAAAGTGGCAGCTTATCTTGTTTTACTATTGTACGGGGGCAATCTGTGCTTTGTTCTTGTAGTTACCTTAAAGCTAAGAGTTTTCTTTGCAGCTGTTAAGATGCTATTAGAGTAATTATAGTCCTATTCTGACACCACGTAACTATATTGGTGTATCAATAGTTTTATTTCAGCTTCTATAGTGTATCAGGAGACATATCATCCCTTTTAGAGTCTGTTAGCCCTCATTTAACTCAGAGTTTTGAAACTACTTCACTGATGTCAACTTGAGTACTAAATAATTATGATTGTTTAGATTACTAAAAAAAACACATAATCAGTAGGAACTCTAAATAGCATTAGCTGCTTTTGTCTATCCAATGGAGCCATTTTAATGCTATATGATTGATCTTTATATAATGCAGTTAAATTTCCCATGATTTCTTTAGAACTTGGTTTAAATTAATTTATGTGATACATTGAGAACATTGTCTATTGTAAGTTGTACAGGAGAGTTGTCAGTCTGGAAATAAACTATTTTCATCTTACCCTCAATATTTCAGAAGGTTTTAGCCTTAAAAAGGATTGATGGCTTTGCCATAGAGCTTTTATCTATCTGATCACTGCATGGATTTATATATATACAATGTATTTATTTAATCTGTGAAATTCACTAATAGTTTAGCAAGCTTAAAAGGGGTTAGGCGTTTGTAGGAAGAGAAATAATATTTGCAGTCACACTAGCAAGGTTAAAAGTCCTTGTGCTTGAGGGCATAAACTGAGTACTATCTGGAGTCAAAAAGGAGTTCCTTCACCTTTTATGGCACAGTATTAAACAATGGAGAAGAGTGTTATGGAGGTTTTCCTCTGAAGCAATATCAAGTATATCAGAGGCAGGATATTGGATTTGACAGCCCCAAATGGTCTGTTCTTACGTGGCATTTCCTATGTTCTTTTGTGCTAAGACAGGATAAATTTTTGATTTTTGTCTTCTTTCCATCATACCATTTTTTCACTGAAAAGATTTTAAAAAATGGCCAACATATAGTTTGGTTTAGTTCATCCATCTAACTTACACAGTTCTAAAAACTAAGGCTATTTTACTTATTTCTTGTTCACATTGTTATGGTTTAAAGTTTCTCATGTTATGCACTACATATAGAGGACTATTGTGATATCTTTGAATAAATTTTTGGTGAAGATAACATACACACAGCACACAAGTGCAGTCAAATAACACACACATAGAAATGCAGATAAATATACAAACTCAAAGACAAATTTTGAGAAATGGTGAGCATCTGCACTTATTGACTTCCTTGGAGTTAAGTGTGCTCAAGACCTTATAGAATCAAGCCCAAGAAGAGGTAACATGGAATTGATATTAAAATAAAATACAATATGAAAATAAATTAAGAGTTTAAACCCAGTGTAACTTTTCATGAAATAATGTAGTGCATATGACACTGATACACTTTTGATATAAATAGTTATGTATAGGCAATATCAGTATTCAAGTCGCTTTTAATATGGTTCAATAAGTTTCCCTAAACTGCTTTGTGCTCTGGTAATTCACTTTGTATTTATAGATTACTCTTTCAAAAGATGATGGATGCAGTGGATTTTGAACATTCATGTGCCTGTCTTCTCTCTCATAGATTTCCTCTGTCCCTCAATCTTTACTAACTGTATAGAGTGTTCCACACTACGGATAACAGAAATATGTGGATTTGTGGATTTATAAGGGAAAGATTTTGTGTAGCTGCAGGGGAGACTTGTGTTATTAAGTACCTATATGGTTATGGAGATTATCTTTTCCTGATAATGCAGGGCTTGAATTAAAGTCCTACATTGATATTAATACATTGTTATGCAACATTTGTGTAAACGTCTTTTTGCTTGTTTCTGTGGCATGGAATAAAAATTCTCGTTTACAGTGTTACAACTGAGTAGTCAGTCATCCAAGTCCTCTGATGTGCTCATGGGTTGGATCTGTGTGCAAAACAGGTGCGGACTTCCTCTTCCAGACAGTCAGTCCTGTACTAAAAAGCAGTCATTGGTAAAAACAGGCCAAGGCACATGTATTATATGCTCTTTTTACTAAGTGTGGTGGGGCCTACAGGCATTGGCTGTCCCCTCCTGCCAGCCCCACTGCCTTGACACACCCTGCCCTAAGAAGGAACCCTGCTGGAAAGGAGGAGCAGTGAGTTCAGACCTCCAGGGGTTACCCAGAGAGGCCTTCCATGATCAACTGCAGGTAGAACCAGTGAGAGTTGGTCCTCTGGCACCTAGAAGGGCCAGAAATAGGTGGAGGCCAATCAGAGCTCAGCAGGCCAGATAAAAAGGGTGGACCGCTTTTATTAGGTGCCAGTTAGGAAGCCATTAGAGGCAAGGGTGTTCCTGTCCTTACCTAAGTAACCTGGCCCAGTGAGGGACCTAACCTTGACAACACCAGCCATGGATCTCTAGGAAGGGCTAGTGTTTAAATACTATAGAGTTTAATGCCCAGCTGGCTATTTTGAGTTGAGATTTAATTTGTATTTTGTTAGCTGCAGAAGAGGTCTGGACTGAGAGGTGACTTGGGTAGAGGGCTTGGCCACAGTAACAGCAAACCATTGAGGAACCAGGAACAATAAGGAGGGCTGCAGTGGAAGAGTCTCTACAACCTGACCTAAGGTGTACCCTGGGGAGTGAGTGCATGTTGTAAGTCGTGACTGCATTTGTTTTAAGCCAGAATGTACATGCCATAAAAATGTTTCTAACAGGAAGTTGGCAATTTTTCTTTAAATGTACATGTCATGGAGCATGAACAAAGGCCATACCCACTGAAACAAAGTTTTCACTACATACCCTTTATAAAACCACACATGCATGCACAGGCTGCTTAACAGCAGGCAAGATGACATGAATACACTGTTCACTTGGAAAACACGAATCAAGTGTGGCTTTAGATTAATTGCTTATGCTGTACAAAAAAACAGTGTGAATAACATGGATTACTATAAGGCCCACTTTAAATTAATGAGTTCAGTGTTATAGGTACTCTGCCGCTGCTATGCATGAGTAGTTATCCTGTTAAGAGATAATGCAGGTGAAGAGATACATTGCTTGCTTACCAGTTTACCTTATTAGAGATAACAGCAACAACCCTTGTTCGTGTGGACTGATTATTTGAGTTTTCACAAGGATTTCACAGATCTAGAACAACAAAGGCTATATTCTCCTCTCCACTAGGTAGCTTGAACGAGTGCAAAGAATTAGGATTTGGGGGCCAGTTAAAAGAGGGCTGGCAGTTTCTTCCACCCTGTAGTGATTTGTCACCAGCTCTGTTGCATTAATTCCCTACCTGCAGCAACTTGCAGCGAGGGTGGGAGAGTTCTGCACAGCATGCTTTCCTTGCAAAGCAGAAAATGTCAAGCTGCAAATTACTGTGTACATCAATGCTGATATTTTCACGCATTAACTTCCCTGCCAGGAGTTCCAACTATCTACTGGCAGGGGAGAATCATACAGGACAGGATGCTAGAGGATCTAATGGCAGCATAGTACAAGAGAGAAACATGCTCAAGGCTTGTGTGTGGGTGAGGGGTGATTTGTGAGTTGTAAAGAGGCATCATGATTATAGCAAATGATCCAAGCTCTGCGGGGCTTGGGTCCAATTTTTCATAGATATTTGTCCTTCATGAGATCTGGGGAAAAGAGAAGGCTGCTGTGGACTGCTCCCCCCTCTTTTGTATATTGGTGAGCTGAGAGGGTCCCCCATCCCATGTAACCCTTGGGGCAATCACTCCAGAATGTGACCCCTTTCAATAGTATGCAAACCTAAAGTAAAGATAAGGAGCAAAATTCTATTGAATTCAGTAGGGTCAACTGAACATGAGCTGCCGGTATGATGCTGTGGCCATAAAAGGGAATCTTGAACAGGAGTAGAGAGGTTATTTTACCTCTCTTTTTGGTACTGTTGTGACTGCTGCTGGAATGCTGTGTCCAGTTCTGGTGTCCACAATTCAAGAACAATGTTGATAAATTGGAGAGGGTTCAGAGAAGAGCCATGAGAACGATGAAAGGATTTAAAAAACATGCCTTATAGTAATCAACTCAAAGAGCTCAATCTATTTTTACCTTAACAAAGAGAAGGTTAAGGGGTGACTTAATCACAATCTATAAGTATCTACCTGGGAAACAAATATTTAATAATGGGCTCTTCAGTGTAGCAGAGAAGGTATAATATCCAATGGCTGGAAGTTGAAGCTAGACAAATTCACCAAGGAAATAAGGCATAAATTATTAAAAGCGAGGCTAATTAATTGTTGGAACCATTACCAAGGGTTGTGGTAGATTCTCCATTACTGTAAATGTTTAAATCAAGATTGGATGTTTTTCTAAAAGATTTGTTCTAGGAATTATATGTTACATGGCCTGTGTTGTACAGGAGGTCATACTAGAGGCCACAATGGTCCCTTCTGGCCTTGGAATCTATGAACTGACAATAGAATTTGGGCTAGGTTCTGTTAAAAACCTGTGATATTCCAATGCCTGGAAAAAGGGTGAATCTGAAGTAGTCAGTTCTGAAGAGGGTGTTGCTTGGGTCTAGTTAACTCACAAGGAGTGAAAGAAATGCAGAAAACTTTAAAGTGGTCAAAAGAGGATTTTGCTGTGTTTATTTTTTCATAATTTATCCGTCATTTTTTGGCCTGTAAAATCTAGTGTGCAATGTTAATGCCATGGCCTGATTCTTCTATCCCTACTCTTGGAGTAAATCGGGAGCAGCTCCACTGAAGTCAGTGGGAATTACATTTCTGTAAAGCCTGTGATGGTGAGAAAAGAATCAGGCCCAGTGAATTCCCAGACTTTCCTTTCATTTTTACATTTCATACTCTTTAACTTAGGGTCTAGGAAAGAGAGAAGACAGAGCAATGGAGTAAACTACTTAAAAGGAGCAGATCTCACTGTGGAAATGGCATGGTGCCCTGGGATGCTTCAGGGAGCCTAATAAAATAAACATTGCTGCTGGCTGTGATGGTACCTTGAGAACAGCTCCATATGTTTCAGGCCCACCAGATAACAAATGGCAATATGACAAAGGGAAGAGAGCGAAAGCAGCATTAAATAAATATATATTTTTAATTGGCTTGTACTCACCTCCCAGCATGAGGCAGAAATTTGATTTGGCAGAAAAAGCAATATTTTTAATTGCCTTGCCCTGATCTCCTTGTTGTGATGCTTTATCCAAACTGGCAACTTGACATCATCATGCATATGTTTTATATGGTCCTTGGATGTTGTAGGCCAAGTTAACAGATCCAGGTAACATCATACATCTTTCATAGAAATACCCAAAAACATCTTGCTGTTGTTTTGTAGGTTTACACAATCCATCATATTACAAACTAGCAGGTCAAATTCTGCTGTCAGGCATATTGTTTTAAATCTGGAGTAAATCCACAGGAATAGAATCCTGTATACATTGAAGATGTTGAATACGTGACTCTCCCTTTGTTGGTCTTAAAAAAGGCCAATCTTACCTTCCAAATCGTCTTACCCAGCAAGCATTTTTTAAAGATTCTGGTAATAAATATTGCTACCTGAAGGCACTAATCCCCACTCCCCCACTCCCAAATCTTACATGTAGCCTGTATTAATTCTTTGCAAAATTTCAAGGTAGGGTACCTAAACTGAATTTGCTCTAAAAACAAATCCCCCAATAGCAGTGCCGTTTGCAAGTAATATGTTTGCTCTGAAATGGAATTTGAGGATTATTGATTGTTACATTTATAAGTTTCGGTGTCATGTGTACCCCTGCCACAGAATGAGAACGAAGCAATGAAACACGTTTTGCATATGTCAGGGCCCGGATGCCCGTGTGCAGAGATCACAGCAAAAGGAGCAGGACAAGCCAATACAAAATGCTTCTTGCTTTTGTAGCTATTTACAGACATTCTTTTCATGCTTCAGTCCCCTGTAGAGGGTCAGATCCTCAGCTGTATTTGCAGCTGAAGGTGGGCACTATAGAATCCTTTATACCGCCACCAGTTTGAGGCCATGTGACTGCTGTTCCAATGCCCACTGTAAATTAGAGCAACCTGAAAGCTGATCTAATATGTGTTGCCCCCCAGAGACTGTTCTGACAGCCAGGAATCTCTGTGACTTCAGGACGCACTGGAAATGCCCCCATTACTGAGGTGGCGTAAGATCTGCTGTAGAGGCCATATGCCAAAGACTGACCACACTGACTTTAAGGCTGCTTTGAGCCACTAGAACAGTGCAAAGAAGCTGGCATGCAGAACACTCCAGATGGAGTCAGAAGAATTATTCTGAACTTACACCAGGGTGACTGACTGAAAGCAGAACTAGTCCACCACCTCTGCTGTGCTGGATACTGCTCATTTATGGCTCTCATAGCAGCAGCTGCATCAAAGGATGATTAGGAACGGTTGGGGAAAATACCTCAGGGGCCGGTCAACAAAATCAAATGCCTTTCAGACCATAGTCTGAATATATATTTAAGGCCACTCGTACTGAGCTGAAACCTGAAAGGGATCTCTATAAAGAGCTACAAAAGCAAACCGCATTTGTATTGGCTTGTCCTGTTCCCCTCACTGTGATCTCTGCACATTGGCACCGCAGCCCTGAAAATGCAAAGTATTTTTGATTCCTTCATTCTCATTCTGTGGCAGCAGTGCACATAGCAGACTCTGTACACCTATTATACAATTACAGTCAACCTTCTTCACTCCCCCAGTTCTTTTTCAAAGCAAGTACATTACTCACACCAGCAGTATTGCTAATGGTTGTTTTTTGAGGCAATTAGATTTTACCTAGCCTGACCTTTTTAAAGAAATTGGCAATAAAGGTACCTGACAGCATGGTTGGTTGGTTGGTTTGTTGCTTGGGTACACTCAGAAAGAAAGAAATATATTACTGTGAGTACATCTGTAGAAAACCTTTGGTGAATAAATGGGTTAAGGTTGATGAGGCTGAATATTTGACCAGAATTATTGTATGGATATCAGGGACCAAGTTTTTTAAGACCAAGGAATGAAAAGTTACACTGGGCTAGATTCCATCACTTACATTGATTACATTGATAGCACCTTAGTGTTGAGTAATCCCATTGATTTCCAGGGGACAACTCCTAAAGGAAGGCACTACTCATTGTGAGTAAGGAGTGGAAGAGTCTAGTCCTTAATCAACAGCTGGAATTTATGAAGGATCTTATTTTAATGTGGGATAATAGCAAGAATTCTGAGGACACAGCAGCAACATAATGGTGGCAACACAATATAACAGTAGCATCCCTTACAAACACATCAGCTGTCACTAGAATATTGTTGGGGTTCCCTCCAAGACCTTTTCCAGTTCTGGGAGAACACTTCATCCAATGCTCTGGGATCCAAAACACACAGTTTGACTACAGATTTCACCACTCCGGTATTTTTATTTAGCATGTAGCAAAGCTATGCTGAGCTGATTAGACTCAAGCATAGGGGATGGATACAGGACATTTCACACATGACTTTCCTTACTGTCAGGCCCACAGACTGTCCCTAGGCTCTGAGAGTCAAGCTGGGTGCTTTCCATCTCCTAGATCATCTCCAGCAGTAAAGGTTTTACAGGCCAAATCATCCCCTCATTGACACCTGTGCAAACCCATTGGTTTCAGGTTACACTGTAAGTGACTCAGTCATTTTTACCCTATTTGTGAATAAGTGGTATATGTTCTCAGCCTATACAGTTTACACTTTTTTTTTTAATTTCAGCCAAAACAGTTCAGCCATTTCCAAGAATGAGGTTAGTGAAAAATTGTTGTTTTGCCCACGATAGAAAATTCTGGTGGCCATTTTAAAAGAAATTCCAGCAACCCCATGCTTTGGAGCAGACATTTGAAATTTGGCACAGAGTGGCATTTGTGTCAGGGATGTGCCTGTTGCTGTCCCTGTGAAAATCTGGCCAATTTTGCAGCTAAATACTCCAATGATTCCATCTGTACTGAGCATGCTGCAGCCTGGGGCTGAGTAGGACTTTCCCAGCAGTTACAGCTCTGGGTGGCTGGGAGCCATGCCAGACCCAGACACCAGAAATGAGAACATGGAGAGACTCTGCTGTCCTCTGAATGAACCCTGTGCAGAACCCAGGCAGCATGAAGGAGGAAGTTGTCTGATTGAATGCAGAGGGGACAAGTGCCAGGACTATGTGTGGGGAATAGATTGGTATGAGGAGTAGGGTAGGGGGAAACTGTGACTGGGAGCTGAGCAATAGGCTGGAACTTGCTGGGCAAGGAGGCTGGGATGAGAAGCCTGAGGAGTGGAGACTGGGACTGGCTAGATAAAAACAGGACTAAGACAGAGAGCCAGGATGGGAAAGAAGTGGGGCTGGGATAGAAAGAGGGTGGAGGGGAGAGGTCAGAATGGGTCACATTTAGGGGATAATGGCAGAAGAGTGTGTGCCCACTACAGCATGCTCCCTTCCAGAGTCTGGAATCGAACCCAAAATTTCTGAGTTTCACCATTCCTCTGCTGTCAGCAAATATATGTGAAAACCACTGGCAAAGTGTTTCATCCGCCTTTAGTGCTGGTCCATATAGAGGATGACAACCTACTACTGCCACCAGTTACTGCATTAGCTCAAGTAGCAGTAATCTGTGTGGTGAATCTAAAGATTCCAACTCTGCTGATGATCCACGTGGGTATCATATGATGCCTCATGACATACTTTCTGGGTTTTGTCAGTTTTTTTTTTAAAGCCTTGGAAATGACACAAAAATATGACATTAAAATAACAAAGTTGCAAAGTCAAGCACTGAGGTGTAAGGAAATGCCACAACTTTGCATACACTTTACGATAGAATCTTTAATTATGTGATCGCATACTATTTTTTGCACTGGATCCTTTGCCTTATCGAGTGGACAGGATTGACCTGTCTTGGGGATGAACTGAGCGTAGTGAAGGAGGCTGTTTGTAGGATCCCTGCCTCAATTGCTACAGGTGTTGGAAGGTGTGTAGAGAATGAGGCAGAAGTTTACAGAAAGAGAAAGGACAGTCTCATGGTTAAGGGAGTTGAAAGCTGCCCTGGAGAATTGGATTCTATCCCTGCCTCTGTCGCTATGTGATAGTGGGTATGTATGTTTAAACCACTTTCCACAGATGAACACTAACTGTGTGTGCCTCATTTTCTGGGTGCCCAATTTTATACCCTGGGGTCTGATTTACAGAAGTGCTGAGCATTCACAACCGCAAATGAAGTCAGTGGGGGCTGTGCTTTGAACGTATAAAGTGATGTATAATACTAAGTACTCTGAAGATAATTAATCATTGGAACAATTTACCAAAGCTTGCGGATTCTCCATCACTGAAAATTTTTAAATCGAGAGTGAATTTTTTTCTAAAATATGATTTTGTTAAAACGGGTATAATTTTGGGGCAGTTCTCTGGCCTGTGTTATACAGGAGATCAGACTCGATGATCACAGTGGTCCCTTCTTGCCTTGGAATCTATGAAAGAAATCAGATCCTACACGTTTCAGATTGGGCACACAGATACAGGATATTTTTGACTTTAATCTGTCTGTGCCTCAATTCCCCATCTGTACAATGGAGATGACACCACCTCCTCACCTCACCAGGGTGACCAGACAGCAAATTTCAAAAATCAGTACGGGGTGGGGGCCTATAGGCGCCTATATAAGAAAAAGACCCCAAAATCGGGACTGTCCCTATGAAATCGGGACGTCTGGTCACCCTACACCTCACAGAGGTATAGTGAAGATAGATTAATGTTTGGGAAGCACTCAGATACTATAACAATAAGCACCATAGAAAAGCCCATGAGGAAATTAATAATTCTATCTTCAGAGCAGGGTTTGAAGTGTGCAGTAAATAAGGCAGCATCCACATATTGAGGAATGAGGAGAAAACAAAATATTGACTAGCGGCTCATTAAGTGAGCATTGTCCCTCCTGTACATGGAAAGAGGTCCAATGGAAAAAATAGCATGTGATCATGTAATTAAAGACTATATCATAATGCATATGCACAAGGCAGCTGAATTAAGGTTGCACAAGCAAGCTTAATTCTTTATTTTCTAACTTTAGAGTGCTTGACTTTGCAACCCTAATGTTCTTTTTACATGGGGGAGAAGTGGGTTTTTGTGTGATATATATGAATGTTATAGACATTTTTACTCAGAGGAAATGTATTTTGATGGTTCTGAATGTATCAGGACTTTTATAACTCATTCAATAAAAATTAAAACATCTTAATTTTGGCAGGACTGCTATGGTTGGAATGAAGAGCTATCTACCCATCAGTATGAGTGTGACTCCCACTATATTAGGAGAGGGATGCAAGGCCCAAAATTCAGACCCAGAATCATCTCTCTTCTGCAGACTATACTTTTGTTCTCTCTTGTGGTGAGCCTAAAGTAAGTAATTTGAGTCTGAAAGTAAACGATTGCTCTTCATTTATGGCAAAACATAACTTGTATATGATGGTTTTGCTTTGATATATGTTCTGTTCCACCCTGATCTCCAGTATTTAGCAAACTAGCTGCTCCAGGTTTGCTAGAGTTAGCACCATAAGGAGCTCATGCCGTGTCTGCCAGCATGGTTCATTGCTTTGATATTCTCAAACCTTTTTTGCTTGATCTATCAGTTCCCTGTCTCTTGTGTTAGCTCAGTGGTTTGAGCATTGGCCTGCTAAACCTAGGGTTGTGAGTTCAATCCTTGAAGGGGCCATTTAGGGATCTGGGACAAAAAAATATCTGTCAGGGATAGTACTTGGTCCTGCTAATGAAGGCAGGGGATTGGACTCAATGACCTTTCAAGGTCCCTTCCAGTTCTATGAGATAGGTATATCTCCATACAAGGTATTAGTGAATCCCAAAATTGTTTGTGAATCTTAAAACTATTTTTAGCACAAACTGATATGCACCCAAAAATTCATGCTAAAAGTCCATTATTTGGTATTCCATATTCTCTATGTTAAAAAGTTTCAGTAATCTAATTAGAAAGTAGTTACAATACCATATGACTTAAGTGACCAATCACACACTATGAATAATGAATAGCAAATCCTCAAAGTGAACAGGGTGCAATAAGCTAGGCTGAAAATTGTTTGTCCAAATGATGAATGTCTTTGCAGAAATCAGGATTGGTTTTCCAAGAAGAAAGAACTAAATTCACAACAAAGATTACAACAAATAATTTGACTAGCTATGCAAAATCATGTGCCATCTCTGTTCTTGTTTATCCTACCACTTCACTTTCTCCATTGTGGAAAGAATTCATTAGATCAGGGATTCTCAACCTTTTTCTTTCTGAGGCCCACCCAACATGCTATAAAATCTCCACGGCTCACCTGTGCCACAGTAACTGGTTTTCTGCATATAAAAGCCAGGGCTGGCATTGGGGAATAGCTAGCAGGGAAATTGCCTGGGGCCCCACGCCACAGGGGGCCCTGCAAAACTACATTGCTCAGGCTTTGGCTTCAGCCTCGGGTGGTGGGGCTCAGGGCCCCGGGCTTCAGCCCCATGTGGTGGGGCTTCGGCTTTCTGCCTTGGGCCTAAATGAGTCTAATGCTGGCCCTGCTTGGTGGACCCCCTGAAACCTGCTCGCAGCCCCCTAGGGGGCCCCAGACTCCTGGTTGAGAACCACTGCATTAGATCTCTGCTCTTGATGTTAATATTAAATGATTACTGCATGCTCTGCTGAATGGTTGTTTGAGTATATTAGACCTTTACACTCCTTTCTGGCTAATTTAACCAGCAAATTCATTGAAAAGTAAACAATGTTGCCAAATGTACATTGTTGTAATACGTTTCTCAAGTCTTTACCACCATGTCTCTTCTCCACATTTATAAGCACGTAAAGAGCTTTCAGTAGGAGACAATCTTTACTAGAACATGCAGCTTAATATGACCTTTATAAAAGCATAAGAGAGAGTTTTATACATTAATCAGTGCTTTGCTATTATTGCTTGAAAAATTAATCTGTCAGATGAATACATTCTAATCAGCCAGAGATATCAAGTGCTCGCTTTTGCCTAGATGTCTTTGTCCCTAACGAAAGCACAGATAATATTTTGGACAGTGCTCAAGAAAGAAATCTCCACTTATCACATAATTGCTCTAAAACAATTATAAATCTGCACTTTTTCTTTTGATTTAAAGAGACTTTGCACTCTTGCTTGCTTACTTTCCACAGCAGCTTTAATGTCCTCCATAGACGGCCTGCTCCTGGTCTCATTTGTTAAGACCTGCTTAATTAGGAAGCCATATGGAGTAGAGCGGTGCAAATAACTGATTTTTGGTTTTTCTTGGTTTGGTAGCCAACCCAGGAGGGAAATTTTGTTTTGAGTCAACCTGAAAGTACTTTTTGCAAAATTTTCAGTGAACCAAAAAAATTTGTTTAATTTTTAGGTCAAATGAAATGTTTTGTGTGACCTGAAGCAAAATGTTTAGTTTTGTTTTGAGGTTTATCAGTTTAAAGACTAAAATTCATAATGAAAATACATTTCTAGTTCAAAATGAAATGTTTTGATTTTTGTAAAGTGTCAAAACGGAACAATTTTTTTTCAAAATTTTTTGACCAAAATAATGTTGCAAATTTCTCACGAGTTTATTAAATGTTTTTGGTCAACCCAAATCTGTATTTTTTGGCAAAAAAAATCTGAAAATTTTTACCCCGCACTAAGTTGGAGTGCATAACCGCCTTATTAAACCTAGTAGTTTATGAACTATGCTACATATTATATGCCAATGAATGGGGCGCTATTTATCTGCTCATATACATACTATGTAGGCACTAGTTGCAGTTCAATAGTTAAGGTGGAATTTTGTACTTAAACTAGGGATTCAACCTCTTTCAGATATAAGAAAATTATAGCATATTCTTCCCAGAATTACAGCACTTAATCTCTGAGCATAGAACACATTTTCAGAAAATTTACAATTCAATCTGTAAAGTATTTTAGGAGTTTAAATTCATTTTAAAACAGGTCCTTTAGGAAATTCCACACCCTGTGTCAGACTTTTTTTCTTTTGGTTCTGAATAGCAGAATAACACAGATGCTTCACACCTCCCAAACAATGTAAACTCATTAAAATCTCATTGGAAGACTACAGTTGAAGAGTGTGTTTTAAGATTAATTGTAATGTTTCCATGTTATTCTTCATAACTGACAGTTTCGCCTTCAGCAGAGGCTGACAAAGAATGTGATGCTCCAGAGACTTCCATGAAGAGCTGTTGTCTCCCATTGTTCTTGTGGGGGCTGAAGGAACAGGTTGCTCTCAGACGGCCCTTTTGAGAAGAACATCTCTTGTGATAAATGAACTGAGGAAGTGATTGGTTAGCAGAAGTCAGATTCTGTTCTTTTTCTTCTGCTGCAGAGGGTGATAATTGGCCAGCAGGGGAAGATTTAATGGCCGTTTGGAGGAGTGGGTCTCAGAGGCAGAGTATTTGGGGCCCTGAGAAAAGCATCACATTTGAAAGCAGTTAGAGAGTCGTACCGAGGCCCTTAGCGGCTGAAGTGTCTGGAAGCTTCCAGCATGACTTTGTTCACCCTTTAATTAAGTTTCTCTACCAGGTGACTATTTTTTCTGGTTACTTTTTTCACTACAGACACCTTTACAAATCACAACACTGAGAGATTATGCTGGAGATTGTAAAGACAAGGTTAGGAGGATACTATGCCCTTTTGTGATTGGGAAACAGTTCACTAACTTGGGACTAAATTATGACACAAATTGGAATATATTTGAGGCATTAAGTTGTAGCTCTCTCTGGACTCAAGCTCAGTGCATCACACCTTAGGGTTAGAATTTTTATAAAATCTAGTTTAAAAATAGCTCATATGTCTGCTAAATGTGATTTGGAGGCATTGGAAAAGTGACACACAACCTTCCGTGGCAGAATGGATAATTCTGATGTCCAGCGCAGTGTGTGAACGAACAATATGTTGAACACAAAAGAAGCCTTATAAAGTTAATTTAGTTAATTTACAATTTTCAGTAATTTTGTATTATACCACCATGGGTTCGACTCTACTGGGTAGAGTTTTAAGCTCAGAGTGAAAGTTACTTCTGCCATTTGTCTCAGATCTAGAGTCTCTAGGAACACATGAAGATCAAGGAAAGTAACAGACATTCACAACGTCTTGTCTGCCTTATCAATTTTATTAAAGTTTCCATCAAGGTTATCATTATCCAAGCATATATAAATCCTAAAAATATCCATGCACAAGTTATAGCTATAGTCATACTCACATCCTCCTAGATAGTCTTAAGGTCTAATGGGTCCTCCACAGATTGATCATCAATAGATAGGTGGTTCCTGCTGGAATATTTCCAAAGGTAACTGATTTTTCCCATTCCAGGCATCCTCTTTTATAATGTGATTCTGACTATACCTAATACCCTAATGCATCGTGTACCCTACGGTTAGGGCACGTGTTAGAAAAATGTGACTACTGGGTATCTTGTAATCAAAAATTAATCTGGTGGTTAATTTTTCGCAATGCCACCCATTGGTGCATCTTTTCCCATAATCTTGTGGCATCGGGTTATTCTTTGGTCATTTACTTATGTCAAGCATTTCTTAAGCCTAAGGCCTCGTATGGCTAAGCTAAAATCTGACAGGCGTCAGCCAGTAAGCCTTGCGTTTCAGCCCTACTTACTTAGATACCTAATATATACTTATCACTTCTGACTACCAATCAATCCTATCCTTCTATAATCCTACAATTTAATTCTATTCAACATACAATGATTATATATGACATGACATGTTAGTTAATCATAACATCCCACAATAAATGAATGATAAAATTAAGTAATTGGCTACACAAAGCAAAAGAGAAACTTTCTGTGACATTTGAATGCCCTTTATGACATACAGACATAGAACTCCCCCTGGGAATCTCAAATGGGATAGTAATAAAAGTACATTCTCTGCTTGGCTAATTATGTATTCTCTCTTAGAAAAGGTAGTGGTTGGGGTGGAGGCAGAAAACAGTCAGCTTAAGGAAGTGAAGTTGCTTTGAATTTGAGAGTTTAATTTGTAATTTTGAGGGCTGTTCTTAAGTTTGAAATTATACTTTATAAACTACTCTGTACACTTAATATATTTAAGCATGTGAAAAACTGACTGTATTGTATAAAAAACAAAAGGACATAAAGAAACCTTTCCACAAATGTGTCTCTGGCTACATCCTTTTAAAACAACAGCCACTTATAGCATATTCAGTATTTAAAGGGATTTTATGGAGTTGTAATACCCATTAAAAGACTGAAATATCAATGATATAATAAATAAGTGGTAATACATTTCCACGTACATTAAACCAATGTACATATTATACTGATCCATATGTATCGTTTTCTTTAATCTGCTTTAGTTAAGATGATATGAACTTATTTACTAGGAGTTTCTAATATAAATGTAAACCATTTAATGTAATTCTTTCAGGGTGAAATCTTGGCTCCATTGTAGTCAATGGCAAAACTCTTATTGACTTCAACAGGGCAAGGATTTTACCCCCAGAACGTATGAACGTGCATACACACACAGACACTCCCTCTCTCTCTTTCCAACTCCTCCCCCCCGATAATACTATTCATTTACTTAACCAGCATTGTGTAAGTCATCACATATTGTAACAGGAAATGGGAAATAGGAGCCAATGTAATGTTTCTTGGTCATACCTAGCTTGGCTAAACTGCTTGAAGCTTTGTTTTCTCATAAAATTCTATTGACAGCAACTGTCCCATACTTGGGCCTATATCTTCAATGGGAATTTTGCCTGGCAAAGAAATGAAGGGTCATATCTGTGCTCTGTGTTAAATCAGGTGAAGTATTGACTGGGAAGCCTGTTCTTTGTTGGTCAGTCAGAACAAGGCACCAGTTGTCGGAAGACTGCCTAAAATGACCCAGCTTATGCATGTGATGAAATTTTAATTGTATAAAGTGCAATGGCATGCACTAGGTCCTAGTAACAAGAATTTCTGCTGTAAGCTGGTAACTCATCAGTAGCAAATATCAGAGGAAAACAACCTGAGTAAATCACAGGGTGACTATGAACCACCAGCATATTGCTGCCATAAAAAGATAAAGGTGATCCTAGGATGTATCAGATGAGGCATTTCCAGTAGAGATATGGAAGTATTAATGCCATTGTAGAAGGCACTGGTAAGACCTCATCTGCAATATTGTGTAGGGTTCTAGTCCTCGTTTTCAAGAAAGATTAACTCAGACTGGAACAGATGCAAGAAGAGCTACTAAGATGATCAAGAGAACAGAGAGCCTATTTACGAGCAGCGCCCACGTTTGTCTCATGGTGGTCCCCTACAAACTCAATTTTGCCAATGTTGCCTCCCATCATGCTGGGTGGGGTTTGCGTCATCATGTGATCACGCTGAGCGGATGCATTTCACTTTGGTTTTCATTTTGTCACCAGGGACAAGAACCTGAGATACTATGTCCGGTGGCCCCATCGTTGCTTTGTGGCTCCCTGCAATTGCATGGGTTGCAGCTGCCTAATACCGCTGCTGCTTATGGGAGAAGACTGAAAGAGCTTGGCTTGGTTAGCCTAGAAAAACAAAGGGTGAGAAGGAATCTGATTGCTCTCTATAAATAGATGATGGAGGGGGAACTGTGTAAACACCAGGGAGGGAGAAGAGCTGTTTAAACCAAAGAACAAAGTTGGCAGAAGAATGACTGCACATAATTGTCAAATAATTCTGCCACTTCTCCTTAAGCTGTTGTAGTCTAATGACTAACTCCCCATCTGTTTACATATTTTAGCTTTTTTCATGGCTGGCCAATGAATTTTCCTCCCCTTTTTACTCCTAGACACCTCATGGTCCAACATTTACAGGTATGTGGATGAGAGCTCTGCAGAGGACATCCTGATTCAGTCCCACTAGCATCTCATCACTTCTGCACTAATCCAGCTGCCTGGGCTCAATATTGTTCTTTCATGTAGTGTACATGCTGTTGTTTATAGCCCATTCTTACTTCAAACACTTGTAAACCACATTCACTTATGCAGATTTTGCTTTAATACATGTTGATTTTGTCACATACACAGATTTTTCTTTGTGGATCATAATCTCGTCCCAGCAATCTATTATCAGCATGACCGAGCTTACCAGACCCTTTATTCTTCTCTCCTGGGGTTTTTTGAGAGTTTTCATTCAGTTCTCCTTGCCGTTTGATAGGACTGCCAGTTTTGCTGGATGCTCATCAGAGTAATGTTAATCCTATGTGGCTGTACCAGTCTTCTCTGGCACCAGTTCTCTTTTGAGAAGCCACCAGAGTACTCCTGGCTGTCAGCTGGTATTTCACCAAGCAGATGAGCAGTGTACAATCTCTTAAAAATGCAAATGTACTATAGAATTTAGGGCCAAAGTCCATGGGAAATTTGCCATCAGTGGGAGTAGGAGTGGAAGTGTAGCTAAGACACATTCCTGAATTCCAGAACAATTTTCAAGATAAATAATTTTGGAAATCCACTTTTACTCTGCCTCTTCCCTTTTGCTCCAACTGTGTATTCTTGTCAAACCTTTAATCCAAAGAAACATCAGAGTGTAGGTAGCTTCCCAAACACAATTTTGCTTTTGTGGTTTATGAAGATCTTGTAATAGGTTGTATTTTGGCATTTTTGTTCATTGTATCTCTATCTTGAACTGAATATGTAAAGAGTTCTTTAAAAAAAATCGGTGGTCACATGCAGCTCCCAAGTTGATTTCAATAACACTTCTGCACATTAGACTCATTTTAAACAACCAGTATCGGCCCCAGGTACTCCATGGCAAAATGGGACCAAATTCCACAGCAAGCACTTCTAATTCTGTGGCATATTCCATGGCAATGTTAGTTTACTCTAATGCCACATTTGAATCCAGACCAGAGAGCCACAAAGACAATCTTACTATCCTTGGTGTGGATACTTTGTAAGAACATCCCTTCTTATTTATTTTGATCTTGTGTTTTAAGCTGGCCACTGATTTCAGTGCTGCACCACCCATCAAAGCCTGAGCCTAAACTCACTCTTTGCCCAGACAGGTGCTGGCAGGGAGCACAGGGTGGTTGTACTGGCTGTAAATGTTGGAATGGTTAGTGTTTATGTATTATTGTTTTTGTCTTTTATTATCCCAATTCCTTCTTGCACTGTCCCTTATCCAGAGTTCCCCATAACTAAGAAAGCCTCAGTTACTGTTTAATTACTCTTGGAATTGTGATCGCTGTTTTATTCTTGTGTGCTCTGACTGGCACTCTGCATGAGATTGGGTGTTGAATATTTTCCCAAGGGACAGGCCCTCTGTGTTCTCTGCACTAGGAGGTGTTTCCTTGGGTGGAGGTACCAGGTGCCCCTATAGGTGAATCCAAGACCCACACCCCTGAGGAGGGAAGGGAGAAGGCTGCAGCCACATCTCAGAGTGGTTACAAAAGTGACAAGGCCAAAAGTAGGATTCTGATTGGATGATGAAGGATTCAACTTCTGGTCCCAACCCTCAAGGATTATAACAACTTATTAGTGTTGCATATTTTTACCAAAACTTGGGACGCTGCTAAATTTTGAAGTAGTGTTTTACTCATTACCACTCCAATTTTACCATTCTGCTGTTAATTAAATAGCGAAATGCAATCATATTCGTTCCTCCTGACACCTGTTTTGCTAAAGCCGAAATGAAAGTTAATACCAGGAGAGTGGTAGCATTAGTGGTGGTTTTAACTCTAATTAAAGCTCTAGCGCCACAAACAGGGATGAAAGAGGGTAAAATGAGAGTCTGCAGAATAAAAACAAATGGAGAGGAACACAATCTGACAGCTTCTTGGGGCACACAGCTCAGCTTGTAAAGGCAGCATAAAGTGCATTCTTCTACTCCCCCAAACCAAGGACTGCTGTGTTCAGAGCTGGTCCCCTGCTGTAAATCAGAGCAACCCCTAGGGCTGCTCTAACTTACACTTGTGCCCCAAGCAGCCAAAACTACAACTGGGGAGCAGGGCAATATAGGGGTTCCCCAGCTGTGCTCCTTTTCCTCTAACCACATTCCCTATAATAGCAGTAGGGAGGTGGATGGTAGGAGTCCACACTGGCTTTATGCCACTGGAGGTTCCCCTTGCAAACTGGGGTGATCCTCTTGGAGTCATATATGCCAACGCAGTGGCCACAATTGGCTGGTGCTGTGGCACAAAGGGCTATACCGTATCCAACAATCTGGCCCAATATATTTTCAAACTTTTGAAGTTTTTATTATAATAATTACATTATACTGTTACTTAAAAATAATATTTAGTCCCTTTCATCCCCAAAGCCACAAAGGTGGCTAAACATTATCCCCGCTGTTTTACAGGGAAACAAACTGAGGCAGAGGTACGTGAAGTGTACAGGTGAGTCTCATCTTACGCGCATTTAACATGCGCGAATTCAGCTTTGTGCGGTTGGCAAAACCAAACCAAAAAAAGAGAGAAAAATAACAATTTAAATACTGTACCTGGAGTGCGGGCGATTCCGCCCGCCATTACACTCAGGGCTGGTCCACACTAACCCCCCACTTCGAACTAAGATACGCAACTTCAGCTACGTGAATAACGTAGCTGAAGTCGAAGTACCGTAGTTCGAACTTACCGCGGGTCCACACGCGGCAGGCAGGCTCCCCCGTCGACTGCGCGTACTCCTCTCGCGGAGCAGGAGTACCGGCGTTGACGGCGAGCACTTCCGGGATCGAACCGGGATTGATTTATCGCGTCTAGACAAGACGCGATAAATCGATCCCAGAAGATCGATTGCTTACCGCCGGACCCGGAGGTAAGTATAGACGTACCCTCAATGTAATTTTGACTCTACGCGATTTTCACTTTACGCGCTGACAGCGGAACGTAACCCCAGCGTAAGATGAGACTCGCCTGTCTAATAAGGCCAGGTTTTCAAAAGAGCTCAGCTCTTCGGGTGCTGAGCAAATCTGAAACCTTCACCTTTCCATGTAGGTTCCCAAAGGAGAGCTGAGCTCAGCTGAGGATAAGATTTCAGTTGTGGGGGCTGCACACTTGAAAATCAACAATGAAGAGCCAGTAATGATCCAATTCAACATCCCCTACTTGCCGCTACGCTGTATTTGTGCAACCACTTCTCAAGCCCATGGGAGATGCACCTGCACAGCAGCCACAGAATTGCGGGTTATCTAATTGCAATCAAGGTAACAGCTTGTTTCACAGCATAAATAAGGCTTGTATCATTGAATTGTCTGCACATCATGGTTCAGAGCTTGTAATATCATACACATGGGCATTTCCTTGGTTAGAAATGGGAATCGTGGCCTTCAGCTACGTTAGCAGAGGGAACATGCTGCATATCTTTGTGTATGAGCCACTGCTTTATTGCTTTCTCCTGCAGGTTCACTGAAAGATGCATAGTAAAGGAGCAGATATTGAATGAGGGCAACTTCTACTAGAAACTATGTGGTAAATGGGTGGGCTACTAGTCAAGGACTACTTCTGCACAAAGATATATGGAATATTAGGTAGATATCATGACCCCAAATCTGTCTTAATGACATTTTATTTATGAGTCAGGGCTAATTCCAAGTGGGCTTAGAATGTACAAAATACTTAAACAATATGGCCCTGATTCTCTATGCCTGTGCAGGAATGCAGCAAGAGAAGGCAAAGATGGCTCTAAGTCCTTTATTATTGAGACAGTCAGGGGCCTGTTGGGTCCCTATGAAGTCAGACACTGCAAGGTTGGTCTGACATGCTTAGGATGCCCAGGACTCCCTAGGGTATGTCTACATTGCTGCTGAAAGCGTGTTTCCCAGCACTGGTTAACAGACTTGTGTTTGCAGGACTGATGCTAGAGCACAAAACAAAAAAGCAGTGTGGATGTTCTGGCTCAGACTCTGGAGCCATGGGGGTCAGGTGGGCTTGAGACCCCAAGCTCCAGCCCGAGATGGAATGTTCACATTGGTATATTTAGAGCACTAGCCAGAGCCCCACTAACCCAAGTCTGTTAACCAGTGCTGGGAGACATGCTCCTAGCAGCAGGCCATATTGTCTCCCTTCCCCAATGTGCTCTGGTATGCTCCTTAGGCTGGAGGGAGCAGGTATAGAGCCATCACACTCTTTGCTGGCCAGAGAATCTCCTTACAATGAAGGCACTTTAAAGGGCGCTTTATGTATCATATGAGCAGTGTAACGGGGCCTTCGGGAAATGGCAAAGTGGGCCCAAAGAAACACTTGGGGGATCTGCAGCTCCCGCTCTTTTCCACACCTGGAGTGTTTTGTGGCCTGTCTGTTTGGAAGATGTTCAGATTTTTATTTCCCTCCTCTTCTTCCTGCTACACCTCTACCCCGATAGAACGCTATCTTCGGGAGCCAAAAAATCTTACCGCGTTATAGGTGAAACTGCGTTATATCGAACTTGCTTTGATCTGCTGGAGCACGCAGCCCCGCCCCCCTGGAGTGCTGCTTTACCGCGTTATATCCGAATTCGTGTTATATCGGGTCGTGTGAAATTGGGGTAGAGGTGTATTTATGAACTGTAAGCAGTCTGTGGAGCTGAAAACACTTCCATACAGTTTGTATTGCTGGGTAGCTGGGACTGATTAACCTTTGTACGGAGGTCAAGGTTTTCTGGATACAACACATGCACTCTTAATGGGCATCTACTAGTACAGTTAAATTCCCCAGATTTCCTAAGAACAGAATGTGTAGAAAAGGCACATAAAAGCCACCTAAACAGGGCTTAACACTTTTATTTCCAATCCAATGTACTATTAATAAATCTCAGGTTTTTGGCAGAGCGACACAAAGCGTGGCTATTTTCATTATTAACTTAATTGCTTTCCACTAAGGTACGCTACCTTTTCCTGTTGGAGGTCAATGCACATTTCCTTGACAGGCAGGGTAGCCAGAATGCTTTGAAAAGTGCTGGAGTAGCCAGTACAAAGTGAGATGTAAAGCCAGTGCAGATCAAGAGACATGAAGGGTAAATCTTTAAAGGGCCAGAATTGTGGCTCAAAGCTCCTTGGAGCAGGGTCTGCCCTGTATTTCATACTTTTATGTTGTCTAGCACAATAGGGGCCAACCTGGTTATGGCCTCTAGGCACTACCACAATGTCAATGTTAAATAATAATAATAAAGCCTATGGAAATGGGGCTTTTAATCATGAAACTTCCCTCCCCGTGGAACTTGGCAGGATATGAGAGGGTTCCCAGTCAGAACTATGGGAAGCTGTCGTCAGAGTAAAGAACAACATTGTCTGGGATGTCTTCATCCCAGATATGCCTCTGGATTGAAATGCGGCAGATGCTACTGCCAGAAGTCCAGATCCTGCAAAGACTAATGCACATGCCTAACCTTATACTCTGAGTAGTCTCATTGAAGGCAATGTATACACATGTCTTTGCAGGATTGGGGCCCAAGATGTATAGAGCTACTTAGCAATCAGATATTGATTTATATTTTCAAAACTAATCCTCCCAGCAACCAACTAAGGTAGATTGTAGTACAAAAAAGAAAACAGTGAGCACATAAATTGAATTTGATAACAGAACTGAGAACGAGAACAATTTGACATATCTCTCCAGATCCACTTTTCCAACTCTCTCATTTATTGGTGTGTTATAGTTTGCTAAAATTCTGGGTTTCACACATCAACTAATTTTCTTTCCTGAACCAAGTTTACAACTCATTAAAAATACATATGTAGGCAACAGTACAGGATGTATCTGAGGATTTTTGGTCTGTGGGCTGGGATGTGAAAGATAAAGGCTCACTTCTGGGAATGGACAGCAGAATGTTGGTGGGAGTTTGTCAACTGCAGACATACAAAGCAGGCAGGGAATATCAGATTTTTTTCTTTGTGGTGATTCCTTGCATCAAATCTGCAAACAATTTAATATTTTGCAAGTTGGTGCCCTTCTAGGAAGGATCCTTACTGAAGATTAACGGGGGCAGCTTCGAACCAAAGCCTGTGGTTTCAAGGCACTTGACTGCTGTTATTCCCAGATCTCCCCTCCCCGCCACTGTGGAAGTGGCTTGACAGTTGGACTGAGATACTTAACCCCTGGAAGGGAGGAACCAGAGATGGGGACATGGCCGGAGGGACGAGGCATGAAAAGGATGCTGTGGTTCCTGGGCTGAGATGGGTCTTTGGGTGGAAAACAGGGCCGGCTCCAGGCACCAGGCACCCAAGCTGGTGCTTGGGG
>NW_020664440.1:965246-990712 GCF_002925995.2 Terrapene triunguis
CCCCCCCCCCCCCCCCCCCGGCTCCGGCCAGCAAAAAAGCCAGAGCCGGCCCTGGTGGAAAAGGTGGCAGGAGAGGCACCACCAGAGAGGGTGTGCCAGCTGAGAGAGCTGTGGAGGAAAACAAAGTCCTCACTCTGAGTTTGGAGCAACAAGCCAGAGACAGGTTTATTTCGAGCAATTGCAATATGCACGGGAGAGTACACACGGCAGGTCTCCGTTAGATAAACAATTAGGGCAAGCATTTATACCTTTTGTTACAGACAATAATGATCAACAACCGCATCTTGTTTATACATATTCCTTCCTGATATCTTACTCTTTCTGAGCAGTTCCTGCTACAGTCTGTATTCCATTCTTATCTAACACAAGGTCGAAAAACAGTATCTCTTACAGTTTTTTTTCCACTCGCTTTCCACTTGCCTAGGCCTTCAAGTCTCGCGTTATTAGAGTCAGTGTCAGCCTGACTTTGTTAGCCTGACTCTTGCTCTATTCCTAGAGACTAAGAGCCCTATGTTCAAATTCCCTTTATCCTTTTCTCTACTGCCACAGAGCTAATCCCCGACACAACCAGCAGGAGGCACTGCTCTGGTGAGTGAACCCTGTCACAGACTTATCTTCCATGAACTTATCCTTTTTGAACTCAGTTGTACTTTTGGCCATCAGATTATCCCATGGCAATGAGTTCCACAGGTTAATTGTGTGTTGTATTAAAGAATACTTCTTGTTTATATTAAACCTGTTGCCTATGAATTTCATCAGGTGATCCCTGGTTTTTATATTGTGGGAAAGGGTAAATAACATTTCCTTATTCACTTTTCCCACACTTTTCATGATTTTATAGATCTCTATTATAGCCCCCCTTAGTTCTCTCTTTTCTAACTTGAACTGCCCTAATCTTTTTAGTCTCTCCTCATATAGAATGGCTTCCATACCCTGGATCATCCTTGTTGCCCTTCTCTGAAACTTTTCTCATTCTACTCTATCCTTTTTGAGATGGGGTGTGCACAGGAATTTAAATTTGACTGCTTTTGGAGGGCACATTAAACACACACAGTATACACATTAAACCATATCAACTCATGCAGATACATCATATGCATAGAAATAAACAGCAGTACACTCACCATTTCAATGAAAATTCATGCGCCATGGAGCCATCTGAATAAATGTAGCCACAAGTACTTGGCTGCGGCGGAAGAGTTCTGTGCCCCCGATTATTGGGGGGGCCTCGTGCCCCTGCTTGCCCCCCTTATACACGCCCCTGCTGTTATCCCATGACTATTTTAGTTTCCTTTAGAACCTCTGGCAAGGGAACTGATCAAAGGCTATCTGACAATCCAAGTACACTGTATTGAGTGGATCACCCTTATCCGCCTGCTTGCTGACAATCTCCAAGAATTCTGATAGATTGGTAAAGCATGACTTCCCTTCACAAAACTAGTTCAAGTTTGCAGACCTTCATTTCATGTAATTTAGTGTGAACTCTTTAATTGCAGAGTCACTTCAGTTAAAGGGTAATTTTTTTTGCTAGCTAAAGGGAATATTGTGCTAAGGTAGAACTGCCTTCTCCCCAAAAGCTAGACGAGCACATGGGAAAGTACTGTAATGACCCTCCCACACACACATGGGTTGTTAGTCGTTTTTAACCCAGAATATTCAGTACAAATTCAAACCAGAAATAAGATGCACATTTTTAATAGTGCAGGTATTTAACCATTGGAACAATTTACCTAGGGATGTGGTGGATTCTCCATCACTTTGGATCTTTACAGCAAGAATGGATGTCTTTCTAAAAACTATGCTTGTAAAAGGGCAATGTTAATTGCAGTTCTGCACAGGCTGCATCCTTTGACTTGCCCTTGCTTTGACCCTTGGCCCTGACTATGCTTGCTGGGATCCTGGCAAAAGACTCTTGCTTCAGAGCACAGATTTGGATTACTCAGAACATAACGTCCCTGGGCCTGGTCAGACAAATTGTCAAGGGCCTGGGCCAGAGATCACCATCCCATACCAATTATTTACCATCTAATCTCAATATCACACGCACTCAGCTGCCTCTTCCTGTGTTAAATAGGGCAGCCCTCCAGTGCAGCAGGGACCCTCCTTGATTATATGCAGATGGCTCTGATTGTGGCTCCTGTGTGGCCCTTAAAAGATAGTACACTCCATCTCCATGCTCTAGCTCAGCCCCAAGTTACTGGGCTCAATGCAGGAACCAGTGGGTGAAATTCTCTGTTATCTAGTTCAGCCTAGAGTATCACAATGGCCTTTCTGGTGTTAATCTCTGAATCGCTGCAGGACAAAGCTCTAGCATGACTGAGAACTAAAGGACATGAGCTGGAAGAAGTAGCAGGCAGCTATTCTTTGTGGATTGCTCACCAGAGGGGGGACATATTGCACTTGATGAGGGTGTTGTATGTGATAGTTATAGTGTATCTACATTTTCATTAGAACTTATTCTTTCCTCCTCCGTGTTCCATTTTTATCCTGTTTCTTGTACTGCATTTCCCCCCTCTGTTCTTTTATCGCTGTTTCTCCCACAAGCCCAACAGCATTCCAGCTCAAGCTGAACTTTTGAACTCACAACGTTTAAAACAGACAAAAGGAGTTTGCCCATCCCTAGTCACAAATGTTAACAGCGGTATTCCACTGCAGGCCAGGAACAAAAAGCAGACACTGAAAAACTAAAGGAGAAGGCAAGTTTGAGAAGTGAAGATTGCTTAAAAAAGAAAATTGAAAAAAATCACGATGACAATAGAAAATGGTCTGGCCCATTCATCAGTGAAAACCTACGCCAGCTCTCAAAGTACTCTGGAAATGAGGAGCAGCGAGAAAGGAAGAACATAAATGGGAGAAATCTCTCAAAGTGTTTCTCTCAAGCAAACATGATTATTGAGAAATTCACTCAGATTCTTGTGGTTGAAGAAGAATCAAGAACAAATGATATTCTGCATTAAGGACCTTTTTACTGTGAAAGCGTGACACAAAGACAGATTGTTTATTCTCTACCATCTCTATCAGCTGGGAAATGGGAGGCTGAACATTGTACCAGACTAGTTTTTCACCAACACCTTCTTTCTTTTCATCTCTTATTCAAAGATGTGAATTTTGTACCAAAGAAGTTTTAAAGAAGGCTTCACCTTCAGGCCCTATCCCCACCCTACCTTTTGTCCCTCATTTGCTGTCAAAATGTCAACTCCTCCCTTTGATCGGCTCCTGATGCCAGCTTCTCTCGCCCACTTATTACAGTTTCAAACAAGCACCTTTGTGTCTTCTCCTACACTGCCCCTTGCTCTTGGGAGATTCTCCACGCCAATATCTACAGAGCCCCCTCATTATGCTTCTTCAAAACCCTCCTCACAACTCTCCTTTGCCATGACCACCTACAAAAAACTTGATAATGGTCAGGCTGCTGGTGTGCTGAAACCACTGCCTATCAGGCTGACCAGTATTGTTTCCTGTATTCCCCATCCGACTGTCTGTATCCATTTGTTGTTGTCTGTCTTTGGAGTCTTAGATTGTAAGTTCTTTGGGGCAGGGACTGTCTTTTTGTTCTGTGTTTGTACAGAGCCTAGTGCAATGGGGTGTGGGTGCATGACTAGCATAGGCGCCGACTTCCCCGCTTTCCTGTGTGTGCTCGACGCCCCCTCTGCCCCTGGCCCCGCCCCCACCCCACCCCTTCCATGAGGCCCTGCCTCATTCCAACCCCTTCCCTCCCCCATTCCAACCCCTTCCCCAAAGTCCCCGCCTCTTCCCCGCCTCCTCCCCTGAGCACGCCATGTTCCCACTTCTCCCCTTCCCTCCCGGAGGGTGCTAACGCCGCCAAACAGTTGTTTGGCAGCAGCCGGGCGGGAAGCACTGGGAGATAGGCAGAGGAGCGGGGACATGGTGCACTCAGGGGAGGAGGTGGGGCGAGGGGTGAGGGGAGCTTGGCTGCCAGTGGGTGCAGAGCACCCACTAATTTTTTCTTGTGGGTGCTCCAACCCAGAGCACCCATGGAATTGGCAACTATGATGACTAGGGCTCCTATGTAGTATGGTAATACTAATAAACAGTGGAGTTATTGTGACAGCTACTAACCAATCAACATTTCCCACAGCAGTTTACCTGAGATTTCTCAGATACTCTGCTGTGGTGACTGTAGGCAGATCCTGATTTATTTTAAATGGGATCCACTGTATAGAATCCTGAAATTTCATATTTTGAAACCCCTTATCAGCAGTAACAGCACTGTTTAACTGTGAACAATGAAGTTCTTGTTCTGATTGTTAAAGTAGGATGGAAAGTGGATTACAGTCTCCGTCACTGGGCTCCAGCATTCTGTCACTGCTACAGATGAGGTCACTTGTCAGCCGTTAGGGGACTGCCACAAAGAGCCTCAGAGATGCTGATTCAAAACTTTATTCTCCAGTACAATTTAGGGTCTGTACTGGAGGAGAAGAACTTCTTGCCACGTGAACTATGAAGATGCTGAGCTGAGTAAAATGGGTGCAGTTTCTTTTTGAGTAGTGCCTCTCAGCACAGGATTGATTTCCCCATCCACATATTGTATTTCTGTTCAAGCTCTGTGAGTGAATGCAGCCCTTCATTACATGTCTCCAAATAACTAAAGTCTTGGATAACAGTGGAACAAAGCTTTCAACAGAGTTGTAACAGACAACATTTATCTTCTCTAGAGCCCCTTTCACTTAAATGGGACCTTATCCTGTAGTGAAACACATACTTTGGAGTTTTAATTCAGGCACAGCAAGAGGGTCCCCAAGTGCCACCATCACTCTGTTCTGAAGCAGAGGAAGTCTCCTTAATGTATCTCCGCCATCCACATATTGCAGACAGGGCTGAAACGGGACTGTAGAATTCCTACTAGCAGCCATAGTAATGCACCCCATCTGCGTACTCTGCAGGATTTGATTTGCAAGCACCTGAAAGGGAGAAGCAGTGGGGAGGAGACATGGATTTTAGCTGAATCCTCTGTGCCTCTGCACAGGTACAGACAGCAAGGCAAGGCAAATGAGTTATAACAGCTGAGAAACACCCAGACGTGTGGGGAGAGGGGCAGTTACCAGACATGCTCCGTAGCTGCGTTTAAAGCTGGGTAGAAGGTTTCTATTGAGGTCGAACAGTCTCACACATTCACCATCTGAGAGCTGAGCCAATGGGGGAAATAATATAAATAGGAGGGCTGGAGACATCTTGGGTACTTAGTGGCTGAACACTGCAGGACTAAGATGTGCCTGCTGCATGCAGAGTCTGCCACGGTGCAGCCTCCCTATCCTGCTGGACAATGAGGAGACAGCCAATTTTTGTCTCTGGGACTGGAATCGTCTATGTGTGAAGATGGTGTGAGCATCTGGGGGGGAACTGTAGGGCTGCCATTCTCCTCTGGCTCTGAGGAGTCCTGGTGACGCACCTGCACTTTTCACGCCTGTGGCGGGGTAGATGCCATCCCTCTATACCTCAGTCAATGAGGCTTAAAAGAACTCCTGTGGTCCCCATCAGCCACACCCTGCTGCACCTGTATGGCTAGCCAGGCCTGGGGGCAGGCCCTTAAAAGGGAGAAATTCAGCCCGGTGAGGGTGTGTGAAGGGTGTGCTGCCCCTTTAAGGGATAGGTTGGGGTGTAAAAAGGGAGGCAATGCCTTGCCCCACTCCAGGGTTGGGCTATTTAAACAGGAACACGCAGGGAAGCTAGGGAGGAGGGAATAGAAGCCATGCAGGCTGCGGTAGGTGGTAGTTTCTCTCTCAGGCTCTAGAAGACCAGCCTGACCAGATTCAGAGATTTTGCTTTGGGGACTTTAAGTTTGGGGAGCTCTGAACCAGGGCCCTGAGGTGAGGCCCTTATGAACCGTGTGGTATAACTGCTCCGGCCCTGAAACCTGATGGAAGGGGGACATGCTATTTGTTAGCGTCTCCTTGCCCATGGCTGTTAAAGTGAACCTATGGCTGCCCCTGCTGGGGGAAACTAAGGTGGGGCACACCTACAGTGCCACACTGGGACACAACAGGGTGCATGGGGCTGCCCCAAGACTCTGAAACTAGCAGAACCTGAGCTCAGGGCTCCCAGAGCATGGCACTGGGTTACTTTCTGAGGAGTGGCTTGGGGGTACCACCAGCCTGAGCCCTCTGAGGCAAGGAGTTGGGCTGGTCTGTTTCATTGTTGAAACACCCAAGACTAACTTGGCCTTTAACCAAGAAGAAGGATGGGAGCTGAGACTCCTGGAAAGCCTGCTTTCCTCTTCTTTGTGTGAGGAAAGAGCCCTGGCCCCTCATGGGCCTTGGAACGCTTTTCCTTCTTGTTTGGACTGTTTTACTTATGCACACTCTGGAAGTGGGTGGACTTGCTCAGAGGTACAACCACAGGGCTATACCTCATACCCAGGGACTGGCCCACAGGACTGCTGTCGCAGGGAATGACTTAGGAGGAAAGCGAGGTGTCTGCCTTCACCCCAAGGGGACGGCCTTGAGATATAGCCTTTGGTACTGCTACGCTGCAGAAAATGAGAAGTCATCTCTATGAGAAGAGAGGAAGAGAGGGTATTTGTGTGTGTACTAAAATATACTTTGCACTGAAAGTGATCTAACAGCCACAAACTGGGGAAGTCTATGTGGGGAAACAGCCAATAATTACTATTGAACAGTTTTGTTTATGAAACCTATTCATGTTAAATACGATTTGCCCCTGTCTATACTGCCTGCTGAATTCTATTAAACACGGTCCCTCAGGGCCATGCTCTAATGGCCTAGTGCAGGGGTTCTCAACCTTTTTCTTTCTGAGGCCCCTACAACATGCTAAAAAAACTCCACGGCCCAGCTGTGCCACAACAACTGGTTTTCTGCATATAAAAGCCAGGGCTGGCGCTAAAGGTTTTCTGCATATAAAAGCCGGGCACCTGCCTTGGGCTCCCAAACCACAGAGGTCCCCACGCAGCTACGTTGCTCAGGCTCTGGTTTCAGCTCTGGGTGGCGGTGTTCAGGGCCCCGGGCTTCAGCCCCATGTGGTGGGGCTTCGGCTTTCTGCCCTGTGCCCAGCGAGTCTAATGCTGGCCCTGCTTGGCGGCTCCCCTGAAACCCGCTTGCAGCCCTGGGCCCCTGATTGAGAACCACTGATCCGGTGAAGACAAGCCTGGTATTGGAGAAGTCTTTCATGTCCCTGTTACCTCACCAGCACCCCCTCCCTGCTGCCTGCACACAGATATGCAGAATGGGGAGTTGAGCATTGACCAGAAGCGCTACAAAACCTATTGCAATCCCATCCTTGGCCCTTATCCAGCAAAGTACTTAAGTATGTACTTAACGTAAAGAACATAAGAACATAAGAACGGCCGTACCGGGTCAGACCAAAGGTCCATCTAGCCCAGTATCCTGTCTACCGACAGTGGCCAATGCCAGATGCCCCAGAGGGAGTGAACCTAACAGGCAATGATCAAGTGATCTCTCTCTTGCCATCCATCTCCATCCTCTGACAAACAGAGGCTAGGGACACCATTCCTTACCCATCCTGGCTAATAGCCATTAATGGACTTAACCACCATGAATTTATCCAGTTCTCTTTTAAACGCTGTTATAGTCCTAGCCTTCACAACCTCCTCAGGTAAGGAGTTCCACAAGTTGACTGTGCGCTGCATGAAGAAGAACTTCCTTGTATTTGTTTTAAACCTGCTTTAAACCTTAAACCTGTTTTAAATCTGCTTTAAATCTTAAACCTGCTTTTAAAAGCACACGCGTAGTCATACTAAAGCCAGTGGGAATTCAAATGTGCTGAAGATTAAGTATGTGCTTAAGCGCTTTACTGGAGTGGAGCCCTTCCAAATGTGGATGAGCAAGGCTCCTATACAGGGGCCATTGACTGGGAGCCAGAGGGCTACTAGAAGAATGTCCATCCCACTGATTTTGTCTACATCTGTCCACAATGTACCTAGCTAAAGCCAGTGATGTTAGCCCTTCACATTCATGAGTAAAAAAAATCTACAGAAACTGAAAACAAACATATTAAGAACATCAAAGTTGCCTACTTGACCTTCTTCTGCTCCAAGGACCCTAGCTGTGATAATTGGGTAAAAAGCAGGACCTTAGTGAAAGCCAGATACTGCCAAAATTACCAAATAAATAACAAAACATGGAGAAATGTGATCCAAACAAAGTGTGGAAATTGTGCACTGTAGTAGTGATTACTTTTAATAAATAGTTTACATGTGTGTTAGCTACTTGGGCTTTGCTCTAAATTGCAATGAAATATCTGTCTCTTCAGAGTACAGGAGTCTGGTAAGGGCCTAATCCTGAAATCCTTATTTAGGCAAATATCCCCCCCAAAACAACCTTCCCACTGAAAATAATGGGAGTTTTGTCTCCATCAATACTGCAGGATTGGGCCCCGATATTATAACAATCTGCAGTCTGTTTATTGTACTAAGCATTTGCTATGACCTTTCGGACCTTACTTGTCATTCATGCTTGATATAAACTAAAACGGGTAGATTTTAAAAATCTCATACATTCTGCCTGTAATTATCCTGGTGGCATAGTGTGACCTGCTGATTCAATCCTTATTGAGATGAATATGAGCAGTTAGCAGAGCAAGGTTCAGTGAATACATTAAATCTTGCGGCCCCAATCAATCACCCATATTCTTCTGGCAGCATCTGGGATGTCTGCAAAGTGGGAAGTCTCATGGGTGATTACAAAGTTGGATGCAACAAGTCACAGAAAACTTTCATTTAAATGTTGTTGGCGTTCCTTGGCACTTCCCTGGATTGAATTCTATTTTTCACTATTGTGAGGCAACAAAAGAAAATGAGAATTTTGTTTTGCTATTTACCATAGACTTAGTATGTTCTCTAGACATGGGGGAAGGTATGGCATTTTGATACAACATGCTTTATCTGCTAAGCTCCATGGCTAATAAACAAGGCACCTGATCCTGCAAGGTTCTGAGCATCATCTCACACTAAACTCCTTCATCAATGGGAAGTGAGGGTGCTCACACCTTGTAGGGTGGGACCCAGGACTTGTCTGAAGGCAGAACTATGGGAATGCTGTTGCCCTGCTTACAGTTAGCAAGCTTTGTCGGAAAGGGGCAGAAACAAAGGGCAGTTCCACTAAATGACTATTGAAAAGCATGCTGTAGCCTTGCCCAAAGAATAGGTCATGCCACTCTTGTCTGCTCTGGCATGAGACTAAAAACATTGGTTCCAAAAGTTCTATTATGGTGCCTATTGTGACTGATGCTGCTCAAAAGCAGAGGGGCACACAGTAACCTGTGAATTTCTCTTCCACTGTCTCCTTCACTTTTCATGTTCTCATCTTCCTCAGTGGTTACCTGTGTGTACACTGTGGCTAGTTATAGTCTCTCTCTCGCGTGCGCATTCACCCATGCCTTCCTTTCCATACTAGTGTGCGAGTTTGCACAAATGAAAACAATCAGTGACTACACTGGGCACTGTTCAATGGGTCTGTGCAAAGCCGAATCCTTCACTCCATTAAAGCACCATCATAGTGCTGGAGAAGCACAGGGACAAATCATGCAGAGGAGCTTACTCATCCCTCCAATAAGGTCTAATGTCTGGAAGTACCTATGGGGGAAAGCATTTCTGGTTATAGAGGGCTTTTTAAGTCTAGCAGACAAAGGTAGATGAGATCGAATGGCTGGAAGCTGAAGCTAGACACATTCAAATTACAAATAAGGCGCACATTTTTAACAGGGAGAGTAACTAATCATTGTTCCAGTCTTCCTAGGGTTTGGTGGAGTGTCCATCACTTGAAATCTTACATTCAGTTTTTATTTAATCTCCAGAAGATATGCTGTAGCTCAGACAGAGGTCATGGGCTTTAGGCAGGAATCAGTGGGTGAAATTCTGTGGCCTGTGTTATTCAGAAGCTCAGAATAGATGATCATAATGGTCCCTTCTGGCATTAAAGCTACGAAAACTCTGTGGATCCTGGTGGGAGAGTCCTCCCTACCTGCAAATAGCACGGAGCACATGGAGCCATTTGGAGTGAGGCCTCTGCCACATCACTTTCTTAAAGGCTTTGGCAGGGGGCTCCCCCAGTACAGGATCCTGGGGAACTGCACACATTATTTAAGCTCATGAGCTGGAATAGGGGTATCAGTTTAGCTCAGAGTGGTGCCTCAGGGGTTTGGAGTGGATTCTCTCCCCCTGTCTCCCTTTAGTGCTTGGCACAAAGTGTTGTGCAAGAAGGAATGAATTTCAGCCCAAGTAACTCTCCGCAAAGTTGTATATCATTTAGGTACATTTGTGTATCCGATTCAAGCTTCCTGTGTTGTCTTCCTGGCCCGACACTGTGCAGGCCCTGTCTGTATTTGAGGCCTAATCTCCTGTCATATTCCATATTACTATTCATATGTATATTTTTTTCTGAAGTCCAGAATGAGATGAGAGGCAGACCAGTTGGCAAGTCTCAGAGTAAAGACGTAAAAGGGGTCAAAAGAGGGGTGATGTCATGGTAGAGATCTAATATAGACCTTCAAATCAGGAAGAGGAGATGGATGATGCATTTCTAGAACAAATCTGATGAGGTTCGACAAGGACAAGTGCAGAGTCCTGCACTTATGACAGAAGAATCCCATACACTGCTACAGGCTGGGGACTGACTGGCTAAGTGGCAGTTCTGCAGAAAAGGACCTGGAGATTACAGTGGACGAGAAGCTGGATATGAGTCAACAGTGTGCCCTTGTTGCCAAGAAGACTAATGGCATATTGGGCTGCATTAGTAGGCGCATTGCCAGCAGATCAAGGGAAGTGATTATTCCCCTCTATTCGGCACTGGTGAGGCCACATCTGGAATATTGCATCCAGTTTTGGGCCCCCCACTACTGAATGTGGACAAATTAGAGAGTCCAGTGGAGGGCAACGGAAATTATTAGGGGGCTGGGGCACATGACTTATGAGGAGAGACTGAGGGAACTGGGCTTATTTAGTCTGCAGAAGAGAAGAATGAGGGGGGATTTGATAGCAGCCTTCAACTACCTGAAGATGGAGCTAGGCTGTTCTCAGGGGTGGCAGATGACAGAACTTGGAGCAATGGTCTAGTCTGGATATTAGGAAAAACTATTTCACTAGGAGGGTGGTGAAGTACTGGAATGGGTTACCTAGGGAGGTGGTGGAATCTTCATCCATAAAGGTTTTTGAGGCCCGGCTTGACAAAGCTTTGGCTGGGATGATTTAGTTGGTGTTGGTCCTGCTTTGAGCAGGAGGTTGGATTAGATGACCTCCTGAGGTCTCTTCCAACCCTAATCTTCTATGATTCTATTATAAGTAACAGAAATATCCAGACTGCAAGGCCTGGTAGTAATGTGGGACACTAACTACCCAGATATCTATTGGAAAAGTAATATGGCAAAACACAAAATGTCCAATAAGTTCTTGGAATGTATTGTGGATAACTCTTCATTTCAAAAAGTGGATGAAGTAACAAAGGAAAAGGCATTTTAGACTTGATTCTGACCAACATGGAGGAATTGTTAGTGAAGCTGAAGGTGGAAGGCAATTTGTGCGAAAGTGATCATGAAATGATAGATTTCATGATTCGGAGGAAAAGAAAGAGTGAGAAGCACAGTAAGGACAATGGACTTCAAGAAAGCACACTTCAAGAAACTCAGAGAAATGGCAGGGAAGAAAATCTAAGGAAAAAAAAATTCAGGAGAGCTGGTAGTTTCTCAAAGAAATGATATGAAAGGAACAACTGCAAACTATCCCAGTGTGAAGGAAAGATAGGCAGAATAGCAAGAGGTCAATATGGCTCCACCAGGAGCTCTTTAATGAGCTGAAAATAAAAAAGTACCTATCTTTAAAAAGAGGAGCAAGAAGGACTTGGGGCATTATAGATCAGTCAGCCTAATTTTGGTCCCTGGAAAGATACTGCAATCAATTTGTAAGCTACTAAAGGATAATATTGTTTTGAGGAATAGCTAATATGGATTTGCCAAGAACAAATCATGCCAAAACAACCTAATTTCCTTCTTTGACGGGGTTACTGGCCAAGTGTATGGGGGAAGCGGTAAATGTGATATATCTTGCTTTTCAGTAAGGCTTTTGACAAAGTCCCACATTTCATTCTCCTAAGCAAACTAGGGAGATGTGGTCTACATAAAATTCTTATAAGGTAGGTGCGAAACTGGTTGAAGGTGCAAAACTGAACTTGGAGTAGTTTTCAGTGGTTCACTGTCAAACTGGGATATCTAGTGGAGCCCATCAGTGGTCAGTCCTGTGTCTGGTACTAGTCAATATTTTCATTAATGACTTGGATAATGGAGTTGAGAGTGTGCTTGTAAAATGTGCAGATAAAACTGAGCAGGAATGGGTTGCAAGCACTTGGTGGATAGGATTAAAATTCAAAATGACTGTGACAAATTGGAGAATTGGTCTGAATTAAAACGATGAAATTCAATAAAGACAAGTGCAAAGTACTATACTTAGGAAGGAAAAATCAAATGCACAACTACAAAATGGGGAATAAATGACTAGGTGGTAGAACTGCTGAAAAGGATCTGAGGGTAATAGAGGATCACATGCTGAGTATGAGTCAGCAATCTAATGCAGTTGTGAAAAAGGCTAATATTCTGCAGTGTATTAACAGGAGTGTCATGTGTAAGACACAGAAGGTAAGTGTTCCACTGTACTCGGCACTGGTGACTTGAGGCCTCGGCTGGAATACTGTGTCTAATTCTGGGCACCACACTTCAGGAAGGATGTGGATAAACTGGAGAGAATCCAGAGGAGAGCAACAAATGATAAATGTTTTAGAAAACATGACTTATGAGGAAAGGTTTAAAAAAAAACCAAACTGGGCATTTTTAGTCTTGGCGAAAAGAAGACTGAGGGAGCACCTGATAAGTCTTCAAATAGGTTAAGGATTGTTATTAAAAAGGACAGCAATCAATTGTTCTCCATGTCCGTGTAGGACAAGAAGTAATGGGCTCAATGTACATTTAGGCTAGATATTAGGAAAAACTTTCTAACTGTAAGTATAGTTAAACTCTGGAATAGGCTTCTAAGGACGGTTATGGAATCCCCATCATTGGATGTTAAGAACAGGTTGAATAAACACCTGTCAGGAATGGTTTAGGTTTACTTGGTCCTACTCAGTGCAGGGGCTAGACTTGATGATTTCCCAAGACCCCTTCCAGCCCTACATTTCTATGATCTTCCCACCCTTTCTGCTCTGCCAATGGCAATCACTAGTCTTAACATCCCATCTAGCTACTTCTCTCGGCATCTCTGTCCCATTTTTCTAGTCTGTTCTTTATATTTGGAACATAATCTCTGGACCTGTTTACCAAAGCACCTCCCTCACTGCATTCCCATCCCTCAAATTCTGCCTCCAAGCCCACAAGAAGTGACAAAAGGAAGGAGGGAATTAAAAAAAAAAAACAGAATAGAATCATCACAACTTGCATGTGCCTTGCTGAGTAGCCGTCTGATCTTCCTGACAGCACCCTTTTCCTTCCTCTCCATTCCCCATTCTTGTCTGTTTATGGCCTTCACTTGTAATGTCATGACACGTCAAGAATCTATGCCCTGTGGACACAGACTATGTATTCACCTCTTTCTCAGGCTCCAAGGGGTATCCAATAACAAATTATTCATAAATAAACATGGTTCCAACTTTCATAATGTGACCAAGTTCATATAAGTTCACAAGGCAGATTTAGGTGGCCTTTTTCACTTATAAAAAGATGTCTTGTCTGGGTGGCGCCGTGTGCTAACCTCAGACCTACTGAAGTCAATGTGCCTCTTTGTAGGTGCAAAGCTCTGATTACAAAGAGCAAATTGCAAGGTTTATAACATGGACTGTATAGGTCAAATTCTCTGCTGGTGTACACAGGTGTAATATAGAGGGCACCACTTTATAGGCATCTTACGCCAGCATGGAATTTGACCTCTTGTCTTGTGTGATCTCACTAAACTGGGCAGAGATTGAGCTTCACATCCTACAACTTTTAAAGCCACACTATTCCTCTTGATCAATGAGAGGAATAGGTGAGTGTGATTGGGTATATCAGGCCCTTTGAGGCCCCCTGCTGGAGGCCTCGTAGTCCTATTACACCCTGCCCCAAGAAAGAGCAGTAGAGCTGGGTCCTCCAGGCTGCCTAGTGAGGCTGCAGAGAAGCAGCCAATCGGAGCCCAGCAGGCTCATATAAAAGGAGCTGCTGGACAGAACAGAGCAGATCAGTTGCTGGGTAGAGCCAGAGGGGTAAGGAAGGTGTTACAGGCTGATGACTTGGACTCAAGCAAGACTTCAGCCCTGAGGTAAGGGTGAAGCTGAATGTGATGGGGCTAAGAAGGGAAGTGGCCCAGGGAAATGCAGTAGCAAGTAGTTAAAGGGAAGCAATCAGCAGCTGCTAGTTTTAGGGTCCCTGGGTTTGTACCCAGAGTAGTGGGCAGGTTCCCCCCTGCCCTGCCACAGGCAGAGGGACCTAAGCCCAGAGAAGGAGCTTAACCAAGCCCAGAAAAGGGGACAGAAGACCCCAAACAGAGTCAGCATTTAATTGAACTGTGTTAACCTCTGAAGGGGATGGAACTGAACTAATGCCTCAGCTAGGGTCAGGAAGGTTCAGAGCAAAGAGTCTCCAGGGAGGGGCCCAGGGGCACTGCTCCCTAACAGAGCAGGTAGCATTGGAAGCTAGCCCAGGTGGGGCCAAGGCTAGTCAGGGTGCTGTGATAGGCTCTGTTAGACTTACTGAGACCTGAGCCTGGAGACAGGGCTATGGACCAAGATGTTACAGAGGGTACCGTGAGAGGCCCTGTTGGACTTGCACCCTGGAAAGGGTCTGTTTTGTTTGTACACCTATAGGCACCGTGTGACTCAGCCAGAGGGCCGAGGCACTGAAAACCTGTTTTAGAAGTTTAACTATCAACAGGGGTTACCACAGCAGAGCAAAGTTGAGAGAGTACAAATGCAGACAAACCTGGCCCATTGGGGCGCTCACATGAGCTCACAATGAGATTTGAACTAATGCTTCCCTGGTTCATATCTCAATGCGCTTTCTCTGAAGCTAAAGGGAATTTTGATTAACAGTCAAATAATTTTTCCCTTTTTTATGGGGAAAATAATCAGAATCTACCATATGCAGTGAGATAGGAGAAAGTCTTACCCTCTGAAACATGCTACTTCCTTTAGAAATATGTATTTACATTTTTTAAAGTGATTGCTCCCTGTTTTCACAAAGTCTAATTTACAGAGTTGCTATTAAACTGCTTTTTCTGGATAACATTTTATCTGCCTGTTCTATGCTAATATAATCAGTCATGCTGTACATCTCTTTCCCACCTCTTCTTCCCCATAAATTTATTCAAAACTATTCTAGCTAAAACTGAGTGGATTATTTCATTTGCCTACTGAAATGCTAGGAGCTATTTGGCTTTGAAGAAAGGTGGAGACCCCTGTTGTGTGATGCTCTGACATCTCCTTGAGGAATCAGGGACGTGTTGTGAAGCAATAGGAGGAATCAGGGAATATGGATATAAAAGCTGCTTTTCCTTTGAAAAGATTAAAAAGGGAAATTAAACAAAATACCAAAATCTACCACAGGCCAGTTTAAGTAACTCCCCATCAAATACACTAGCATATGCATGAAAGCTTATGGTTCAGAGTCAGTCCTCTTCTGCTGCTATGTTCTCTCCAATCCTATTCAAGCTTTCCCAAGCAGAGCCTTCCCAAACTGGGACCCTATAGCTCTCTAGTTCAGTCCTCTTTATAGGAAGGAATTACCCATAATCCCTAACCTAAAGAGAAGTCTCCTTTTTCATTCAGAAACACCCCACTTACTCTCCCATGATGTAAACTGATCAGATAACTCACGACCCCTTTTGAATATACAAAGATAATTCTGTAAAATCACATTCCTTAATTGTGTCATTTGGACACACCAGGAACAAAATAGTCACCCAACTCCCTCAAAAACACATTTCCCAGAAGAAGTTCTCAGACTTCTCACCCGTTTCACAGACACACAACCTCCAGCCTTTTGCTGTAATATTAGGAACTTGTATTGGGGGTGGGGACACCTAAGGCAGTGGTCACTCGGCTTCCCATGGCAGAATCAAACACCTAACTGGCTTCCACATCAACACATCTAGGTCCTTCTTTTTTAATTACTATCCTTATCCAATATATAATTGGCTTCCTGAATATTTACTCTCCTCAGAGAGCGCTCAATAAATAACTTTGAACAGCAACCCTCTGTGCAATACCAGTCTTTCAAAGCATTCTTCTTTCCCTATGCTGTTGTCTGAGAGTCACATTTCAGGATTTACCACAGATCACATCAAACTACATAAGTTAGTAGCTCATAAAAGGAGAAACAAACAGCCTCCTGGTCTCTCACACGGTGGCCACGATGTAGAGTGCATCCCACAGAGAACCTTCTGCTCGTGTTCCTGACCCCTGAGGGTTCTGTGCGGGTACAGGGCTCTGTCAGTGTCTTGTTGGAATTGGATCTAGCTGAGCCATCATGGCCTTTGAGTGTGGAAATCTGTTTGCTTTGTCAAAGCCTAAGCAAGTCGTCGTCTTGCAGAATGCCCCTGTGTTTCTTGTCCTGTCCCCCTCCTGCGAGGGAGTAGCACTCCTCAGACCGTTCCAGTGACTAATGGTGAAGTGGACACTTGGGTTTTCTTGGAGCAGCTATTAAACAAAAGCTTTTGTATATGTTTTAATACATTGTTAAAATCTTTAAGGACTCCATGGAAACCCAGCTTTCAGTCTTTTGAATCATGTCTCTCTAGAGCAACTAATGTAGCACAGCACACACAATGCTATGATGATGCAGCTGGCATCAAAGCACTAATATAAACTGTTGTTAGAAATGGCAAAAATTGCAACACTCCAGTCCTTATATGCACATTTAATCCTTTGCTTGGTCCAGGGAGCTCTCATTACTACTTTGCCATATTGGTTTTATTTATTAATACATGGCCAGATTAGGGGTCTCTTGTTCTATTGAAGATTTTTTCCCCATGCTTTCCTACCTCCCTCTAGCAGTGATGTCATTAACCTGGGCAAACCCCCTGTGCAAGAAAATAAGGAGATGATGTTGTGCACAGCACCTTCTTATTGGGATTTATTATTATATTGCAGTGATTCCTAGGAGCCCTGCTCATGAACCAGGACCCCATTGTGCTAGGAGCTGTACAAACACAGAACAAAAAGATGGTTCCAGCCACAAAGAACTTACACTCTGAGTATAAAACCAGAGACACCATTGGAAATGTAATAGGTGGGCAAGCTGGCAACAACGGCAGGGTGGGCCTAGGCCATGAAAGGCCTTGGAAGTGAAGACAAGTTGTTTGATATAATGGAGGAGGGGTGCAAAGAGACAGGTCAGGAGAATGCTCTTCATAGTAGTGCTTTGAATGGCTACGTTTGCATTTGCCAAGGCTAGAGAAGAGGAGTTGTCTTAACGTTAAGCAGTATATTCACTAAAATCGAATAGCAACAGAGCTAGCTCACATTTATAGTCTCTGAAACATGCTCTGGGTACAATAGGTGGCTGTCCTAACTACAGATGATCTAAGCCCTAGAATTTGATGTAGATTTTGTACACCCCCGAGTTCATGGGTGCTCTGTCCTGCATACCAGTTGAGACCAATGTGAGGATAGGAGCACTAGCAGAACATGCATCCAGATCTGGGGTTAGCTTCTGACTCTCTCAGCTGAGGTGAGAGGTGTTTGAATCCAAATATTCCTTAGTGGAAACCTTAGCTCCATCTATATAAAACTTTAAGCAGAACCAAAATCATGAGAACAGAAACACTGCTGCTAGCAGAAAACGTGACACGTTTTTCACAAAGTCATATTTGTGGGAAGTTTCTCCCTCCCCTTTATTTTTTTTGGTGCAAATGTAAAAGAAATTAATCCCATGGTGACATATAATTTGTCATCATTAGCAGGAAACAGAATTTATTTGTGCTGAAAGGCGATTTGTAAGACTTAAACAGGCCAGCTCAAAATTTCAGCAACCACTGATTGAGCATTGTTGACTTGACAGCAAAAGTAACCGTAACTTGCACTTAATGAATGCTTTCATGCAGTATGCACAGTCCTCCAAGAGTCCTTATTTCAAACTATTTAATGCTGTACTGAACATTTGAGTCTGATAGAGGTTGAAACAGTCAGGATTATGCTTTCATTTGAATTTGAATTTTTAAGGGGAGGGGAAGCAGATGCTATTGTTTCATATGGCGTACAGCCCAGCATGCCCTGCTACTCTAAAAGATTGCAAGCCAGCCTGATGTTGGCCTTTGAATAATGTACAAAAGTGTGCCTGCCTATTCCTTTGTTCACATACTCCTCTGATTGCATATATTGATTCCTTTCTGTAAGGGTAAAAAAACACAGGAAAATAATCAGCCGTGTCCCACATCAGTCACTGGAAACTTGAGAGTGAGGCACTTGCTTCAAAATGACTGGACAGCTACTGTATGACATTGTGCTGGAGGGTGACCGATGTTGTTAGAGCCAGAGACTGTAGACTGGACGTTAGTTTAAAGGAGAGGGCTAATTCACAGCACTCGACACATCTTTGGATGGACAATTCATCTGTCTGATATCCAGGAACTTGAATTATTTCCTAATTATTACATGCTATAGGCAGCTGGTCTGTCTGCCCAGCTGAGGAAGGATTAATACCACACCCACGGACTGCTCAGGCCCTTTCTTCAGGGCACACTTTAATGGCTGCACTGCCAATCTTCAGCCCCCATTTCCCCCCCCTCAAAAAACACAGGCTGATGTAAACCCAACAGCTAACTTTCCTTGTCCCGGTGCTTCCATGCCACAGCCTCTCTGCTCCTAGCAGCTCTTCTCCCGATTTCCCCCTTCAGGTCATCGGCCTGGGAGTCCCTCTGCTCCAAGGCTGGCCCTATGAGCCAACCCACTTCCTGTAGCTCCTGCCAGCTGAGCTCGTTCCGCCCTCAGAGGAATGAGGTGCTCAGGCATTCACCTGACCCCTCTCCAGCCAGGTCTGACTGTCTCCTCCTCGCCCCCCCCCCCGCCAGGCCCAAATGGCTATCCTTAAAGGGGCAGTTTGTCCAGCCACTCCCCTCCTCTCTGGGCACATCTACACTCCAAAGAAAAACCCACCGTGCAGAGTCTTAGAGCCTAAGACAATTGACTGACTCGGGTTCGAGGGGCTCGGGCTGCGGGGCTACACATAACAGTGTAGACATTACCCACACAGGCTGGAGCCTGGGCTCAGAGACCCTCCCCGTCACTGAGTATACGAGCCCCACCTCCAGCCCGAGTGGGGATGGCTACACTGCTATGTTTAACCCCACAGCCCGAGTCCCAATGAGTCTGAGGCTCTGAGACTTGGTGCTGTGAATTTTCCATTGCAGCGTAGATGTACCCTCAATGCTTTCTCAAAACCCGTGTTCACCATCTCCCCCCCGCCAACTCACCCACATTCCTGATTTGCTTGACCCTTGCATGTTTGGTAGATACTTGGATGTCTCATAAAGAAAGGTGGCATTTGTACAAAAATTGTAGCATTGTTAGGCACTGCTTTTGTAACGCCGACAGACCCCAGTCGTCAGTGGGCGGGATCAAACCTGGGATCTTGGGAGTTAAATGCATGAGCTAAAAGCCAACTGGCTGTTCTCTAAGGCTGTAGAGCAGACTCATTAATCTCTCTAAGTGGTCTCGGTGCCACTAGATGGGCCAGAGCACCAACGCCAGGAGGTTTGTGGGTTATAATTGCAAATGTCTTCCACTGGCTTTTCATGACCATGTACCTCATGTAAGCCATCCGCTGCTCTAGAGTCCAGAGCTCATCTTCATCAGGAATTGGATCACATTGAGCTATAGTAAGATATATGGTGAGGCTTGCAGCTGGGGCACTTGTAATGTAACGTAATAGGCAGCTATACACAGCACACTGGTTTACAAGATATGTAATGCAGCATTATAAAACAGCTTGAACTAAAGCTGTGATCTGATTGCTTGGTGAAGATTAGACCTTGGCAATGAAAAGAAGCAGATAAGGAGCAGACCTGTAGACATAATTTGGTGAAAGAGCAGCATCAAAAGTTCCTGGCAGTCTGTGCTGCAGGCTGGACACTCGTCTTCATGTAGCCATTCACGTGGAGAGGGGAAGTGTTGGGTGTCTTGCAATAACTGTAAGAAGGGTTTGAGTGTCAAGTTGCTGGATGAGATTGCACCATTACAAAGCTCCCAGTTCTCCAGTAGGAAGAGCTGCTATCTACCATGTCAGAGGTCACATGCAAATTATTAAAATGGCTAGTCCATATTGGACCATTTACCGCTGCAGCTTATTGTGACGTTTTGGGGTTCACCCTGGCCAGTGAGGGATTCAGCCACCGTCTATCTTGTAACCCTGGGTGTCTTGTTGCTGTATGACTTTAGTTCAGAGCTCTGATCCCCGCAGTCTGCTAGGAGCTCACAAGCCTCTCCCTGTTTTTGCCCAATCTCGTTACGCCTTGCATGCTGACCTTAAAACTCTTCCAGCCCTGAATTTGCCCCAAACTTGTCCTATTGCAGGGACCAGTCCCTCTCTCTGGACCCTCACAGAGATGGTGTTAAGTGTGCTGTCTCCACAGTAAAACGCTCCACGCGGTCAGCGTTCTGGAAGCCCACATTCTACTCAACTTGGGCAGCACTGATCATAGGTGCCAACTTTCTCCGGCGCCGGTGGGTGCCCGCCCCCCCTGCCCCTTTCCCCGCCCCTGGCCCTGCCCCAACTCCACCCCATCCTCGCTCCTGGCCCCACCCCCATCCCCAAAGTCCCTGCCCTAACTCCACCTCCTCCCTGCCCCTATTGGATCCCTTCCCCAAATCCCGGCCCCGGTCCCTCCTCTTCCTCCAGCGTGCCACGTTCCCTCTCCTTCCCCCTCCCTCCCTGCCTCGCAAATCACCTGTTTCACGGCGCAAGCGCTAGGAGGGAGGGGGGAGAAGCAGGATGCGGCGGCGCGCTCGCGGAGGAGGCGGAGGTGAGCTGGAGCAGGGGGGTGGGGCCATGGGGAGCTGCCCGTGGGTGCTGAACACCCACCAATTTTTTTTTCCGTGGGTGCTCCAGCCCCGGAGCACCCACGGAGTCGGCGCCTATGGCACCGATGACTTATAATAAAAGCAAAACGAGTGTGTTAACAATAGAACATGGATTAAGTGATGCCAAATAAGAGAGAAAGGTAGAAATGGTTACAAGTAAATAAAAGAGAAAACGTGCATCTAAAAGACAGTCTTTGTTCATCCTCAGTCTCCTTTCCAGCTTTTTATTGGCCAGCCAGGTCAGGACCCCTCAGAGCACAAATCACTTGGCTTCTTTGTCTCCTCGGTGAAGGGTAAAGATGGAGTCTCTGTTCCTTATATCCCCAAAGGAATTGCCTTTGTCTTACAAGTCAGGATTCAATCTCCTGTATGTCTCTGTGGTACAACAATGTTGGCATCCTTTCATCTGTGAGAGACGGTAGGAATTGCAGCCTATGATGTAGATGGTTTGCAATGTCTCATGGGACTGAATAGTCCAATTTGAGATTTGCATGATCTTTGGCAGTTATTACAAATGTCTGTATTTTGGTTGGGAGGTGCTTGCTTCCTATGGGCTCTTTTCTCTTCAAGCTGTAGGAGCCAACTTCTGTCATGGACTTTGATACCCTGATGGAGATGATAGTGCCACTTGTTACGATCATTTGCCAAGTTTTCCCATTGGTTAGGATAAATTCCTTCATATCTCACTTGCATGTGTCTTTATAGCAAAGCTTGGGATGTGCTGTTGTTCTCTTGGATAGCTCCCCGTATAGCATGTCCTTGAGTATACGTCCATCTTCCAACCTACTCAGGTGGCCCAGCCAGCGTAGTAGTCTTTGCTTGAGCAGGGCTGTCATGCTTGGTAAATTTGCCCTTTGAAAAACCCCTGCGTTGGTGACTTTATCCTGTCATTTGGTGTTGAGTATGCGGTGTAAACAATGTAGGTGGAAACTGTTTAACCTTTTCTCCTGATGAGCATAAGTTGTCCATGTTTCCCCACCATACATGAGAGTGCTGAGGACGCAGGTTTGGTACACTAGCATTTTGATCTTTATGGTCAGCTTTGCTTTGTTCCAGGCTCTTTTAGTCAGTCTGCTAAAGATGGTGGCCGCCTTTCCAAGGCGAACATTTAGTTCTTCATCCAGTGAGAGGTTGGTGGTCACTGTCGAACCTAAACAGCTGAACTTCTGGACGACTTCTAGCTGGTTTTGTATTTAAGGTAATTGAAGGATCTTGTGGAACCTCCTGTCCTAATACAGCTGTTTTCTTGATGCTGATGGTGAGAGCAAATGCCTGACTGGACTTGAAAGGCAGTCCATGAGTTCTTGTAATAGATCTTCATTGTGGGCTATGAGGGGAGCATCATCAGCAAATAGAAATTCCCTGATTAGCACCTTTTTGACTCTGGTCTTTGACTTAAGTCAGGACAGGTTGAAGAGATCTTGTGTGGAGATGCACTCAGTCTTTCATGTCCTTAAACACACAGTTCAAGTGTACCGAGAAGAAGATTCCAAAGAGTGTAGGGGCAAGAACACATCCTTGCTTCCCTCTGCTTTTCATCTCAGAGCTGTCCGCAGTGGACCCGTCAAACTGGACAGTTGCTCTCATGTTGTTGTGCAATGAACGTATACGACTTAACAGGGTTGGTGCGCATCCTATCTTTTCTAGTATTGCAAATAGACCTGCTCTGCTGACTGTCGAATGCTTTGGTTCGGTCCACAAGGGCGATGTACAATGGCCTCTGTGGTACAGGAGCCACGCTAATTTTCTGCCTCTTGAGTTCAGGATCAGGATCACCCTTGCTGGTTTAGCTCAATAGCTTTGACTGCTCCATATGTAAACGGAGGTAAACCCACATGTCTTTGTCTAGGACGGACCAGTTTATCACCTTTCCATAGGTTAGGCTATTTTGTCTTAAACCCGTTCTAGTAACTTTATACGAGGGGAATGCAGAACTCCACATATAACATTAACACATGCGTTTTACAAAGATTTATAACCAGCATGTTAGCTTTCATATGATACCTCACAAGGACATTTTGTACAGGTTTTATTGCAGTAGAGAGTACGGTGTGAATACAGGGGTGCCTGGGGTCCTACTTACAGGAGACAAATAGGAACTCTGATTAAGAAATGCATTTGGGAGCATAAACTCCCCAAGGGACCATACTTCACAAACCTATATTATGATATTACACTAGAGGCCCCATGATTTATTGACTAGGAGTCAGGACAACTAGTTCTATAGGTAGCTCTACTGCTGATCTGCTGTGGCCTTGGGCACATCATTTCACCTTCACTCTGTGCCTGTTTTCCCCGCCCACCTCTTGTTTGTCTCGTTTAGATAGTAAGCTCTTCAGAACAGGGGCTGTCTCTTCCGGTGTGTTAGTACCTAGCATGATGGGACCCCAATCTCGACTGGGGCTTGTGTGCTCTGTAATACAAATATAGAGTAACATAAGCCCCTGAGAATAAAGGAGGCTTAGGTTTGTATCATGTAGCTAAGAGCCTAGTGCAATTCACCCAGTATGAACAAGATGTTTAATCACCAGCGAGGATATAGCTGGAAGAAATCTAGAAAATGCATTTGCTTGATTAAATATATGAAGGGGATGGGGTTGCCTGTGACAGCTGGGGACTGGACTCTGTGGCCCAGAGGTCTCTTCCTCACCTATGTCCTGTATATGAACTAACTTGGACCAATTTAGTCCTTCTAACAAGAATGTTGTCATGGGTCTTGAGATTCAATAGAGCAGTGTGGAATTGAACATTTAACATGGCAGAGCTCGAACGCCTGCCTCAGTTTCACCATAAAGAGTCCCCAGTAACTCCATCCAAGCTGATCCTGTGGCTTATTACAAAAACCTAGTTCAAATAGTCCTCAACAAGAATCCCAAACGTAGTTCATTTCCCACACCCAGTGTATATAGTCCTTCCCAGCAGGCACCCCCAGCAGCCTCTCTGCCTTGCCAGGCTCCTGTGTCTTCTGCCACAGCTAGGCTCCTCATCAATCCTCTTCTGTCCTTCTGCCAGGCCGGTCACTCTAGCCCCACTAACTGGAGTGCAACCCTGCTCTTCCTCGCTGGAACCCTGATGGCTTCTCTGCTGGGAGAGCTTTACTTGGGAGTATCGTTCGCTCCCCGCAGCCCTCTCACTGGGTCTGGCTGTCCGGCATGGAGACGTCAGCGGGGAAGCTGCTTCCTGCTTCAGTCCTCTGGCCCTGCTCTCTGGCTTAGGGAAGTCAGCAAACCCCTCTTGCTGCTCTCCTTTCCATCAGCCTTCCCCCAAGAAACATCTTCTGCTTCTTTCTGGGGCCTGCCACTGGTCCCTGGCAGCTTTCTCCTGCCCCTGACTCCCACTCAGGCAGCTCTAACACACCAGGAGTCTCTCACTGGGGCTCTCCCCTAGCTCTGATTCTCCTTTATCCTCGATAGCCCCAGGTGCTGTCCCTCCCTCTGAATCGGCCAAGCTGGTACTGGAGCCAATCACCCTGGGGCAGTGGCATTGCACTTGCAGAGACCTGGTAGAGCTGGGCTGGGAATTTTCCATGGAAAATTTTTTTTGGTTGTTTTGTTTTTGTTTTGATTTCAACCAAATTGAAATTTTCCTGTGAACTTTGTTTTGCAGAAATTTTTAAATACAGTTGAGGGGAAAATCTCAACAATATTTTTTTTTGTTTTGGCTGATGGGACTCAAATCAAAATATTTCAGATTTTTGAACTGAACCAAAATGTTTAGTTTTGAGTCAATTCAACATTAAATTGCAGCTCTGTATGGTGCCACATTGAACTGTAATGCCCAGGAGGCAGGCCCATTCTTTCCTATGGATGGGCTCCTTGTGCAGACTACATCTCCCATGATGCACCCGGGTCGCCTACTCTCTGACTGAGCTGCCTGTATACATCCTGTAGTATATATGTTCTTTCCTAGCCTGGCTGTGCAGTGAGGGCAGGGTTCTGATTCCAGTTGAGAGAGATCCATTGACTTCAGTAGAATTACTTGAGGAATAAGGTGCTACTCAACATATGGGGGCAGAATTGGAGCCTTCGCATTTAATTACCATTGAACTAGTGCAGGTGTGGCCCCCCTGCTGAGTGATAGCCTATTGCAGGGCTTTGTAGGTTGGTTTCCTGTTGGAGGAGATAAGTGATGCAGAGTCTGAGTATATTCTTAGTGCAACTTGTTCTGTTTACATGTGCACACCAGTCCTGGAACAGAGGCACTCACAAACAGCACACACCAATTCCTTCTTACACGGCTTTCAGCCCAAACACTAGCTCCTCGGTGTTACTCGGCCCCAAGAATTGACTCTAGTTACAGAGATTAAAGCAGAGAACAAACTCTTCTGCTGTTTTCAACAGCTCCTTCAAAAAGAAACTTCATTGCAAAACTAACATAGTGTTTCTTCAAAACTGACCAGTGGTTGCATGCCAAGAAAATGAAACTGTGAAACTATGGATACCAGCA
>NW_020664440.1:995712-1037171 GCF_002925995.2 Terrapene triunguis
CTCTTGTCACCCCATGGTATGAGCCCATTCTCATTGAAAGAATCCTAAACATAAAAAGATGCATCACTGTTTTTCCATTTCCTGCCTGAGCTTTGTGGTCTGCCTCCTTGTTTCTAAGCAAGGGGAGAGGGATGTTGACAGGAATGTAAATGAAGCTGGACATGCACTTCACAAAAGGTGACAGCAAAGGAAAACCAATGACTTTGTTCTATCAAGAGATCCAAATATCCCATCCTTGAGCATAACATTCAAAGCACTCAAACTTGCAGGGCCATTTTCTCAAAGTATGTTCTCTATTGGTCAATTTGCATTGAATTAAAAAAAAATGGCAAATGCTGGGTGTTACTTGCTACAACACTGCAGCGCTAAGCTCTAGCTGAAATCCATGCTCCTGGAGTTAATTTTTTGAAACAACAACGATTCAGACTGGCTCTGGATGGCAGCAGTGGCACAGAACAGAGCGTGTTTTCCTTAAGTCAGAGAGTCTAATGCAAACTGAGGTGGAAAGTGACTGCAGAAATCTGATAAAACTGCAGAGGTGTCTGAAGAACTCCCTTCCATGGCAAGGCTGCTGTGAGCTTTGGTCTGACAGAGACTCTGTAATCCTAGGTGCAAACAGAGGATTTTATAACCTAATTTTGGAGAACGATCCCTAGCATCTCCACCTGCTCAATTTCTATTGCAGTTACAGGCTTCTGCATGTTTGATACTAGTGCTAATATGGTAAAATATTTGTTAAATCTCCTTAAAGGAGCAGAACGTGGCTAGGGAGGGCATTCATTCTTTATATGGCTTTAACCCCACAATACATATGCTAACAAACTTAAACTTAGGGTTAGGCTTTGTTTAAGTTTGTTAGCATATGTATTGTGCTGTTAAGTTGGTCAGGTGGGGGGACAGAAGGTGTTTAAACAGTGGGTTTTTTTTTATTCTGTTTCTCTCCATTCGTCTGAATTATCCATGACATCCATACTGCATCACATCAAGTCCAAATCATTAGGGGAATGCCTCTGCTTGTACTAACCAGATGATGTTTGGATTCTGATGTCAATCCAGTTCTTCAGCCTGACGGGAATCAGGTGTTGTCCCCAGTGTACATAGAATTCTTCTTTGCAGCCAAACTAGTCTAACATGCATTTTTTTGTTACCTGGAACTGGTGCAGCAAAACAAAGAAAACAAATGCCTCATTTTCCAGCTTTGTGGGTGAGAGAACTATAAGTGAAGATTATAATGCCAGACACTGACTGCCTTAAACCAGCTGCCTCAGGAATCTGCCAAGAACTTTGCTGAAAATATGTTCTTCATCTTAGCAATGGATCTAAGACTTATCACACATCTGCCCACCTTATATTCGAATGAAGCTCCTTCTGATCTGACAGCTCAGGCATTGTCAGTTTCATCCAGAACAATTTACAAACTTGGAACCTAATTCTGTAAACCCTTAATCATTTGATCAATCCCACTGAAGACAATGGGATTGATTTGCATGACTATGGACCACTTTAGTCAGTGAGGGCATAGTGGCTGGCACACGTTCAGGTTAATGGGCTTCAGTGTTCCTTTGCAGTTACCGGGTTTACGAACCTTAAAAAGTTATGTGCTCAGGTGGTGTAAAGCATAACACAGGTTTTTAGGTTTGCAAATCTGTGAACTTCTGCCTCTTTGAGATTTTATTTATTTTATTTCAGAATCTCTTTTGGGAATAGTCATGTATGGGAAATAGCTGGTACTTATGATTCTGCTATTTCTATGCATGTATATTCATCTTGGTATCTGAAGTTATGAGTATTAGCTATGTTTACTACATGTTAACGCCGACAAGGTATTTAGGCAGCACATGAAGGGACAAGTCAAGTTGAATGGCCCACTAAGGAACACTTAGCTCACAATGGACCCTGGAAAACGCCTGTCTACACTTTTTGTGAACGTTCTAACTAGAATATGGGTGGGGGTGATGGACATGTAACTTGCCCATGTGGCTCCAAACACCATCTTTCACAGATTTCCCTTTACTTGACAGAAGCTAAAAGGTCCTGGCCTGGAAACATCTCCATTTTGCCTCTTTCCTGCTCCAGCATTTGGACTATGAACATATACTAATGGGGCATTCTAACCAAGGGACTGAGGACTTTAAGGTAATCTGGAGCCTTCATATTTCCTTGATCCTTTGCAGATGGACCTATGAGTTGGATATAGTACAGAGACTGTTCTAGTCTCATTGATTGCTGATTTCTCCCTTGCAATGGACAAAGATCAGATGTCTGCTGACTTTCTCCCGTGAGTCAGCAGCCTTTGGTACCTGTGGTATAGGCAACACAGCCCTTGCTTGAGTGGTTTTGTTCTTTCCTCTCCAAATGTCAAAGCCTGTTCCCATTGAACGCAATAGCAAAACTCCTTTTGATCTCAATGGGAACAGGATTTGGCCCCAAGAGATCAGAGAATGTGATTTTGATCAATAGCTCATCTGGCCAGAGACAGTTCTCATGCACGTTCTGCCAGGCTGATTTTGATTGCCCCTCCTGTATGTCATGCTGAGGAAAATAAAACAATTTGGGCGCAGTTCTATCAAGATGTACATGGCACACACAGTTCTATGCCTCTCTTCCATCAAACCCAGATGGTGCAGCATCTTTGCTTTCCTAGTGCCTGGCGGAGAGCAATACTTAGATAGAGGCAAGCTGGCAGAAGCTTAGTTTGGACGTAAGGGAGGCACTGATAGTGTGTTAAGGGAAAGTGGGGTGATTGTCCTTCCTATCCTTCTTTCATTGAAGAAGTTTTCAATGTGGGGTGCTGCTGGATCCTCAATGACACCTGGAAGCATCATTCTACAGTTGCATCTGTTTAACAGATGCAGTTCTAAAATTTTAGACAGGTAAGGGGGGTGTCGGAGGGGATGGGGAGAGCATGGGGACCCTGGGCTGGGGGCGGGAAGCGGAAGAGTCGCATGGAGGGTCCCATGCCCCCCCTTGTGTCCCTCCCATGAGTGCAGTACTGGCAAGAAATGACTTCTACTTGCACCACTGCTGTTGACCCACCCTCTGAGCAGGTGTTGGAGCCCCACGTAGAACTACTGATGTTCTGCTGGCTCGTGGGGACAGCTGCAGCTTGTTAACTCCACCTGCAGTATAAGGGGCTCTCTAGGGAGTGGGGACTAGGGATGGGTGGAAACCTGAGAAACCACTCAACTCAGGCTGAGACTTGTTAAGTTACCAATAAAGGCAAACACCAGGAAGAAGAGTGAGTTTGGATCATGGTTCAGGGGTCTGCAAACTCTGTGCAGGATGGGGACAGAGGGAGTGCTTGTTTGCAGCACAGAAAACTCCCTGGACACTACAAGGGAAAACCTGCATCCTTTTTTTATTGCTCAGCAATGCCCGTCTGTAATAGCTGGAGCAAACTGCTCCGGTTTGAAGAAAGAGCTATTGAAACCTGATGTAACAAGCTCCCTCAGTAATACTGACCTGAATCCAAGTGCACAGGGCTCCTGGGAGCCGTAAAACCTTCAAAATGACCTGCAATAGCTTTTCCACACATACATCTGAGATCTCAGAACTTCCAGGGTTAGAGGCAGGTGCTGCGTATTTCACTAGGAAGCTGAGAACCTCCCCTTTTCAGCATTCTTGAGCTCCCACTTCTAGCTGTGCAGTTGTGAGAGTGACTTTAAACTTACCACTGGGCTATCTTTGTGTGTTGCCTGCCTCGTCCTGAATCAGGTCAGTTTCTCTTTGAGGGGAAATCTCCAGGTTTGATGGAAAGAAGGAAAAGTTCCTTTGGCAGCTTGACTGACACAAGATCTCTTGGTTTTTTGTTTTGGTTTTTTTGCCCCCCGCCCCCAAAATCTGCTTGTGAGTTTTGATGCCCGTGGAGATGGATTATTGGGCAGATAGCCAGTGTTCCTGGGGGGGCCTGTTATTGATGGTACACCAGGGACTGTGGGGAGCTGGGCTGGGAGCAGTTCAGTCACATGGACAGAGCAGCTCAGGATTTAATAAAGTTTCACTTGTTCAAACTTAAAGTGCACTCAGCTTCACGCTAGTGAATGAAACATGGTGCCGGTGTCAGAGCTGAGTTTTCTGCAGGGCAGCAGCTGGCACCATGAACCGTGGATCTCCCTGTAAAGCAGCCCAAGAGCCCTGGATTTCAGACACAAACCTAGCCCAGAAGTCCACTGCCTTCAGCCTCACAGCAGTCCTAGGAGCCCTGGTGACCTATTGCTTCCCAAAGCAGAACAAATGTGTGAAGCAACACATGTTTTGCATTAGAGACCAGTGTAACCTAAGAGCATCCCAATGCCAGAGGGCAAGGGGCTCCCTGATATCTGTTCCACCTGGCCTGACCAGTTCAGTGCACCCCTATTCATTAATGTCATGAATTGTATCAGATTTGTGTCATGTAAAGTATTTTTGGAAAACTAACACCACACTTATCATTCATATTCCTGCGTGGTATCTGTATGGTAAATGCCCCAGGGACCATACAAATGTGAAGGAAATGTGTTCCCCAGACTTGTAGTGGGAGGGGGGAAATGGGTTTCTCCCAGACAAATGACAAGCCAATGTCTCCAGCCAAGATTCATCAGTCCATTGGCAATCATGGCAAGTGGCCATTCATTTGCAAAGGAGTGGGCAGGAGCAGATCAGTTAGGGGTATGGAACAACTTCCACATGAGGAGAGATTAATAAGACTGGGACTTTTCAGCTTGGAAAAGAGACGACTAAGCGGGGATATGATTGAGGTCTATAAAATCATGACTGATGTAGAGAAAGGAACTAAGGAAGTGTTATTTACTCATAGCACAAGAACTAGGGGTCACCAAATGAAATTAATAGGCAGCAGGTTTCAAACGAACCCAAGGAAGTATTTCTTCACACAACACACAGTCAGCCTGTGGAACTCTTGCCAGAGGATGTTGTGAAGGCCAAAACTATAACAAGGTTTAAAAACCAAACCAAAAAAAAAAAAAAAAAACTAGATAAGTTCATGGGAGATAAGGTCCATCAATGGCTATTAGCCAGGATAGGAAGGGATGCAAAACCATGCTCTGAAGTGTCCTCTGTTTGCTAGAAGCTGGGAGTGGGCGACGGGATGGATCACTTGATGATTCCCTGCTCTGTTCATTCCCTCTGGGCACCTGCATTGGCCACTGTCGGAAGACCAGATACTGGGCTACATGGACCATTGGTCTGACCCAGTACAGTGGTTCTTATGTTCTTATCAATTTGCATTATAGCAAACACCATCAGGAGAAGAAACCAGCTTGGAATTTCCTTCTCCATCAGACTCCGTATCTCTTTCCTCAAAGCTTGCCTGAGCTTTATTTTGGGAGCTAATCTTCAGAAGAATCCATTTCAGATGTTCACTGGACTGTAAAGGAGGAGCAAAGGGAAAGTAAAACAAGTTTATTGAATTACAAAGAGGCTTTAAGTGAGATCATGGATAAGGGATAAAGTCTGAAATTATTACAAATAAAAGTGAAACAGGCTTTCTAGTGCTACAGACTTTACAGGCCATTGCCTAGGTACCAGTTAAGATTCAGACCGCTGGGGGAATATCACTATTGACCTCTCTCCATTCTGACAACTGACCATTTATTCCTACCCTGTGTTTCCTATCTTTTAACCAGTTACCAGTCCCTGAGAGAGCCTTCCCTCTTATCCCATGACCAGACCTCTTCATTATTGACTGCTCCCTCTATTTTTGTGTCATGCAAACTTTGTCAGTGTTTTTTGTTTTCTCCCAGGACACTGATAAAAATGTTAAATAGCGTAGCGTCAAGAATAGATTCCTGCAGGACCCCACTAGAAACACAGCTGTTCAATGATAATTCTGTTTACAACTACATTTTGAGACCTAAGTTGGGTAGCTTTTAATCCCTTTAATGTGTGTCATATTAAATTTCTTTCTAGTATTTTTTTAAAAATCAAAATGTTATGCAGTATTAAGTCAAATACCGTACAGAAGTCTATGTATATTACATCAGCGCTATTAACTTTATCAACCAAACTTTTAACCTCAGTGGGGAAAAAAGATGTCAAGTTAGTTAGACAGAATCTATTTTCCATAACCCATGCTGACTGGCATTAATTATATTACTCTCCTTTAATTAACATTGTTTGCTTTTTCTCTTAGCTGTAATGAGGGTAACTCCTGTTAGCCATAGGGGTCTATTGGCAATTCATCCTTTCAATCGTATTTTGTCACACAACATATTTAGCTAGATTGGTGGGGCAGGAAAGGGAATCTTCCAATAGACAGGGTTAAAGGGGCCATTAATGGAACAGTCAGGACAGAAATTAAAAACACAGCTTGCCTGCAGATTAGCATCTTGATACCCAACCTCCAGCTCCAAACTACAGAGACTACACAAAATAATCCCATTGCATTTAAAAACGGCAAATGAGAAGATGTTCGGGAGGCAAAACTTTACTGAAATTAACATAAAGCCCCTTTAATCAGCAAGTGTAATCCTCAGTAGGAAAAGAATCCAAAATGTATTTAAAATCTCTGAACGACCAGCCTCTCTAATGTGAAGCAAGGATCCAAGTAAACGAATGATTTGCTTAAAAAATTCTGACTAATCTTTGGAACATTAAAATTAATATAAACTTGTGATCTCAAGTTCTATCCACTTTAGATCTGGTTTCAGTAAGTACATATAATTTGGAATGGGACCTTCAGCTGTCTTATATGCAAATACTCAGGGAACACAGCCCGGTGTTTTAATCAGGGAGTATTTAGGGAGCTCTGCTGCACCATTTTGTGTATAATCCATAGATACATTTTAAATGAATTAAAATAGAAACAAATCCTATTTCAGAAGGGCAAAGTGCAACTGCGGAAACATTTTAAACAGGCCATCTTTCCTAAGCAAACAGTATTCTAATAGATTCTGGTTACATCTGCGAGCATTTTGAAAGTTGCAAACCTTTGTTCCGACATGCCAGTGACTTTCCAAAATATCCCCCTTTTGTGTTGAAAATTTCCATTGGTTCTATGGGCTTTTGTTTACTTTGCAAAATCACTTCAGCCCTGTAAGTTATGGGAGAGAGGAAAACAAGTGAACTTTTCCCACTTAAACAACGCTCTAGCCACCTTTATAAAAACAACCCCCCCCCCCACCACCACCACCACAACGAAAGCTACAGCAAAAATGCCTGTTGAAACTTGGCAAAGCTCCAGGCCCCCAATGGGTAAAGGATCAGAGCAACATCATGGGATCCTAAAAGCCCCATAACCAGCCAGAGAAGGGTCCTCCAGTCCCCCATAAGACTGTCTTCCAAGGGCCCCCTTTCAAGTCTTGGTGTAGCAGATATGCAGGCGGGTGGAGGGGCATGGTGGAGCACAGCCCCTGTCGGCCGAGTCCCAAGCAGGGCTGTGACCCATAGGGCAGCCTTATTGTAACTAGGCCCCAGGGTGATCTAAGATACACTGGGGGCCTCTCTAGGCCCCCAAACAGCCCAGGGTCAGTTTGTCGACAACATCCAGTGACCAATTATATCGCTGCCATTGCTGTGATAAAAATATGGAGATCAGCTATATCAAAAACCTTGGGTAAATCAATAAATAAAGCTCCATAAAGCTCTCTGGCTTGTACCTAGAGAAATCCCAATATTCCCAATGCACAGAGCTATACTACGATAGTTGCACTGAATCCAGTGGGTTCTAAATCCAGAATTAAAAGCAGTAATTTCAGTGGTATATACAGCTACTCTGGGGGCATGATGTGAGTGGTGTCTGCATTGGTCATTCTTCCGAACGTTTGCACAGGTGTTTGAGATTGGCTGGTAATTGTTCAGATTGCACAGTTTACCTAATTTAACTCAAGGAGTGGCGTGTGCAGCTTTGCTGAACGACGAGAAGCTGTGTGTTTAATAATGTCAGAGATGAAAAGCACATAGAGGAATGAGCTACAGTATTGGAACACCTGCTACACGATCCGTTTAAGAGCTGGAGGTTTTTCAGTATTGTCTCCTTTCTGAAACTTCATTATTTCCTTCCCCGTAAATTACCTAGAAATAATATTCCAGAAGATTTTAGCTGACTCTAATGTAGAGATTGGAGTTGAGTAATAAGTTATGAACTCATAATCGTAGGCGGTCAGACAGAACTGTTTATCATACACAATTCATAATCCTGTTCTCATGGCACTTTTGCATTACCGACTTTCACTTCTCAGAGAGAGTGAGGCCGGTGACTAATCACTGTTATGGAGAAATTAGAAGCAAACATGCACAGTTCACTATTCTGTGGTTTCCTAAAATCAGCTGAGAGTGATAAAGACTCTGGGATGAAATCCTGCCTCCACTGAAGTCAACAGCAAGACTCCTATTCACTTTAGTGGGGAGCAGGAATTCACCCAGGAGTCCAAATCCTCCATCCTTTGTGTGGTGCATTTTTCCCCTCTGTGTCTGATCCACAGAGGCTGTGACTCTGTTAGTCCCAGCGACGGAGCCTGGCTCTTTAGCACAAGCTGTAGAGTCTTTAACTTTCAGCTTGGAGGTTCCTGGACGAGCCACCATTCATGTGCTGCTACATTGGAGCCTGAGCTGGGATCTCTAACCGACCCCATCCTCCGGATCAGGCACGCATTGACCAGAGGTTACACTTGCACACCCAAATCTCCCACGCATGTGCAGAGACATTTGGGATGAATGAGAAATGTCAGACTGAGCCTCGATATAAGAAGCTAGATTGTTCAATGATTTAATCATTAATACTGACTTTCCACCTAGGACCTTTAAGCCAAGATCTTAACTTGAGGCCAAGTGTAGGCAGAAAAGCGTCCTGCCTGATCTGTGGCAGCCCTAGAACATGGAACACAGTGCCCACCGCATTGCAGGGAGATAGGAGGGAGGCCCAAGTACGCACGTGTGACTGCTAAGCTCTTTGAGTGGCAGGGAGTACAACAGATGGTGACAGAAAATGGGTGACTGGTAAATTCAATAAATGGACTGGGGCGATATGTGAAATATGATGGTATGGGTCACTTAACGGTGCAGTTCCCCGGATTCCCCTGGCCAGAGGCTTGGCAGGGAGGCAATTAATCGAATGAGATGGACAAGGATCTATGTTACCGCACCTTCCCCAGCTAGGCGGCAGCAAGTACATGCGACAACTAAATTGCTTGTGATTGGCAGGGATTGTAGTGAAAAGTGACATGCTCCCTGGCCAGAGGCCCGCCGCGGAGGCAATTAAACAAGATGTGCAAGGATACATGATGGCACCTGTTGCAAATAGCACTGCATGTGCACATGTGATTAATGGCCATAGTGAATGGGAGAGGAGACAGTTGAATGTAAAGTCTTCTAAAGAGCCAGTAAATCTGGGTTGTGACTTTCTCTGCCACTCTGAAAGGAACCCGGTATTTTTAAAACAGGGATGCCTATGCATACCCAGATATAATGCTGGTTTTGTGCAAAAGAGGCCAGGAAAAGATTTTCAGTGTCTTAAAATGCCCTGGGCCTGTGCATCTTTTGCATGCCTGAGTGCGTGCTCTCAAGTGGTTGAAGGCGATAGCCCAAATTTAATCTAAAGCCCTCTGACTAATCCCAAATACTAAATATGTATCAAACTCACAAATATGTGTGATACCAGCCTTCAGATCACATAATATATGAGCCTGAAAATGGATAATCCACCACCGACAGCCAATGTAATTTGACAGTGTTCTAAGACATGACACATTGGTCCAGTCCAAATGAGTGCTGAGCTGAAAACCGTCTCCACCAAGCTTGTGACAGACTGCGCCTTGCGTGGGAAGTCACCTCATGACCAAAGGGCCTCAAGAACGGCAGCGATGAATTCCCCCTTCAGACATACCTGGCTCATTGGCTCTTTTGCTGGGATATCATTTCTCAAACACCACAGAGGATTTTCCCCTTGTGATGCGCTGGGCTTAAAGGTGAACTGTGAAGAGATGAAAAGTAATTTTTGAAAGGAGAAAAGCTATTAAAATTCAATGTGAGACGCCTTGCGGTTCAGACCCTTCCCCCCCCAGGCTCCTCAGCTCAGACACCAAGGACTGAGCAAGGCTCAATGCACATGATGCGATGGTAGCTCAGCCTGCTTGTACACTGTCCTAGCCAGGCACCAGCCCTTGCCAGCTTGGGGGACAGTCCCCAGGCCCTTACGCAGAGGAGGGCTGCCGTCCTCTGCTCCTGTCCAGTAGCAGTTCCTCTAGGCTGCCAGGGCAGGACTGACCCATGACCCAGCTGCCTACAGTCCACTCTGTCGTGCCCCTGCTGCTGTGACAGGGCCTACCTCCCTGTGCCATGCTGAGCCTGCACTTATTCCCCAACCCAGCTCTCCCTTCCCATTAAAAACCGCCTCCGATCGGCCTAAAGCGCCTCTGCTACCAGACCCAGAGATTTTTTAATGTTGCTGCTCAAGTCCCACTGACCGAGAAGTAGAGGCCCAGTTCTGTTGCCTCCAATAGAGCCTGGGGCAAAACTCCTGTTGATTTCCGTGGGTCAGGGTTGGGCCCATCACTGAGGCGTCGGGTCTGAAAGAGGAGAATTCCGGCGCTGGAGGGATCGCCAGGTGAGGAGTGAGAAAAGGTGAAAATCTCATCGCTCGCTTGTGCAAATGATGATTAAGGGCGATGCTCACTATTGAGATGTAATTCAAGGGGGTAAACCACAGGGCTGAGGGATGCCCATGATGAAACAATGTAAATGGGAGTTATGGGTTGAAACGGAGAAGATTGATCCAGGAAGAATATCAGCAATATTTCTCAGTGGGGAGGTCTGATATACTGGTGGCGGTGGGGAGTTCCCCAGAGATGTGGTAGAAGGCTCAGTTTGTCGTCTAGACTGGACAAAGCAGATGAAATATATTCTAAGGAACAATCCAGCACTGGCAGGGAATATTGGTGGCTTATCTCTAATGCCCATGGGCCCAATCCCTTTTCCAGTAAAGTGAATGGGAATTTTGCCATTGGTTTCCATTGAAGTCCATTGGGCCCCGTGTTTCTGAAAGTCTGTGCGCTTTTCGGTTTATACTATCGAACTGGGAAAAGGCATTGTTTGGAATCTTTCATACGTGCCTGTAAAGAATAATGGGCTTACTTCATGGAAGCCTCCATTGATCAGTGCGTGGTCAGTCAGCAAGGCAATGGAATATTTCAACTGAGGAAAAACCCAGTATTTTTATTCTTAACACTAACGTTAGCTCTGAAGGTTTTTTTGAACTTTTAAGATCTTTCCCAGAGTCTGGGGAATGCTTTCCTTCGGATGATGGTTCTGAACGGTGTTTACAAACTACTGGGTATTTCACATTCCCTTACGTGGCAGGCAAAGCTGACGGTGCCGTTACCGTCACTTCTTTCTTGTTACGAACACTTATGGTCTGTGTTACAGTAGTGTGAGTGACTCCATCCAAGATCAGGGTCCCATTGTGCTCAATGCTGCACAGACAGTCCCAGTCCCAGGGAGCTCATGGTCTAGGACTACGACAAGACAATATCATCTCCCTTCTCTCTTTCCTACTCAGAGAATGAGTGTGTGTCACAAAGAACGGCCCCTTTCTGTGGTCTCCTGCTTTGTCTGGGACATGTTTTATTTTTTTTACTCCCTGCCAAGGCAGTCTATTTTTAGGAATGGTGTCACTAAATTTGCCTGCTACAGCAGTAGCACTCCTGGTGTCGTTGCTTATCCCTTGTGTCTCTTTGCTGGGATCTCTGGCACTACTCCCAACAGGGGTTTCTAGGTCACAGGGGGTATGAGGTGGAGGGCGTTAGGAACAAGGTGGGAGAAGGAGATGCTATTGCTCCATGCACAGATTCACCTTCCTGTTGCTCATTCTGTTAGCCAGGAGGCATTGGTTTCTCTGGCACTGCTCACTTTCTCCCCTGGCTCATTCCTTCTTTGCCCTTTTCTCATGTTGTAAGACTTCTTCCCTGTCTGTACAGGGCTCTGTAGATTTGTGGCGTACTCTCCCCTTGGATCCTGGGGAACTGCATGGCTTGGGGGCCTTTCCAACCCCCTTCCCCTCAAGGGCACAAAAACACACCCACTGATCATCCCTGCCTCTCCTCCACTCTGTCAGGAGATGCCATAGATCTATGTTGGTGTCCCTTAGGGTAACATCTTTCCTTTGTCCCCATCCAAATAGGGATGGATTTGTTCAAGATATGCAGGGAAACATACATTATATCTTGGCATTTACATCTCTGCCAACCTGTCTAATCAGTCATCTAGCAGGTCCTGATGGCAGGTTCGCCTGAGCTGAGTGCCTTGTTTAGATTCAGCTCTAAGCCAATGCTTGTACCGTTGCCTTTTATAAGGGGGATTTGAAATCTAGATTGCTGATTCTTTATCTGGGGCTGTCATGTACTTGCTTGCTGACAAACTGAAAAGCTTAAATTAACTCATTCGATCAGGATTTTGTCACAACGGGGAAGGTAACTTCAGCCTATTTCTGACCATTTCAAAAAAGACTTTTCTTGTATTTTTCCTCCTGGTGCCCATGTTGGAACTTTCCCCTTGCAAGGTCTCCCTGGTATGAAAGTGAGTGCTGGCTCCAATCTGGAGAAGACTCATTTCAAGACCAGTTTGGTCCTTCTTGATCTTTGTGCCATGGCACCTTCCATTTAGCTGGTAAAAAAAAATTGCTGCTTGATGACTGAAATGTACTGGGGTCCTTTCATAGAATATCAGGGTTGGAAGGGACCTCAGGAGGTCATCTAGTCCAACCCCCAATACTTTATTCAGGTATTCAGTACAGCTGCCACAAGGATACTGTTTGCTGCAGTCATTTGAGTATTTGATATTATTTGCACCAGGCAAAAGGCAAAATTTCTCCCTATTTTCATAGAAACACTAAAAAATAAAAAAGATGCGATGTCCCTGGTCTTACAGTGTGTGTGAACACTTCCCCAGGGCTGCTGTAGCAGCAGGTTTTCATCTGTGTGTTCGGCAGTGCTCTTATTCCAAGCCTCAGCACCTCGCTGATCTGCGATACAGACAATGTACTTTCCGTTCATGGACCCAGGTTTCATGTGGGATCAGCTACCTTCTTCCAGCTATTGATGAAAGCGTAGGAGACTTTCCTTTCTTTTGCAATCTTACAAGTGTGTGAAAGTCACCACTACAAGAAAAAGCAAAGCGATATTGTGAACTAAAATGATTGGCAAACTGGCTGACAAACGCTATGGGGAAATGATCTTTAGTATGTACATTAACAGCTTGCAGTTTCAAAGAATTCCTTTTTGAGTTGCAATGAGTAGCACTTTTGTTCTCTTTGCAGAGATTCGTTCCCACAGCAGGGAGCGTGTAAGAAAAGGCAGAATGGTACCCTCCAGATGACAGTCTGATCAGTTAATTTCAACCTCAACTTAAAACGCATCGTTTCATGTGTGATTCCTCACAATCCTCAGTCCATCACTTGCAGAGCCCCGAAGAGAGCAAGAGAGCAAGTGCCCTCAGCCCCAACCACTCCCACAAGACCAAATGCATTATCCTCTCCAATGCCCCATCTGAACCGCGGCTAGGAAATAAAGAACCGGAATCAGTTAACTTCCCTCCCCCCCTTAATAAAACATAAAAGCAGCAACAAAGAAGGCTGAAGAGAGCAGCAGGAAGATCACAGAGAACAGAAAGAAGCTGAACTTAACACACACAAATGGAGGTTTATTCTCATTCCTGCCATGCAGTTTTCTGTAACGTTGAGATGGAAGACAAATGGTCTGGCTGCATCAGCCGTTTGGAATTGGACAACTATGCTCTGCAATCACTTGGATTTTTTTCTTTTTAAAAATAGTCACTTTTTAATTATAATTATAAAAAGCAAACAGTATTAACCTGCCTGTCATGCAAACAGAAAAAACACAGCGCACGCGCTGTATGGAGAAGGATTAGTAAGAGTGACAGCGAAATGGAATCACACTGATCTAAAGGATGCACCTACAAATACATGCTACAGATGAATGGGGAAATGAAACCTGAGCCCAGCTGGCACTGGGAGAAGAGGTAGAACTTGACACATCTCTCACTGGCAGGGGAGTGGGCTAGATGACTGAATCGAGCTGTTTTTGTCTCTGATTGTGTTCTGTTAGTCTAGGCACAGATTCTGCCCCACTAGGTCCCTCAGCAGTGATGGGTGCAATAGAGGAACTGGAGCAGAACCGAATTGACTGCCATTTACTGAGCTCTGTGGTGGACCCGTGTGGAGGAGGAAAGGGACAAAAAGGGATGCTCCTTTATCCACCCACCCTGTTTCCCCTGGCCCCACTCCTGCAGGGGGCAGGGCCCAGAGCCCGTGCACCGTGCCATGGGAAACAGCATGCTCCCCATCACATTAGGCTGATCTCCAGGGAAGGGTCGCCCGGTGTTACCAGGCCTCTGCCTGTTTTGACTCACCTCTCATGAACGACAGAGCACAACTAGGGTTACCATCTTTCTGATTGCAGAAAACTGAACACCCTTGACCCGCCCCTGGGCCTGTGCCTTCCCCGAGGCCCCGCCCCCGCTCACTCCGTTTCCCCCCTCCCTCCGTTGCTCACTCTCCCCCACCCTTGCTCACTTTCACCGGACTGGGGCAGGGGGTTGGGGTGAGGGCTCTGGCTGGTGGTGCGGGCTCTGGGGTGGGGCCAGGGATGAGAAATTTGGGGTGTGGGAGGGGACTCCCGGCTGGGGCAGAGGGTTGGGGTGTGGAGGGGGTGCGGGCTCCGGGAGGGAGTTTGCGTGCAGGAGGGGTCTCAGGTCTGGGGCAGGGGACTAGGGTGACTTAGAAGTGAAAGGCATAGGACATGATCAACAAGCCACTGAGCCATCCAGCACCCCATTGTAGCTTCAGTGTAAAATTTCCAAAAGCACCTAAGTGATTTAGAATCCTACGTCATGTTTTCTAATGTAATTACCTATTTCAGAGCCTAAATCTCATTGAAAGTTGATGGGACTCTGGCTTCTAAGAGCCAAAGTCTCTTTTAAAAATGTGACTTTGGATCCTAAGTCACTTAGGTACTCTGGACACCTACAGATTAATGGTTCCAGTTTTGACCTATGTCTGTTCTCATGCAGACGTGGGCAGAACTAGAGTTGGTTGGGTGTTGTAAAACCCTACGTGACTGGATGTGATGAAGGTTCCATTTTAACTGATCCCTCGGACGGATTTGTACTAGCTTCAAAATATGGTTTGCTAAAAAACATTTAAACACAACTCCACAAGCCTCAAAACAGCTGCTTTAGATTCACAAATCATATCTCCCCGCTCAGGAAAAGACCAATTTCACAATAGAATTATTTTCCTAACAAGCAATAATTAATCTTCTTGGAGTTTCTGGTGCACTGAGCTATTGGTTTAAAGCTAATCATTAGTAACATACCTTTCGGGGGACAACCACATGACATTGTATGCACACAGAAACACGCCCACGTGCAGCACCTGGAAAGGTACTGCAACAAATTATGAAACAGTTTGTAAGCATTTACGGGGTAATAGGAATAAGCAACATGGATTTGTCAAGAACAAAACATGCTAAACCAACCTAATTTCTTTCTTTGGCTATGTCTCCTCTAGTGTGTGTCCACAGGTAGTTGTCCATGTACTGTGCTGGTATGTGTATACTCTGTGTCCACACATATACCCACATCCACACTGCCCCTTGCTGGTACATGACATTGGCACTACCATTTCAGGGGTGGTATCCCAGAGTTCAGTGCATCATAGGAGACACTCTAGAAACCGCCTTGCTGCGTGTTGCTGGAACCATCCTCTGCTTTCACACATTTGGTAATGGCAGCTGCCTCTCACCTCTTCCATCTGCCAGAAGACATGGAGCAAGTGCAGGATCATGTGGTTCTGCTCCTGCTATTCCTTATGCTGCAGTATCTATCCGCAAGATACTGGACCGACGCGGCCCAAAACTTTCTGAGATGCCAAAGACAGCTGACCGAGAGGGCGAGTGACAATCCAGTGTGGTCCCATGGTACAGATGTTATCACTTGCTGGTATAACCATGGTCGGCCCATGGCTGGACTTCCAAGTCTCATCCAGCAGAGCCAGCACAGTGTAGTGGGATCACATCATTTTGGAAACCCAGGAGGATGACCAGTGGCTCCAGAATGTCTGAATGAGGAAGCAGAACTTCATGGAGCTGTGCAAGGAGCTTGCATCAACCCTCCAACACCAGACCACTCGCTTTCAGAAAGCCATACCTGTGCAGAAGCGGGTGGCTATTGCCCATTGGAAGCTGGCAACACCTGACAGCTGCCGATCACTTTCAAACCAGTGCAGGGTTGGAAAATCCACTGACTGGGTGGTGACTGTACAAGTTTGCCAGGTATCAACCCTGTCATCTTCCCCACGGGTGGTTGCTGTAACTCAAGTACAGTAACTAGAAATTTCAGGGGATGAGGTTTCCTAATTGTGCAGGGGCCATTGATGGCACCCACAACCCCATCCTTTGCCCATTGAAAGGGGTGAGTGACTATGTGAACCGAAAAGGTTACTATTAACTTGTTCTGCAAGGCTTAGTGGACCACAGAGGCTGGCTCATGAACACCACTGGGCACACAGGAACCGTTCATGACGCCAGGGTGCACTGGAGATCGGGATTGTACTTCAGGAGGGAAGAAGGAAGGTTATTCCCCAGAAACATCGTAGTTTTCTTTGGTGTTTCTGTGCCCAGTTTTGGGGGACCCTGCATACCCACTCCTAACTTGGCTGATGAAGCTGTACCCTGAGATCAATGCCTCAGCAAAAAGGAAATCCAACCGCAGACTGGGCAGCTGCAGAATGGTTGCTGAATGGGTGTTTCGGTGGCTGAATGCCATTGGTGATGCCTGTGCACCCAGCTGGATGCCAATGTCGCCAGCGCGGTTAGCATAATGGTGGCATGTTGTGTCCTTCAACGTATGTGAGGATAAAGGGGAATACTTCCGTATGGAGTGGGCCCAGGGCAGAACCGGTTTGTAGAGCTTGTACAGATAAAATCCCACTCATGTGCACACTGGCCCAGGTTCCCAGCAGGCAAGGGACATCCAGCACAACACATGCTCGCACATCCTGTAACAGCGGGCAACCAGAAGGTCACTGCTGTGACTGCCAAGGGACATGCCACCCTGTGCTGCTGCATGGAAAGCCCAAGACAACATTGTCACTTAGTTGTGTGCCGACATATCTTTGTGGGTTTTGAGCCCCTGCAGCTGATGCTTCTATACCCATTGACCGCAGCCGATTGTGAGGGTGCCTCCTCCAGGTGAACACCTTTGGCTGTGGGTTTGTGCTGTGAAGGGTGGCACTGCGGTTCTGTTGCCATCACTGTGCAATGTTGTTGTTCTAGGCAAACACCTGTGCTGAGGAGTGGCTTGTGGAGAGCACTCAGTCATTGGCAACAACTGTCAAAACGGTTCTGGGAAGGGCACCAGAAGGTCCTTCTTTACACTGTTCCCTGGTAGCATTGATTGGCTGTCTTGCATGACTACACCCCTGGCTGAAAGTGGCGAAGGTTTGGTGGAGGTGGGGCAGGAGGGCTGTTTCAGCACTGCTCGTTGTTGGGTGTCTTTGCTGTTAATTTAATTTTGTTCCTTTTCTGTGTGCGGTCAGTTACTGTATTATTGAAGCCATAGAGCTGTGAACTTTTCTTGTCTTTAGTTCTGCTGCCGGTGACAGGAGCAGTTAGTTCTGAGCACAGTTCACTCTCCTTAGCCCTCTGCTGTTTGCTTGGACAGTAGGCTATGTAGGGCCTGGAGTGGGAGAGAGAAAAGTGGGCATGTGACAGTCGGGGAACTCTTTGCAGTGGGATGGCACCGGGGAGTTGCAGAAATCCAATTCCTACACTGTGAATCGTCAGGAGCTCTCCCAACCCTGGGGAAAGTATCCCGTCTGTCGTAGTCAGCGAGGGGCTACACACAAGTAAATTGAACAGTCACATTTATTGACAGTGAAACCTTTTCTTAAAGGAAATGTAAATGAAAACCCAGTGGATCAAAGTCCCTGTGCAACAAGGAAACCTGTCTCCTTGCCTTTCCCCTCCCCCACCAAGTGGGGAAGGGCTGTGGAAAATTGTCTGGGTGGGGACAAACAGGGACGTAAGTGTCCCACTCTGCATGGCACTGGTGAGGCCTCAGCTGGAGTACGGTGTCCGGTTCTGTGCGTATCACTTCAGGAAAGTTATGAACACATTGGAGAGAGTCCAGAGGAGAGCAACAGCAATGATAAAAGCTTTAGAAAACTTGACCTATGAGGAAAAGTTTAAAAAATCCTGGGCATGTTTAGTCTTGAGAAAAGAAGACTGAGGGGGGGCCTGATATCCCTTAACAGATCTGAAGAGTTGTTATAAAGAGGATGGGGATCATTTGTTTTCCATGTCCACTGAAGGTAGAACAAGAAGCAATGGACTTAATCTACAGCGAGGGAGATCTAGATTAGGTATTAGGAAAATCTTTATAAGGGTAGCTCTGCGCTGGAACAGGCTTCCAAGGGAGGTTGTGGAGTCCCCGTCATTGGAGGTTTTTAAGAACAGGTTGGACGAACACCTGTCAGGGCAGGTCTAGGTTTACATGGTCCTACCTCCGCTCAGGGGGCTGGATTTGATGACTTCTCAAGGTCCCTTCCAGCCCAACATTTCTCTGATTCTCTGCATACAGCAATATTGTGTGTCAGGCATGGGGCTTACCACAATGACGTGGTGTTGTTGCATTCAGGAGCCCTTGGTTAAAAGGACATGAAAATAGCGGATTGTAAAGCCATCATGTTATAGACATTAGTTAATGCTTCTGTCAATCAGCCCTCTGTGGTGTGCAATAGTCTCACATCAGAAGGTATTAATCTCCCACCGGCTGCTGTACAGAATGCAGCACAGCTCCTCCATGACATCAGAATGGTGTTCAGTCCTGCCCAGAACTGCAGTGCTGCCCTGGCACTAAGCACCTCTGCTCTCCTGGCAACATGCTGCATTGCTGACTTGTTGGGAATGTGACTTTGACTTTTCATTAAAGGATGTAAATCTTTGGCTTTCAGCATCGTAAAATCGAGCAGCTCCCTTTAGCACCCATCAAGATCAATAAACTCCTGCTTCAGGGCACAAAAATGAATCTGTCTGTATTAAATGATTAAAAAAAATCACAGTTGCACTCTGAAAGCCCAGTTCTGTTCTCACTTCCCCAGCTCCCTGGGACAACGAAGCTGAATTAATTAGTGCATTGAGATGCTTGTATGGAAGGGGCTACAGACATGCCCCATGTTCACAAGATCAGGCCAGGGCTTCCCTTAGAGGCAGTGTCTGTGCCTCTGCCCTGTAGTGACATTGGGCTGTAGGGATGAGTTGGGGCACTGGGGCGTTATATCGGGGGTGGGGGGCAGAGATTTCCCTGAAGTTCCAGCCTGGAGATACGATCTCCCTGGATCAGTGACAGTTGGAGAGATGCTGGATGGGCCAAGTAGCCCTTGGAGCAACTGGAGCTGGCTGACAGCTCTGAAAGGGAAATGGGGCAGAGCCCCAGAGAGCACAGGTATAATGGGGCTAAGAGCCTCATGCAGAGACCCTGTCCATGGGAGTCATCCTGTCCTCTTTCCACCCTTTGGGAGCTCTATGGTTAGGACAAGTGCAGAGTCCTGCACTTAGGATGGAAGAATCCCATGCACAGCTACAGACTAGGGACCGAATGGCTAGGAAGCAGTTCTGCAGAAAAGGACCTAGGGGTTACAGTGGACGAGAAGCTGGATATGAGTCAACAGTGTGCCCTTGTTGCCAAGAAGACTAATGGCATATTGGGCTGCATTAGTAGGAGCATTGCCAGCAGATCAAGGGAAGTGATTATTCCCCTCTATTCGGCACTGGTGAGGCCACATCTGGAGTATTGCATCCAGTTTTGGGCCCCCCACTACTGAATGTGGACAAATTAGAGAGTCCAGTGGAGGGCAACGAAAATTATTAGGGGGCTGGGGCACATGACTTATGAGGAGAGACTGAGGGAACTGGGCTTATTTAGTCTGCAGAAGAGAAGAATGAGGGGGGATTTGATAGCAGCCTTCAACTACCTGAAGATGGAGCTAGGCTGTTCTCAGGGGTGGCAGATGACAGAACAAGGAGTAATGGTCTCAAGTTGCAGTGGGGGAGGTTTAGATTGGATATTAGGAAAAACATTTTCACTAGGAGGGTGGTGAAGCACTGGAATGGGTTACCTAGGGAGGTGGTGGAATCTCCTTCCTTAGAAATTTTTAAGGTCAGGCTTGACAAAGCCCCAGCTGGGATGATTTAGTTGGGGATTGGTCCTGCTTTGAGCAGGGGGTTGGACTAGATGACCTCCTGAGGTCTCTTCCAACCCTGATATTCTATGATTCCAGATTGATGTGAGGTCTCCATAGGTGAAAGTCTAGGACTAACATGGTCTGATTCTTATGCTGCGGGGGAGTGCTCCCCATGTGTCTCCTGAATACCTCCGGCCCCATGAGCTCTATGTGGGTGGAGGAGCTGGGCAGGTGGGGGACAGGTATATCTGCTATTGGGGGAGGGACCGTGTTGGGAGAGTATCAGAGGCAGTAGCATGGTAAGTGAAGTGCTGCACAAACAGAATTAAACCAATGTTGGGTTGCTTTCAGGTATGTTTAGTATCCAGGGCCGGTGCAAGGATGTTTTGTGGCCTAGGCGAAACTTCCACCTTGCATCCTCCCCGAACCCTGCGGCAGCTCCTCGCCCTGAGGTGCCCCCCCCGCGCAGCTCCCCCCCCCCCCCCCCTGCGCCCCCCCCCCGTGGCAGCTCCCCACCCGCCTCGGCCCGGGGAGCCGTGCGGCAGCTCCCCACCCCAGCTCACCTCTGCTCCGCCTCCTCCCCGAGCACGCCATCGCTGTTCCACTTCTCCCACCTCCCAGGCTTGCGGCGCCAATCAGCTGTTTGGCGCCGCAAGCCTGGGAGGGAGAGAAGCAGAGCAGGGTGGCGTGCTCAGGGGAGGAGGCAGAGCAGAGGTGAGCTGGGGCGGGGAGTTCCCCTGCATGCCGCCCCCCCCTTACTTGCTGCAGGCGGCCCTCCCCGCGCCTCCCTGCCCCAGCTCCCTCCGCCTAAATGCTGACGATGACCGGGGCAGCCGAAGATCCGGCCGCTGTGGTCGCCGCCGAAGAAAATGCCGCCCCCTCAAATGCTAGTGCCCTAGGAGACCACCTAGGTCGTCTAATAGGTTGCACCAGCCCTGTTAGTATCCCGTTTATTACCGTAGTGCCCAGGGGCCTGTGAAGAACGGGCACCCATTGGGCTGGGCCCTGCCCAAACCCAGAGGAGCAGACTGTCCCTGTCCCAAAGAGTTTGCAGGCTAAATAGACAAGGCAGATCCAGGGTGGGGGAAGGGAGTAGAACACCCCCGCAGTGTTCAGTGCAAAGTGATGCCAGGATTTTTGTTGTTGCTTTTGTTTAAATCTGTTCTGTGGGGTTCTGTTAAGAGGGGATAAGCTAGCTAGAAAGGGAAACCCGGGGAGGGGTTGGAGCAAACAGCCAGACAGTATGGGGGATGGAATCTGCAGAAAAAAGTCTGACAATATCAGACTTCCTGGCTTGAACTGTTTTCAACAGTGGTCTGCCAGCCTTAGTCAGTGCCTGGCTTCTCCTGATAGTTTCTTTCCCACAGGCCACGTGGCTGGAGGGAGAGAGAATGATGCCTGGATCCTAGTACTCCCGTAGAAGTCGTGTCTCTCTTGCACCATTCTGTGGCCAGGATGTGTTGGGCATCTTTCACCCACCTACCTGGGCTGATTTCTGGTGGGTTCTGAGCAATCCTGAATGCATCGATTTCTTAATATCTACAAAGTATGTTGACGAGAGATGGTTCTAGATAGGGCCAAGTTGGTATTAACTGGCTCTAATATATGTGTTCTCTTGCTATAATTTTTTGGAAAAAATTGGCATATAAGTTAAAATGCCCTCCAAGCAATACTTGTGCTTGTTCAGCTGAAAATTCAGGCAGGCTGTGTCTTACTTGCCTTAGTTTTTGCACAGTTGTATTACCATCAGCTTACCATTTTTTGCATTGTAAGTATTCACCTCTCCAAACTGATATTTTCTAAGTAGTCACAGATTTATCCTGTTTTATCCCTTATCACTGAGTCTAGAATCTCTGCCTGTACTAAAAGTCCGTAGGGACCCACTTCCTCCCTTAACCCCCTTTTTGACATGGGTGTCACATCAGCCTTTCTCAAATGTTCTGCCCATGTTGAAAAATAATTACAATTTTCTAAGGTGATGGTACAAACCACTGCAGCTCACAAGAGTGCTTTGAATTGTTCAATGCTGCGGGGTTTTATTTTTCATAAGGGAGGTATTTGTCCTATTTTCAGAAAGGACTTTACCTCAAGCAGAGCTTTCTGGGTCTTCTCCAATACTGGGTTGTAGAGATTCCCTAAAGTCCAATAAGAACCTTGCTATTGTCAATCTACTTTACATGGACGGTGCTCAGATCAGCTGTAGTACATACCCTACAGCAGGTATACTTGGAAATCGCTGGTGTCACTACTTCAGTTGCATCTCCTGGTTTTACAGTTCTCAGGTGCAGACTGTCCAGTCTTGGTGTCCTCATGGCTCTACTTGCCTTAACTTTTGTATCACTTTTGAGCCTCTCCTCAGTTTCAGCAGTTTGACGTGCTGTCCCAAAGGTAAATATATGACTTGTTCTCGTGCAACTTCCCCTTTCTCCCTGGTGCTCACGGATGCAAAGAAATCGTTTCTGACCCCAACCATATTTGCTTCTTATATCACTAAGTTCCCCATTCATCCCGTCTAAGAATTACAACTCTCCCCGATGACAACACTCTCTATTGATTTAATCTCTTGTGTAATCTTGTTTCCAGGTTTTGGTCTGAGCTTCCTTGATAACTCTTTCCACATAATTTTATTTGAGCCTTACATAGAACAGTGTAGGTATGGACCATGTTGCTTTAAGTCTTCTGCATATCCTTTCCTTGAAGCTGTACCCAGATTAGTCCTCACATGCGGCGTATCTAGTTTTTACTTTTCAATGTCCCCATTTTTGTTGCAGTGTTTCTGGTTCTCGGTGTGGGATTGTGAAGCATAACAGCGCTGGGGCCAATGTGTTTTTCTTAAATACCGACCAAGTATTAACCAATCTCTCAGACTGGTGGTGTTCTCTTCCTCCTGCTGTGTTCTCCTCTCACTGCTCTTCCTCTGAGAGGTGAATTTATCACCTTATCCACAGATGGGGCGTGTTTGGCAAGGGCAGAATCCAGATGCAAAGCTCTGGAATGTTCCCAATAGCAGCATCTGGGCTTAGGTTGGCTCCTTGCCTGACTTCTTTGCTGACTCCTTACAGCTGGCTGTGGAACTGTCTCTGGGGTTATCGGGGAAACTTGCTGCAGATCTGGCTGATGCCATATTCTCCTAGACTGTCTGACTGTGAGGAAGTGCTCCAATAAGTTTACATGCAAGACTTTTATAGCTTGAGCTATACCATATACCACATGAGCTGAAATATTTGTAACTAGGAACACACCAGGAATTCTCCATGTTTAGTCAGCTGAAAGCTGTGTGTGCAGTGAGTTCATATGCCGCTAATTGTTAGCAATAGGCCTTGTTCTCTGTTGCTATGACTCCTTTGACTCCAAGTCAGTGGAGTTATGCCAACAAACAATTTGGCCAAATATTTTTACCCTCCCTGTAACAGCAGAACATGGTAGGTTTTGGGCACGTTGCCTTGTATCTATTTTACTTGAAAACGTGGCCTTCTGCAGTTAAAGTGTTACCATTGCTAGATGGAATTCATCCCTGTAAACAGCAACAGCACAAGGCCTATTCTGAGGTCTTAAATGGTTCAGTGCTGGCTCCTTTGCTTGGGGTGAATTTCACCCACAGTGAGTAGAATATGATTTACTTGGCATGAATTCCAATGTGGTAAAAAGGAAAATGCACAAAGAATAAATGTGGTTTGGTACTACATAGCACTCATAAAAGCTGTCTAATATGAAGAAATATATTTGGGTGAAGAAAATCCTGTTCTCTAGTTAGATAGATCCTTAACTATAACAGCTACAAAATATTATGTCTCTATAATTAAATGGTCAGACTTCTTTGTGTTTTGGCATTTAGGTATAAAAACACTTTTGCCAGCATAAATGCTTTGTTCGATATTTATAGACCTGTAAGCCACGGTTTGGTCTGACTCCCAGCTGAACATTTTATTTGTCTGTATGTAACTTTACACATACGTACATTCAGATGCTGTTGGCTTCAAGATAACATGCGACATCCCAGTTTTCTAGGCTGAGTCCTTAACATTCATGGGCTAACATTAGTGGAATTTCACTGATTTGCACCAGCTACGGGTCTGGCCCTGGAAGTTTGGTGCGTAACCAATGTGGAGCAGAGATTGTATCTACAGTACCCAGCATGTTGAAGGCGCTACCAGAAACAACCCAGACCTAATAGAAAGTAAGAGATTGGACCAGTTTCTCAGTTGGTGCAAATCAGCATGGCTCTGTTGAAGTCAACAGATGTATCCTGATTTTCCCAACAGGCGGCCAGATTTTCAGCAGCTGTAAATCAGTGTGGATCCACGGACGTCAATGGAGCCACGCTCATTTATACCAGCTGTGAATCTGACCCTTTGTTGACAGAGTCTTTGTGTTTCTATGAATCCAGTGTATTTAATGTACTGGAGAATACAGATTTGTTACCTGTCAGTAGTAACAACATGAGATAGACGTGGCTTTAGTGTTGAGCTGATTGCTGACTGAAAATATTTGATGCAAACGAAGCAATGACTCATAGCAATCGTTCTCTATAACACAGAATTCATCAAGTCCTATAAAAAAGATGAAAAAGCTGAATTTCTGTTCAGAGAAGGCAGCATGCAGAATCTGAACACGTATTTTCAATGAGCATCTTTGTCCAAACCCCATTGATGCAATATGAGTTCTAGCATGTCAATATTATGTCTACTTTGGGATCACCTCGTTCATGTAAAGTAGTTGAAATCAGACGAGTTGAGGAGTTAAAGGTATTGCGCTCTACCTCCTGGATCTTCTGATGTGTTTCAATTTATTTGCCTTCCTTAGGGGGCTAAAATCAAGAATGTCCTGCTTTTTGATCCTAGAAAATGTGCTGGTTAACGTTTTATCTGGCTTCACGCTTTGTGCTCATTCCTATCAGGTAGGTTTTTCACTGCCTGTGATAAACTGAAATATACAAATGTTCAAGACCAGATGAAATATATGTCCTTTGCAGATACCTCTTTCCCTATTTCCTTGTTTCAAATTATCTTATAACTAAGAGAAGAGGAAGTTCTTCTTTAATCTGAAGTAATCTCTGCTGCAGAATAAGGTCCTGTCTCTCTGAGTATTTTAGGACTGAGTATGCTGGATCAGTTCTGTCCCCTGAGATGTTCCATCTTTGACCTCACAAAGGGAAGTAATCTGTACACTTGCTTGTAATGCAGGTTCCCTGCAATCATCTCCTTCTGACAGCTAGGCTGTTGTCAGTTTTTACCAGTCAGTGGGAATACATCTGCTCTTTTGGCTCTCTTTGTAACATCGAAGATATCAGACTGTTCTAAAGTGTCTGTCTCTGATGTCTGGGAGAGTCTGATGCCTGAAGTCAGAGGCATCAGATCGCACCAGGAGTCATACCTTCCAAGTGACCTCTGGCAGTCAGGCCAGGCTAATGATAGCTATATTACGCACAGCAAGCGCTGATTCTCCTGTTGTGGCTGCCCGCTCTTCTTTCCCTGTCTCTCCCCAGCCCCTTGCACAGAATAGACATTGGCCACAGAAAATGAGAGGCATTTCTGTGGCATAAGGCAGCGGTAATGAGAAATGTGAGGGAGAACAGGATTCTCTCTCTCCATTTCAAAACATTGCTCTGTATAAAACTCACTTCAGTGCAAAACGAGGCAACGAGATTCATTTTTAAACTTGAGATCTTTGGCCGGTCGTAGGGGATGGGCGGGAGGTGTAAAACCCCCTTCACCAGCTATTTGCAGTTAGCTTCCCAGAGCTGGAAGATGTATTGCTTTTTGGCTGGTAGGGATCACCTATTCGTTCTGTTTACAGAGCGCTGGGTATACCAGATTCAGTGCTCTGTCTCAGTCCTAAGTGGGGCTTGATGCAGACGGAGCCCCCGTTCCTAAAACACTTTCTTCTTCATCTGTTCCATCCTGTTGTGAAAGACCTGAGATTCACGTAGTCAGGGAAAGCTATGGCCCCTGAAGCCGTGCCAGGTTCTGCAGTAGCTGCCACACTGTCCCAGTAACACTATCCAGACTTTCACATTCCAACCCACCGCTCCCAGTTCCAGTCAGGCAAGGCAGTTGTAAGCCCAAATGGGAATTTTTCCATTCTTAGACCAAAATCTGGGCACAACACCCTGGGATGGTTCTCGGGGTACGCAGGACTGAGAGTCACCTTGTTATCCCCTGCTTCTAATATGAGGGAGAATGGCTTTGCTTCACTGTCAGGGAGCTGACACTGCACTGCCAGCCTGTTAGCTGCCCACACACCCTCCTCTGGGCCTTGCCAGCCCTCCCTTTGCCTTGCAGGTTAACAATAGGTACAGCCCAGTCCTGGAGTCCCTTTGCAGCATTCCCCTGTCGTGTCCATGGGACACTCGCAGAAACACCAGGTCTGCTGTCCCAAAAGGAACAGTGTACAAAACCGCTTGTATGATTCAACTCCTTGCTTAGTATCACAGCACTTAAACTTATCTTTGTTTTCAGTATAAATATATCTATTACCAAAGCTTTAAGTGATAGTGAGTAAGAATACTGGGAAAAAATGGTTACATATAAAAATCATAACATGCTTTCTAGAGACTAAACTTCCCAGGTTAACCTCCTGTCTAAAGAAATTTATCTGACCCCAAAGTGCTTTTGGAATGTTTTCAACCAAATCCCATTTTCATGACTGTAAAAGCACTGCCCATTTATTTGCGAGGTGCTTGATAAGGGGATATCTTCTTTACCTTCTACTTTATACTCCCCAAGGTCTGTCTGCACTCAGACAGCATAACCACCCATGGCTTGTCTTTCCTGTGTGCTGCTTCCCTGGGGACTTCACATCTAGTCAATAGCTTCGTATGTAATCAGGCATCCAGCCTGTTAGAGTACAATGCTTAATTTACATCTGATAGAGAGAGGTGAATAAGCATCTCTTGTCTGTTTCTTCACCTCTGCTGGTGACTCATACCTTGATACAGTTTCTAAGAACATATTTTCAGTCTACATACATGACTCCTTACATAGCCTCTGTTTGTACATTTCACAATGATGTGAATGACCAGTGTGAACCAGAATCAGGACACTCCTGTAGCCCAGTTGGGTAGGCTTTCTTCTTCAGTTAAAAGAACAGAAACCACATACGTTTCTTTCGGAAGCCCAGGAGTTCTTGGGACCCAGCCTGATCTCACTTTAACTCCCACATTCTGAAAGGCCCCTCCCTCCTTGTGTCTGGGCCTAATTACCAGAATGCGCCGTGGTCTTTGTTACAGGACCCAGGTGTGAAGGCTACCCTCAGCCTCAGGCTAGTTTTTCCCAGCCAGCCAGCCAGGAGAATGCCCCCATAAGTGATGGTTGCTCCACTCTTTGGCAGTTAGACCCATTCAGCTTTAATGGCTTGAAATCACTGGTCTTGTGACTGAATGTACCCTGAGAAAGGAGTCTGCTAGTCTAACACACCATCTCAGACACCCAATACACAAATCACGTTTGGAGTACAGATCAATATTCTTTGTCAAACACCCCCACGCTTGTTCACAGACTCTGAATCTGGGATCTCCTCTACCGCTGCACAGACCTCTACCACTTGAGCTAAAGGTGAACACACACTACCATCATTGAAACTGGAAGTATTACTCTAAATGTTATAATAATTTCTGAATCTAAAAAGCCCCTTGACTTCTATCTGGCAAATGTGTAACTTCTTGGTCTTTTTCTCTTAGCTTATAATGAAGGCAAAAGGATGGTGTAACCCAAACACACTTGGCTGCTGCATCTAGGTTTTAAATTCTAGCAAGCAAGCAGCCATTAATAGACTGCACTGCTTATTGCTGTCTGAATATTTTGTAACTCACTGTGCAGGAAGTATTACAGCTGATATTTTATTTTCAAATTCTGTCCTTAACTCTGTTGGATCCACACTGAACAGTTCAATTCAATTTGACACATTCAATCCTCTTTATCCTTTGTGATCTCTACATGTAAAACGGCGCTAGTGTATTTGTATCACTATTTAATGTGGTATCAGCAGTCTCCCTTTCCACAGCAGTTCTGGGTCACTTGGCCTACCTTTAACCTAAGACTTCAAATGAACTCTTGAATCCTGCAAAGAATTAGTGAAATACTCTTGAATAACAGAGAATAATATATCAGTTCAGTTTCCTGGGTGCAGTAGGAACATTTGTTTTTCCCCATCATTTTCCTAATACTTTTTAAATAATGTCTGCTTTACCTTTATAGAGTGCAACAGTGCATTTACAAAGAACTCTTTCCTTCAGCAACCATTGTGCTTTTAAACTCCACTTCAAATAATAGAAATTCACTTTCCTAGCATCTTAAATGGCCGGACACACTGTTCCATCAGTGGTATCATTTTAAAAATTAGATTTAACAAATAAATGTAGTGAACTTTTAAATATAAATCAGACCCATCCATAGAATTTTCTTTTAACCGCACACCTTCAAAGAAATTATATTTTTACTCCCAGCAAATTACCTAGGAGAAAAAATGACAAGAGTAATCTATTTTTTTCACAGCTGGTCGGTTGGCCAGAGTTTCTCATCAAGCAGTACATGCTGTTTGCTCCCCAGATGGACAGCCTGGATGAGTAACAAATCCACAGAGCCTGGGACACAAGGTAGAAATTACACTGCCTGTGCTTTTAATCTTGCACAGCTCTGCACACTGGTAATTGCAAGTGGCCGATTTCCAAATGAGACTCTATTGGGACAATATCCTATATCTTGTCAGAATGAGTCCCATTAAAGCCTCAGCTGGAATTAGACCAAAAACTTGTAATAATTATGGGAAACTTTATTAAAAAAAAAAAGTTGAAACTGTAGAACTGTGACAGCTGAACATGTCAGTAACATTACCTGTAACCGGAATCTTCAGCATCTTCTTCCAATTGCCCTTGGAAGACAAAACAAAAGGGGCTGTGTGGAAAACAGCCTATATTTCAAGTGTGATCATTGTCTCTTGTCTTGTATTAGTAGAGCAGCACTGAACAGCTCGCTGGAGATCTGAGCTGTGCCAGCAGACCCACCCGGGCTTGCAGGCAAAACGCTGTCTTTACCCTTCCATTCTCCCACTAGGGTCGCATCTTGCGCCTTTCGCTTGCCTGTTGTTTTAAAGCATGTTCGCTGCTATTCTGATTCCGTTGGGGGAGGCTCTTTCTCTCCCTGGTGAGGGGCTTTGGGATTCAACACTCATTTAGAAAGATTTATTAGATTGGATTACAAAGTACTTCTGTATATTGGCATCAACCCTTTAAATCCTTTCCTTTAGGTAACCAAGGTTTTTTTCTCATCTAGCCACTTTAAAACCTGCATGTTCCCTGCTTTCCATGTTGCTTTGATGCAGCATCAGAGCAGGAACCTCTCAACGGTGCACTAAAACGCTAGTGGGCATATTTTAAAAGTGATATGTCTAATTTCAAAATAGAGCCTCTGGGCAAAATCCTTCTCTCAATTACACTGATGTAATCCTGCTGTCTCGTAAATCACTCTACTTTTAAACTAAGCATGTAAACATTAGGCTTCTAAATCATTAGCATAGGACTTTGAGGGCTGCTGTCTGGAATACCATAGTAACCTGGAGCACTCTGTTTTCCTCACTAATTTTAATAGGAACTGGCATGCTGGAACAGAGCCGTGGCCCATTTAATCCAGCATGCCGACTTCGAAAGTGGTCAACACTGGATGGTAGAAAACCTTTTAGAACAGAATAATTCACCTCGCCCACAGGAGGAGATTCTTTTCTTACTTTCTTTCCCCCTCCTTTGATCAGCTAATTACCTTTATAATTTACCCAAGTTTAAAAAGTTTGACAACACACAAGAACTATACAATAAAAAATACAAAACAGAAGACCGGATACCTAGTGTATACAGGTTTCAGAGTAGCAGCCGTGTTAGTCTGTATCCGCAAAAAGAACAGGAGTACTTGTGGCACCTTAGAGACTAACACATTTATTAGAGCATAAGTTTTCGTGGGCTACAGCATCCGAAGAAGTGGGCTGTAGCCCGCGAAAGCTTATGCTCTAATAAATTTGTTAGTCTCTAAGGTGCCACAAGTACTCCTGTTCTTTCTAGTGTACACAATAACCAATGACCTGAATGCATATGTTCTCTCGATCCATTAAAGTATGCATTGTCCTTGGTAGGAAACTGCAGATGCTCCTATTATACATCCTGGAATCTTGGCCCCAGTGAAATCAAAGGGAGTTTTACCATTTACTTCAATAGGGCCAGGGTTTTACCCATAATTCTAATCCTGCGCAACATGCACATCACTGGATATCTATCCTATAACAAGTATCAGGGGGTAGCCGTGTTAGTCTGTATCTACAAAAACAACAAGGAGTCTGGTGGCACCTTAAAGACTAACAGATTTATTTGGGCATAAGCTTTCGTGAGTAAAAACCTCACTTCTTCGGATGCATAGCATTTCGTGAGGTTTTTACTCACGAAAGCTTATCCTATAACAGTTTTCAAGTACATAAAAGGTTGTTACAAGGAGGAGGGAGAAAAATTGTTCTCCTTAACCTCTGAGGATAGGACAAGAAGCAATGGGCTTAAATTGCAGCAAGGACAGTTTAGGTTGGACATTAGGAAAAACTTCCTACCTGTCAGGGTGGTTAAGCACTGGAATAAATTGCCCAGGGAGGTTGTGGAATCTCCATCATTGGAGATTTTTAAGAGCAGGTTAGACAAACACCTGTCAGGGATGTAGACCATCTAGAAGATAATACTCACTCCTGCCATGAGTGCAAGGGATTGGACTAGATCACCTCTCAAGGTCCCTTCCAGTTCTATGATTCTATCCACAATGAAAGTAGGTTTTTGAGCAGCAAAATAATTGAATGTCCTGTTTGTAGATACAGGGCTGGATTCTCACCTGGTATAAACCAGAGCAGCTCCTTAGTGGAGGAATGGGGATACAGCTGGCAGTCGTTATTCTTTTCAGTGAGTAAATTCCATAACATCCTCTGGAGCTGATGTTTGTATTAGGGTTTGTCGCTGAACTTAATGTTTGTGATTGTTACATGGTAGATTTCAAGGCCAGATTAAAAGGAAAAGCATGCCTCAGTCGCCAGGGTTCAAACTATGTGACGTCTGTGGAAAGTTGATGCCAAAAAGTGACCACCACACTTCTTGTTTGAAGTGCCTTGGCGAGAGTCACCAAAAGGACAAGTGCCACGTTTGTAAAGGGTTTCGGCCAAGGACCCTTAAGGATCGCGAGCAGAGACTCAGACTTATCCTCATGCAGGCAGCCCTCCGCCCACAATCCGAATCCAGGTCGGCGGAGCCCGTGCCGAGCACCACCTCCTCTGCACGCAGCGCACCAATCCCTAGAAAGTAGACTAAGGACTCCCGGCATCAACACGGCACCGAACATAAGGCTTCTGGTAGGCACCGATCTGTATCTCCAGTGCCCCAGAAGAAAAAGAGGCAGGAGAGGGGGCGCTCTCCCGCTCCTAAGCCTAAGGAGACAGCAGCAGGGAGAACTCAGCCTACCCAGCCTTCTTCAAGCCCGGCAGCTCCAAGGGGCTCATCGACTCCTGCCCCGCAAGGGGTCCAGTCGAGTCTGGCTCACTGCCGTTCTCTGGCCCATCATGGCCGGGACATTCAACTCCCCTCCATGCCGGAGACTTTTGAGGTGGCGCAGGACCTTATTTGCCTGACGGCTCTGCCTTCCCCAAGGAGGGATGAGGCACCGGTGTTAGCCTGGCCTAATAGGAGCAAGCCAGCGATGATGTCACACCACTCCCCATCTCCGGCGCGCCACTCCCCGGCACTGGCCCACGGGGGGGGAACCGCACCAGTCCCCAGAGGCTCGGCACCGCTCTTCAGCACCACCCAGTACCGCTCCTCCGTGGTCTTCTTTTTCTGAGACCTCGGAGTCCAAGGCAGAGTCCAATCATTTGGCAGGAGGTCTAGATCTAGGCGACACTGCCAGCCTCATCTGGCACCATGGCTATCTCAGTGGCAACCATCAAGGCTCCCTGGCCTTACCATCAGGCCCAGGGTCAGAGCCAGGCCTCGAGATCCAGATTGGCATCGATCGCATCGACATCCGTCAGCCCTTCGCAGCAACTGGCACCAGGTCCATCTCCAGCGACGACGCCTGCCTGCTGCTTTGAGCTCCACACTGACAATCCCGGCGCCAACGATCCCGGCACAATCAGCACGCCAGCCCCACAAGCACCACGACCCTTTGGGTGCCAAGGGCCAGGGCCATGGGCCGGTGTTTTCGTCTTTGTCCTCCCCAGATGAGGCTGTTGCGGGCATGTCAACGGCCCCGGCCTTGGAGGACAGTAGGGTCCTGCAACAGTTGTGGCCCAGAACCTGGGGATCCAGGCAGAGGAGGTGGTAGAGGATGCAGATCCCAGGTGGATGTCCTCGCCCCCTCTGGGCCCTCGTGTATCATGCTGCCATTTATTAAAACTATAAGTGAAACCACAAAAACTTGGTGGCAGACCCTGGCCTCCTTGCCCCCCACAGCGAGGAGGAATGAGAGATGCTATTTCATCCCCTCAAAGGGGTATGAGCATTTGTACACTCACCCGCCACCTGACTCCCTGGTGGTGGATGCTGCAAACCAAAGGGAGGGCCAGGGGTTCCAGGGACCCTCCCCTAAAAACTGGGAGGCCAAAAAGCTTGATTTATTTGGGAGGAAAGTCTACTCTACCAGTGGGTTGCAGCTCCGAATTGCAAACCAACAGGCCATCATTAGCAAATACTCCTTTAACTTCGGCAGAGCAATGGCCAAGTTTGCTGAGCTGCTGCCGCCAGACTCCCGTTCCAAATTTAAGGCCTTGGTGGAGGAAGGCAAACTCATTTCTAGGGCCTCCTTGCAGGTGGCTCTTGATGGCGTGGATGTGGCCACCCGTACCATGGCTATGGGGCTGCCCATGAGGAGGTCCTCTTGGCTCCAAATCTCTGGACTACCTCATGAAGTCCAGCAGACCATCCAGAACCTACCCTTTGAAGGTGAGGCATTATTTTCCAAAAAGACAGACAGGAGACTGCACAATTTAAAAGACTCGAGTGCTACCCTCAAGTCCCTGGGTATACACCCCCCCACTACACAACACAGGCATTTCAGGCCGCAACCTCCTCCGTGGTTTTACCAGCAAAACGGACAGGACGGTTCCCAGAGGAGGAATAGGAGCAGCAGGAAGAAGCCACATCCATCCTCAGGCCAGGGCTCTGGCCAGACCAAGCCTTCTGCAGGCCAGAAACAGGCCTTTTGAAGGCACGCATGAGGACGGTGTACCAGATCGAGTACTGGATCTACCCCGCCTTACCTTTTCATCTTGACTGTCCCTTTCTACTGTGCATAGTCCCATATCACTTCAGACTGCTGGGTGCTCCGCACGGTAGAGAGGGGATACTCCATCCAATTCTCCCCCCCCCCGTCCCCCCCCCCCCCCCCTCCTCATCCCTCTTCAGGGACCCCTCTCACGAGCAACTCCTTACACAGGAGGTGCACTCGCTCCTTTCGCTAGGGACAGTGGAAGAGTTTCCTCAGGAGCAGAAGGGCGAGGGCTTCTATTCCCGGTACTTCCTAATACCGAAAGTCAAAGGAAGGCTCAAGCCCATCCTAGAGCTGCGAGAACTCAACAAGTTTGTGAAGAAACTCAAAATCCGAACAGTCTCTTTGGCCTCCATCGTCCCTTCCTTGGATTCAGGGGACTGATATGCTGTCCTCGACTTGAAGGATGCTTACTTTCACATAGCGATAACTCCGTCCCACAGGAAGTACCTCAGGTTTGTGGTGAACACCCACTGCCAGTTCACTGTCCTCCTGTTTGGCACCTCAGAGGCAAACAGGAATTGAAATATATAGTGCTCCATGAGACTGTATTCCAGAGGTGGCGCTCTCTTACTGCCTTGGACAGATCACTAGTAGTCCCTCCTCCTCACTACTACCTCAGCTGCTACAAAAGAGTCAGTTGGTCAGGGCATGAATCATCCACATTGCCCCCAAATGGCCCAGACAATTCTCGGTTCCCAGGCTTCTACAAAGCTCATCCTGTCCACTATCAGCATTAGGGCCTTCCTGGATCTCTTGACCCAGGAAAATGGCAGGCTCCGACATCACATCCTGGATGCTCTTGTTCTGTGGCTTGACATCTGGATAGGTGTCAAGCCTAGAACGTTCCTTCTCTGAATCTGTATACATTATTCTTAACAGCAGAAAAGACTCCAGAAAATGTTACCTAGCAAAGTGGAAAAATTTCTTTATCTGGCCCCGCCACAACCCTTACCTTCCAAAGACAGTGGGAATATTTCTGCTATTTTGGACTATATTTTTACTCTCAAGATGGCAGGCCATTCCCTTAACTCACTACGGATTCATCTGCTGGCAATCAGAGCGTTTCAGCCATCAATGGATGGTAACTTGATCCTTATTCACCCACGAGTACCAGGTTCCTGAAGGGTCTGATCAGAATCTTTCCGCCAGTAAGGAACATAACATAAGAACATAAGAATGGTCTGATCCAGTATGGCCAATGGTCCATCTAGCCCAGTGTCCTGTCTTCTGACAGTGGCCGGTGCCAGGTGCTTCAGAGGGAATGAACAGAACAGTGCAATTATCGAGTGATCCATCCCCAGTTGTCCAGTCCCAGCATCTGGCAGTCAGAGACTTAGGGACATCCAGAGCATAGGGTTGTGTCCCTGACCACTTTGACAAATAGCTATTGATGGACCTATCCTCCATTAACTTATCTAATTCTTTTTTGAATCCAGTTACACTTCAGGCCTTTACAACATCCTCTAGCAATGAGTTCCACAGGTTGACTGTGCATTGTGGGAAGAAATACTTCCTTTTGTTTGTTTTTAAGCCTGCTGCCTTTTAATTTCATTGGGTGAAGCCTGTTTCTTGTGTTATGTGAAGGGGTAAAATAACACTTCTGTATTCACTTTCCTCCACATCATTCATGAGTAGATAGACCTCTATCATATCCCCACTTAGTCATCTTTTTTCCAAGCTGAACAGTCCCAGTCTTTTTAATCTTTCCTCATATGGAAGTTGTTCCATACCCCTAATCATTTTTATTGCCCTTCTCTGTACCTTTTCCAATTCTAATAACTCTTTTGAGATGGGGTGACCAGAACTAAACACCATGTTCAAGGTGTGGGCGTACCATGGATTTATATAGTGTCATTAGGATATTTTGTGTCCCTTTCCTAATGGTTCCTAACATTCTGTCAGCTTTTTTGATTGCTGCAGTGGACTGAGCAGCTGTTTTCAGAGTATTATCCACAATGAATTGAAGATCTCTTTCTTGAGTGGTAACAGCTAATTTAGATGCCATCATTTTGCATGTATCGTTGGGATTCTGTTTTCCAATGTGCATTACTTTGCATTTATCAACACTGAATTTCATCTGTCATTGTGTTGCCCAGTCACCAGTTTTGTGAGATCCTTTTGTAAAGCTTCACAGTCTATCTTATATAAGTATGTATTGTCTGCAAACGTTGCCATCTCACTATTTACTCCTTTTTTCCAGATCATTTATGAATATGTTGAACAGCACTGGTCCCAGTTCAGATCATTGGGGGACCCTGCTATTTACCTCTCTCCAGTGTGAAAACTGACCATTAATTCCTACCCTTTATTTCCTATCTTTTAATCAGTTACTGATCCATGAGAGGACCTTCCCTCTTATCCTATGCCTGCCTTTGCTTAAGAGCCTTTGCTGTGGGACCTTGTCAGGGCTTGTCTGAAAGTCCAAGTACATGATATGAGCTGGATCATCATCCTTGTGCACATGCTTGTTGACCCCCTCAAAGAATTCTAGTAGATTGGTGAGGCGTGATTTCCCTCTACAATAGCCGTGTTGACTCCTCCCCAACATATTGTGTTCATCTATGTACCTGATAATTCTGTTCTTTACTATAGTTTCAACCAATTTGCCTGGTACTGAAGTTAGGCTTCTTGGCCTATAATTGCCAGGATTGCCTCTGGAACCTTTTAAAAAAATAAGTGTAACATTAACTATTGTCCAGTCATCTGGTACAGAGGCCGATGTAAGTGATAGGTTACACTATCACAGTTAGTTGTTCTGCAATTTCATATGTGAATTACTTCAGAACTCTTGGGTGAATACCATGTGGTCCTGGTCTCTTATTACTTTTTAATTTATCAATTTGTTCCAAAACCTCCTCTACTGACATCTCAGTCTGGGACAGTTCCTCAGATTTGTCAGCTAAAAAGAATGGCTCAGGTGTGAGAATCTCCCTCACACCCTCTGCAGTGAAGACTGATCCAAAGAATTTGTTTAGCTTCTCTGCAATGACCTTATCTTCCTTGAGTGCTCCTTGAGCATCTCGATCATCCAGTGGCATCATTGATTGTTTGGCAGGCTGCCTGATTCTCATGTTCTTAAACATTTGTTTGCTTTTAGTTTTTGTGTCTTTTGCTAGTTGCTCTTCAGATTCTTTTTTGGCCTGTCTAATTAAGTTTTTCACTTGACTTGCTAGTTTGTTCCTTTCCTCAGTAGGATTTGACTTCCAATTTTTAAAGGAAATCTTTTTACTATGTTTAGCTTTGCTGGCATTTTTTGGTCCTCTTATTATTTTTTTTTAAATTTGGAATATACATTAATTTGAGCCTCTGTTATGGTGTTTTTTAAAAAAGTTTCCATGCAGCTTGCAGGCATTTCACTCTTCTGAGTGTTCTTTTAAATTTCCATTTAACTAGCTTCCTCATGTTTATGTGGTTCCCCTTTTTGAAGTTAAATGCTTCTGTGGTGGGCTTGTTTGGTATTTCCCTTCCCCCCTCACAAGGATGTTAAATTTAAGTACACTATGGTCACTAGGACCGAGCGGTTCAGCTATATTCATCTCTTGGACCAGATCCTCTGCACCACTTAGGACTAAATCAAGAATTTGATTCTTGTGGGTTCCAGGACAGCTGCTCTAAGAAGCAGTTATTAATGGTTAAGGCTAAGATTTTGTCATGGATATTTTTAGTAAAAGTCATGGACAGCCCATGACCTGTCCCTGACTTTCACTAAAAATATCCCTGACAAAATGGGGAGGGAGGCAGGTTCAGGACCCGCCGCTGCTGCGGCTCCGGGTCCCCCACTGTTGCAACAAGGGGGAGCCGCCTGTTGCAGGTGGGAGGTGCAGGGTCCCCTGCCGCCTGCCGTGGCTGGGCAGCTTCTGGTGTCCCCTGCCACCCACTGTGTCTGGGAGGGGGGCTGGGAGCAGTGTGGGGAGGTGGCGGCTGGGAGCTCCAGCCTTGGGGCAGAAAATGTCCCAGTGGAATGCACATAGGGACTAGGACTCAAAGAAGTCCTAGGACTCAAAGAAGAAAGGGAAGTTACTTACCTTCAAGGTGTGTGGTCCCTATGTGTGTTGCACTATCCATCCTCATTCCCCTCTTCTTTGGATCTTGACAAGATTTGCAGGAGAGAAAGAACTGGACAATCGGTCAGTCCATCCCACCCCTTGTGCCCGCAGATTATGAGGAAAGCAGGGGTACAGGCATTGACCAACGGACCCTGCTTGCAAGAATTCTCTAGTCTGAAGCACCTGGAGTGCATGTCCATCTCCCCTCTGCCCCACCCCTCCAGTGGAATACAGCTATGGACCACACATCTCGAAGAACTCCGGTTACAATAAGATAAGTAACTTCCCTTTCATGTGAGAAGAGAATCAGGCCCAGAATATTTTTTCATCTCTGTACTTTAAATAAATTATTCTTAGCTAATTAAGAGATAATGTTAATAGGATTGTACCTGGGGGTGGTATAATGAGTTCCTGCTGAAATATAAACAGTGAGAGACTGTTAACCATTCGCAACATACAACTCCATTAACACTAATGCTATTAGAGCAAACCATTTTAGTTTTAAATCTAAATAAGATGCAACAGAGTGTGGTGACAACAAGCCATCCCTGCCTCTGCAAAGAGATTAACTCAGCCATTGGTGGGGAGAGGGGAGCGTGACATGACAATATCTTTTGAGGTATTTCAGTCTTCAGGGTGCTTGAGAGGGGCTCAGGATGCTGCAGTGGAGTGTTGAGTTAAAAGAGAAATACACCCAAAGTAATTTCTCTACATGGCCTTGTTATTTATGGTGTTTGGAAACCTCCTTGTTCAGAAACCCGTCTGGCCCCTGCCGTTCCTTTGAAGTGTAATTGGGACTCACAGGAACCTGCCTCTTCCTCCCTTCCCTTTCTCCATACCGGACACAATATTTCTGGATAGCCAATGCACCCAAAAGCTACATCCACCTTCCTGACACTGCGCCACGATTCCATGCCCAGTTCTGCCTCCCTTACTCAGCCAAGTATTGTCAGTGAAGCCAACGGGACCACTCACGTGAGTAAAGCAAGGAGCAGAAAACCTTCCTTTCTGTGTAAATACCGTACTATCGACAGCTTGTCACAGCAATCCGTCTCAATGTGTTCTTAATAGGCCACTCACTTAGGACAGAAGTTCATTGCCAGTAAGATTGTGATCTTTGCTGGGAGGGTTTTACTGATCATGCTTAGATAGGCGTGTGTGTGTGTGTGTGCGCGCGCGCGCTGAATTCATGTGAATTCTGCAAACCACTTTATTTTCACCAGCCTCCTCACGTCAACTGATCAGAAGTAATTTAGATAAAGCATCTGCTTCCTTGTTCCCCTCCATAGTCAATATTTAGCTGTTTAGCTATAATAAAGAGACCTTGCTAACCAGCACACACTAGACACAGGTTGTCTTAGTTGCTTGAGTACAAACTTGATGCTATATTCCAAGGGTAATTTTTTCTCCTCCATAAGTAGGTCAGCTATTTACTGTAAGACTGAAGACAAATAAGAGTCTCACATGCCTTTAAAGGAGGTATTCTTTTTCAGAAAGTGTCCTTTGACTTTACATACTGCAAATCAGTAATGAGGTACATTTGCACTGACATACATAGGGCAGTTAGACTCAAATACTCCTAAAATATTGATCTAGATATTAAAAATATTGCATTTTGCTTTTACAACTGAAAACATGTTTTAGGCATGCCTATGCCCTTCGTCCAGAGAGCAATAGCTTAGACATTTCGTAGATTTCAAGGCCAGAGGGACTATGCTGATCATCTCATCTGACCTGCATAACACAAGCCAGAGACCTTCACTGAGTGATGTTCCAAGCCAAGAATAGCCCAGCCTTTATTCTGGATATTTTGTCTTCCGACGTGTGTCAGGACTGTGGGCATAAGAGGGAGTGAAGAAGGGATCAGTCACTGAGACTGCCAGCAAGTGTCCAAGAAACGAATGTGGCTAACCAAGAAAGTACAATTGCAGCCTCAGTTAATGGTGTTGATGTCTTTCAATTAACCACACTAAATAAAGTTACACTGCATGTCTCCTGGTCCATGGGAGAGGCAGTGTTATTCCAACGTTGGTGGAAGTGATGAATGGCTCTGCGAAGGAGGAAGAAGGACCTCCCAACAAATTACACAGCCTACGACAACATATTCTGTACTAGACTAGAGTTAAACCATAGAATTAACAAACCATATATTTAAAGTTCTAGTCTGGAAAATGACTATATAAAAATGGGACCTTCTTATTTAGCAGTTCTGCTCGTCGGGTGTATTCTGGGGCCTATCTGCTCACTCTATTGACAATAATAAGTGTTTACTACTTTGTTCCTCTTGCCGGCTCTGTAGAGCCAAATGGGTAAAGAGAATGAACTGCATCCTGATCCTTCTTGTGCATCTGCTGCAGAGCTGTTTGCACAGGTGTAACCGATTCTAATCAGTAATTACTGAATTCCAATCTCAGTGAAAGCCCTAGGACTGCACAAGGATAACTGAGGGCAGGATTTGGGATCTTTATCACTGGTGATAATGACACATGAGAAGGAAATAATCCGGCTTGCATTTCAGAATCCAGCTTGAGGTTGCTGGGTTGGCAGCTATTGAAAATGGGCTAGATCCTCCGCTGGTGTCAGCTGTTATCGTTACTCCATTTAAATCAGGGAAGCGACACCATGTCAGGACCAGATCCAATATCTGTTTCCTCTTTGTAAACTGAGCACCTCTGAAATGGAGTCACTGAGGGCCAGATTTCCCCATGAACTCAGCACCCCGTGCTGACCAATGTGCTGAGCTCTTTGGAAATTTGGCTCTGAAATACATGGAACACCACGAAGCCACTTTACAGTCACTCCTCAGAGCAGAGAAGGATTTTAAATGAAACATACCAGAGCACTGACTTTGGTAAAAGTAGTAGGTGGTAAAACCCCCAGAAATCAGGCCAAGTATTTAGGAGCCTATAGAGGGATTTAGGAGCTTGATTTTTAGTGTCTCATTTTTAAAAATCTTGGCCTGGTGGAATGTGTGCAACTTTCACCCTGGTCCAAATTAACAGAATCTTGGAAAATCTCAGATTTTAGAATCGTGGATTATCAGGGTTGGAAGGGACCTCAGGAGGTCATCTAGTCCATCCCTCCAATTTAATCTTGCAATTAAATAAAGCCACTAAAGGCCTGACCCAAAGGCATTTATTGGGAGTCTTTTCCACCTGATGTAACGGGTTTGGATCAGGCTTTATCTGAAAGCTCATAGTTTTACACAGTTTTCTGGGTGAGACTTTCTTGGGAACTTTGTTTTTCCCTATTAGCTGAATCAGTGAATTTTAGTAAGTTCTTTATATCAAGACGAGTCCTTCAAAAGGATAGTCTGAAGGCAACTCATGGCCAGGACATGTTTTCTGCACTTCCCAAGGCAAAAGCTGCTGGAGGAACTATGTCTACTTTGTCAATGAGATTGCAGGATTAACCTTTTCATGTACTGCCCAAGATTCAGTCAGATACGTTGCTGCTATGTTTTCAGCCAGCTTTGGCTCGTCACCTATTGCTTAACTTTAAGTTGTTGTATGTTTGTTTATTCAGTTCAGTAGAGATGCCTGTCTCACAAGACCACATCAAATAGCACATGATGATACGGCCAGCTACCAAGAACTCAACCTACCTCCCACCCTGAACATTTGCTCTCATCCACTGCCCCCTTCGCATTGATGAGCGAGTAGGGTTTCTGATGTGACGTGAAGGCAAACAAACTCTGACTGAAATTAGTGATCGGAGGAGGAGCAAAGGGTGATTAGCACACCATTACAGTTTGTGGGGAGCAGGGCCGGCTCTAACTTTTTTGCTGCCCCAAGCAGCAAAAAAAAGCGCCGCCCCCCGAGGCCCCCCCCGAGCGCCGCGCCGCCGGAACCCCCCCGAGCGCTGCACCCCGCGCTGCCATCCCCCCGCCAAGCGCTGCACCGCCGGAACCCCCCCCCCAGCGCCGTGTCCCGCGCCGCCCCCCCC
>NW_020664440.1:1037271-1116360 GCF_002925995.2 Terrapene triunguis
CCCCCCCCGCGGAATGCCACGCCGCGCTGCCCCCCGCCACCCCAAGATTGGCCGCCCCTTACCATGTGCCGCCCCAAGTATGTGCTTGGTTGCCTGGTGCCTGGAGCCGGCCCTGGTGGGGAGCCGTGAATTGTGACTGACGTTTCCTCTAGCCAATCTTGGAGCAGAAACATTAATAAGCTTTCAGACCTCGTAAAGATAATGAGATCTGCTGATAAATTTTGGAAATCCTGGCCTCACTTAAATCAATTGCAAAACTCCCTGTAACTTCAATGGGGCCAGGCTTTCATCCCAAATATGTATTGAACAGGACACTGAACCAACACTGGCATGTATCTCTCCTGTTATTAAAACACCAGGATGTAAACAGGAAGCAGCAGAGGAGATTGAGGAGGAGGAGCTGGAACAAGCAGCAGAGGAGATTGAGGAGGAGGAGCTGGAACGTTTGTGCCAGATCATGGCCCCAGCACAAAAGCAGCCTTTAAGGAAATTCCCTCTGCCTATGGGGTCCTCGGGTGGGGTAGAGCTGCTGTAGTGGCTCCTACATCACCACGCTCAGCCCTGCCATTAGTGCGATTGCCAGGGGCAAGGGGCATGGCTGGGCAAGGCTGCTCTAATTTACCCCAGAGACTCATGCCCTGGCCAGGCCGAGGATCAGGGGAATCTTCAGAACCAGCCACCTTTGCTACGTTCTTACGTCTTGCGCCAAGTGCAGCGTCTTCCGCTCAGTCATAAAGGGGAGCGAGGGGTGTCTGGAGCCTTGTTTTACTTGCACCGTAGCTTTGCCTCCCTGGGAGATGTGCTCCAGTGCATAGATTAATTCGATTATTTTTTATTTCCTTGTTAGGGCAGTGTCGTGATGTGTAGTGTTGTAATAAACCTGAAAGGCAGTAGGACACTTGCTAATTACAACTAACTCAGGAGAATGGCATAATTTGTGGAATGCTCTTGCAGTTAAAAAATAAGCAAATATTCTTTACGCTTCCTGAAAAGTGTGTTAGCAAGGGAGGGGTGTTGGCACATCCATCATAGTGTGATATGAGCTATTTAAGGGTCTATTCAGATTCCGCCTCTTTTCCCTGCCTAAAAATTCAAACCTTTCCTTTGTGGCTCAACTTCTTCTACACTTGTATTCTGATTTTTAAGTGTCTTGGCTTCCTTGAAGTCTTGTTCCACTTGAGGAGAAATGTTCCTGCCTTACTCATGTCAGATTTGATTCAGAGAGTAATATTGTACAGATCTGTAGAGTTGTGATCTTTCCCACCAGTTGGTCATCGATCATTTCATTACAGCAAGGTTACCAAATTGACATGTCCTGGCTAATTCTCATAATGCAGCTATATAGATGTCTAGTGTCTTGTACACGCCGCCTAAATTGATAATGCTCAGCTGTACCATTACCAAATGTCAGAAAATGACCTTCCTGAGAAACCTGACCTGTCATAGCATGAGGAGCCTCTCAAGGTAACTGTGTCCTCAGGGAGAGTGTGAAACATCCTTTTATCCTCAGAGTCCAGTCATTGCAACTGTGTTTTCTTGGTTTTGTGTTTTAGTTTTTCAGCAGAAAATGCAAATAAAGAAAGACACCACGGTGTTGAACCACTGATATTTGGCATTGTAGGCTGCTAATGATTGACTAAGAAGTTAAGAGAAGGGTCTCTGTTAATATTAATTCATACTGTTTATTTGAAAAGGACTATAATGTAATCATTTTTCAAATAGTAGCACAGGAGTGACTTCAATAATAATAATAAAAATCTGTAATCACCCAAAAAGAAGAGAGAATGCAGCTGCTAACCTTATCATCTTTTGCCTAATTCATAGACTCATAGAACCATAGGGCTAGAAGGGATTGCAAGGGTCAGCTAGTCTAACTAATTAGTTACTATTCCTCACCAAGGATATCTGAGTGGGGTGGAATGAGCCTAAGACCAATTAATTCTCTGTTTGCTGCTGTTGAAAAGAAACTAAGCATGTTAACAAAATGGTCAAGTACAAAGTTTGTTCATGAGTTCCCCTAAGGAAACATTTTGGGTAATAATTTCCATGCACAAATAAGTGACATTAGTTGCAGATAAAAGGAGACAGTAAGTACCATGTTTTCAAAATCGTTATGTGCGCTATTCCAGGCACCAAATAGTTCTGTACTTGTGGCCCCTACTTTGAATGGATGGTTACGGTGCAAATCAGGAAACTGCATACAAAGAGCCAAGAAGATGAATTTATCTCATTTTTGAAAATCTGCAGTGCTGCAGATATTCAGGGAAGTTTTATATGTACAGCAAACAGAGCCAAGAATGTCAAATCCTAGGGTTAGAAAATTGTCAAAACTAGGAGTCAAACATTACGTTTTGAAATGCAGATTTAAGGACCTAAATAAGAGGCCTGATTTTCAAAAATGCTGAGTACTGTGCAGCTCTAGCTGACTTCAGTGGGGACTATTGGGTGCTTAGCACTTTTGAAAGTCAGAGCCCTTGTTTAGGGGCCTGTAATCAAGGGAAAGAGCCAACTGCCTTCAGTAGGATTTCGCTCAGTCCTTAAATTGCTAATTATGGATCCAGTAGCCTAAATTTAATCTCATGGGTTTTTTTTAAAGCTTGGTCATTGCCTATTGCATGTGCCCTTGTTACTAGACGGTGACCACTGGTGCTGTGCAGTATAAGGATTTTACCCTGGGTATCTGCCTAGGTGAGACACGATACAATCTTCCCATTCATTGTCTGTAAACACTGATGGCATTAATGGTCACTGAGTCACGTCCACACTGATAGCAGCATAACAGAAGCTATCATCTGTATAGCTGAAGAATGGTAGAAATTAATGGGCCAGACTGGCTGCTGGTGTGACTCTGCTAACTTCAGTGGAGTACAGCAGCCGGCAATCTGGCCTAACACGTGGAAATGGGAGCTGTGCTCATGGCAGTGTTAATTTTTTGCTTTCAAATTCTACCTGTAAACTGGGCCTAGATGTTTCCATGTCCTGTACTTCAGCAATTGCCCATGTATGAGCAGCACACCTCTTACTGAGGCAGGGTCTAACTATGTACAGGTACCCTAGGGTAGCTGAAAACCCCCTTGTTAAAATACAGTTCAATATTAATCCCCCGTGCAGCATACCGTGGTGCCTGCCAAGAACCATACCTGTTAATTGAAGGGTGATGTAGCAGAAGCATGTGCGGCATATGTCCATAAAACCCAATCTATGCCTGTCACAGCATGCAGGCTGCATGCCCTCAGGCAGGTCTTCTCAAGTGAGATTCGTAACCCCAGGGGAGTCAGCTGAACAGATGCGGAGGGGTTTTGATTGAAATTGGTTCCTCCAGGGACTGTTGCTAGCTCGGGCTGCTCTGTTTGTCTTATTCTCATCTTCCTGATCTCATATGCAAGAACAGCTGAGAAGAAAAAGGGGAGGTGGCAGTGCTAGAGGCCTGGAGCTACAAAACAGCTGGCGGTGGATACCGGCGGTAACAGGGGGGAAAAAAGTGACTCATCTAATTAGATATTAAGTTAACAGCTATTGTTGAATCTGTTTCTTGATAGAACAGTACACGGTGCCTAGAATAAGAGTTCATTTCCTGAATAAGTATCTGTTTAATCTAATCTACTTTAATTTATTTTATCTAATCAATCTCACACTCCTCTATTATATATATATTTTCTAGTAGATTGCTCTTTATTTTTACTATATGTTGGCTAACTGTACTGAACATGAAAACTGAACAGATAACACTGTAATTGTTTTTAGAGTCTGTAATAATTCATGAGAATTGCCCGCAAAGCAAGTTGTTTATGGTCTTCAGGGGTAAACACATTTGTAAAAGAGCTTAGAAGAGCCTGTTTTAATCTATTAGCATAATAACATCCTGAAAAACAAGCATTTTCATGCTCCAAAGACATCTGATATTGAGCCATTAAGTACCTTTTATCTTCTGCTCAGATGCCAGTGGGTCCCCGTTTTGGGCAGCATCTGGTGATTGTACATGTACCACAAAGTATTGTAGCTGAGGCATTTCCTGCAGTTCTGGAAAAGTGACCCAGTATTAATAATACACTCGGAGTGAGTGTCTCTTACAACAAAAATGCTTTAATTCCCTTGTGAATGCGAAAATCATGATACATTTTGCTGCATGGCAAGATATATGCCAATATGCACATAGCTTAATCAAATTAGATCTTGAAACCTTTAATTCCATCATTAGGAGTTATTATTTCCTCTTCAAATCATGTAATTAAATATCACATGAGGAATATATAATTTTTCCTTCACTTATTTAGTAAAGTATCAAGGGTTACATTTGACAATGGTATTATGATACACATCTGTTTGTATTTAAATTAGAAAGGTTTTAATGATACCTCTAGAATTACAAAAGCAATTGGTTAACTAAACTGAGGGAATTCACTGCAAATGAGATCATTATGTTTACATAAGATCTGTTTAATCCAAGAATTGTTGTATAATTAGTGACATTATGCAGTGGAAAATTAGATACGCTTACATGATTTACTCTTCTTTGGCATACTGTGAAATTACAAAGAGCACTGATTAATCAGTCTTCATTGAACATCCCATTTATTCTTTTGTAGGTAATGTCCAGCAGCAATAACATGTACCATTATTGGATTTTGAGAGATTCTAGCAAATTTAAAAGGAAAAGATATTAAATAGAGGCTGAAACTATAGTATTTTGTTTGAAATTCACAAGTATTAAGAACGAATGTGCTACCTTTAAATGATAGGTAATTGTAAATATAACAATATTGAGAATAATTTGGCGATTGCATCCAGAAACAAAGCAATTGAAAGCATTCTGGCTGTAATCTAACAGTGCAGACATTTTTCAGAGTAGCAGCCGTGTTAGTCTGTATTCGCAAAAAGAACAGGAGTACTTGTGGCACCTTAGAGACAAACACATTTATTTGAGCTTAAGCTTTCGTGGGCTACAGCCTACTTCATCAGATGCATGCAGTGGAAAATACAGTAGGAAGATATATATATACACAGAGAACATGAAACAATGGGTGTTACTATACACACTATAAGGAGAGTGATCAGTTAAGGTGAGCTTTTATTAGCAGGAGAGAAAAAGAACTGTGTGTAGTGGTAATGAAAATGGCCCATTTCCAGCAATTGACAAGGAGATGTGAGGAACTGTAGGGGGGGGGGGGATAAGCATGGGGAAATAGTTTTACTTTGTGCAGACATTAGTACATAGGAATATAGACATTGCCAGAGAGACTCAGACATGTGGCCTCCCTGGTCCAGTATTCTCTCTCTCCTACATGGCCAGCCCACCTATTGCAGAAACCCTGCATTTGGCAGTTACAGGGAAACCTGTCCACAGGGGGGAAAGCTTCTTCCTAATTGTCAGAAGTTTGGCGTATGGCCAAGGGCCAGCATTCTTCAGCAGTTATCTCAGGAGGGGGTGGGTGGGAAGCCCATGTTCACCTTTTCTTAGAATAGTAGATAACTAGTTAAGCCTGGCATGTGTTGGCTTTTTAATGACTCCCACCATATTTTAAAGGGATGTCTGCTGTTAAAGGGCTTTCCCTTCACCCCCTCCCTGGTTCTTGTCATGCAGACAGAAAGCAGAAGACCAGAAGTCGAAGTGCAGGCAATGTGATGTTTATTGGGTTAGTTCCAAGCAAACACACCCATAGTTCTACACGGCAGCAGAGTCCGTTCCCAGCTCTGACACCGCAGAGTGTTTACCCCGTGTCCCACTTCCCAGCTCTGACACCGCAGAGCCTTGCCTGTGTCCCTGTTCCTCATTTCCCCCTCCCCATCTCCTCCTCCTTAGCAGGCCCAAATATACCTGCAATGCATGCCTAGAGTCCCACCCCTTTTGTACCCAGTGGGAGGGGAAAGGAGTGAGGTTGTGCTGCGGTCAGGGACAGGCATTTCTTTGGTCTTCTAGTGTTTTATACCTTCTCCCCATCCCCCTTTGCCCCTCCTGACTGGTTGCTTGACCTTCCCTTGAGATAGGGCTTGAGGCAATCTTTTAGGTGTGCCGTGGAGTAACACTTTAACTGCTCTTATCTGTTGCCATTGTACTAACAAATCCATCTGATTAGGCAGAAGCAACATCACAGCATCTTTGTCGTTTGTTTACACATATTAGCATAAGATATAAGAGTATCAAAAAGTCAAACCCAAAATTCTATCCCAAGCTAACAAACAGACCTATATACTAACACCTACCTCGATTTCCTAAAATCATGATCCGTGGCTTTTTGGAGGAGAGACCAATGCTCTAGCAAATGCCTGAGGTTATCACCTAATTCCTACACATCAACACCAAGCATTAAACATGTTTCACAGGTTATATTCTGGACTATACATGTGTTGTACTTTATTGAAGTGGGGGAGGGAGACAAAAACCCATTGCGTGTTTGTCTGATTAATATTGTCACATATCAGATGTTCAGCTGAGCACAATCTGAAATGATGATATTGCTTTCCAAAGCTCTAAGAGTCATGAAATATTTGAAGATCTGCAAATCAGCCACCAAAACATGTATGGTGGGACCATTTAAAAAAAATCAGCATTTCCTAACTGCTACCATGCAGATATTACAGGTATCGCTTCTTCAATGGGCCTTAATCAGAGTCCATTGACATCAGTAGGAATCTTTCCATTCACTTCAGTGGGTCCTAACAGGAGCGGCACCAAGGTTTTTGGCGCCCTAGGCGGGGGTCCTTCCGCGCTCCCGGTCGTCAGCGGCAATTCTGCGGTGGGGGCATCCTTCCATGCTCCCGGTCTTCGGGGCACTTCGGCGGTGGGTCCCGGAGCGAGTGAAGGACCCGCCGCAGAATTGCCGCCGAAGACCCGGAGCACGGAAGGACCCCCCGCTGCTGAATTGCCGCCGAGGGCGGCAAAATGCTGCCCCCCCAAATCCTGGTGCCCTAGGCGACCACCTAGGTTGCCTAAATGGAAGCGCCGGCCCTGGGTCCTAAGCATTGTTGTGTTCAGATCCACCAGTTGGGGGCAGCCTGGTATAAGGACTGGAGCCATTATCAAATTTTAGTCCAGATCCAGGTATGGTTTTTGAACCTCCCTACATTTCAAAGGTGTTTGGATTTTGTGTGTGTTCAGAATGATGAATCTTAGCTGTTAACACAACAAAAGTCTTAGCAATGACTGGAGACTCCGGGAAAGTATAAAGGACGGTATAAGTGCTTTCTGATATGAGCGATGGCCCAGTGGAGACAGCTGCACGCAGCAGTGTGGTGCTTTTAAAATGGTACAGATTAGTGCCTCTGTTTTCTGCTTCCATCACCAAAGGGCTGGGTCCTTGGCAGTGCAGACTCTTTGCCTTGAAGGAAACCTATTTAAAAATGGATTAGTTTGCAAGCACTTGAATTGATTTAGTGTGTGTTTACTGTTCAGATATGCACCAGGGCTATTTACCTCTACAGGATAAATATTAAAATTGCATTTGAACCTCACATTAACATTTATATTCTTGTCATTACAGTTTCCTTCTCTGAATAAGATTCACCTATCAGTCTTATGGCACTAATAAGAATGGGTCTATTTTTGTATCTTTTCAGCTTCCCATGATAACCTGCCATAGGGAGGAATTAATTTTGTGGCATTTTTACTATTCTCTTTCATCATTTGAGTCAGAGCAATGAAGCATCCATCCGGATTAGAAGGAAAAAATGGTACTTGTGAACAGAACTAGACTGACAGGTCTGGCAACAGAAATCCATGTGGAACACATTGCAGCCACGGACACATACAGACAGCATTAGTATTATTTAGTAAGTTTTATTATGGCATTGATTAAGGGCCAACGAAGAATGGGGTCCCGTTGTACAAATACAGAATAGGAGATGGCCCCTGCCTTGAAGAGCTTTACAAGCTAAATAGACAAGACAGACATACCGTGGAGGAAGGGGTGGGGAAGGAAGGGGAACACAAGCTGAGTGAACAATGTGATGGCAGCAAATGGCATGCTAGTTCCACTGGTTTTGGTGGATACGGTTAGCGGGGGATTAGCTAAATGGGAAAGGCAGATAGAAAAGAGGGAAACAGGTGGTGGAGTCAAGGTGAAGTGAAGAGACTGTGAGAGAGGAGGAGCAGGAGGTTTAGAGGAAACAGCCAATCAGCACCTGGCAGAGAAGTCCAGTCAAAACTGTAGAAAGCTCTCTGAATGTCCTGAGGTCTCTGTTTGGCTGCTTCTGCCACGGCTGGCTGGAGTCTGGCTGCTTGATGGTTGGTCATCACTGTAGATTGAATTCGGGGTCTTCAGCACCAAAAGTGCCAGCACCTCGGACCATCAAAAGTAGCTGAGTAAGTATAATAGTGGTGTGGTAGGTCTAGACTCTTTATCCTTGCTGGCGTCTGTCCTAGAAGGAGAGAAGAGCCCAGGTATGACGGCAGTTTTAAGAGTTAGGCCTCTTGTACACCAGGATCTGGATGGAAAGTTTCATTTTATGTCACAGCGCCTGCCAAACAGCGGTCAGACAGTCACTATTGCTACCTGTGCCACCTAGAGGTGAAAGGTTCTCTTCCCACCACCTATCCCCTGAGGTATCGGAATATGCATAGTAGCTAAACTAAAATGGAGCTGATCTTGTACTGGAGAAGTGATTGCCCTGCTTTCTGTCTGGTGAACTATACTATGGAAATGTCTCTGGCATTATTTCCATAGTTGTGACACTCGGTTCCCTTCCCATCCCTTCTATAAATGGAGGAATCCCAACGTGATCAAGCAACATTTGCCTTTAAAAATGTCTTGTGCATTACACCCAATGAGCGCTGGCTTAGATTTTTACACAGGCATGTTTCAAATAGTGCAGTTTAGACACATGACTGCAAACAGGGTTGTATGCATGTACAGAAGGTGCTTTTAGCAAATGCCCATTTCAAAATGTGTTGCATTACATAGTTCTATTCACTTTAGGTAGTTTGAAATATGGTCTACTTGGTACCAACTCTAGCCAAGCTAGAAATGCCACAGTCTGAGTAATGTCACGTATCTTGTTACCTGCATATAATACCCTTACCTCACATACTGTGTCAAAAACATTGCATACTTTGGTACTAGATGAGAGGTTTTTGACTTTCCCGCTAGTCTTACAAAGACTAAAAACGTTGTTCTTTCTTTCTGATTTTGCAGTTACCAATGTGAAACTTGACTAGTAACTTCAGATACAGACTTTCCAAGAGCTAATGGCTATAATTAGGGCCCTACCAAATTCATGGTCCATTTTGGTCAATTTCACAGTCATAGGATTTAAAAAATTGTAAATGTCATGATTTCAGATATTTAAATCTGAAACGTCACAGTGTTGTAACTGTAGGGTCCTGACCCAAAAAGAAGTTGTGATGGGGGGGGCGGTCACAAGATTACTGTGGGGGTGGGGTTGTGGTACTGCTACCCTTACTTCTGTGCTGCTGCTGGTGGCGGGGGGAGGGAGGGGCATGGTGGCCCAAGAGACTTCCTCAGCCGTGGCTGGTATGGCTGGCGCAGGGGCTGCCTGAGCTGCCCCTGAACCAGGGCACCGGCCGCTGCAGAAGTCACGGAGGTCACGGAAAGTCACGGAATCCATGACTTCTGTGATCTCCGTGACAAACTCGCAGCCTTACTCATGACGTCCATCAGGCAATAGGTCCCTTGTTAATCAGCTCATTGAGTTACCCTTGGGAAGGGTTCACATTTTTCTTTCTTTGTAGTATTCATAGTAGTCCAGCAGGTCTTAACCCTTGCCACTGTCTAGTCCATCCTCCTGCCCAGGACAGGATCGTGTCCTTCAATGTATTTCCTTGTACTTTGTTCAGCCTGAGTATATTAAATGGTCTTCAGTAGTTTGGCATGGCTGGAAGTCAAGGCAGACTATGACCATCATCTTACTTTGGTTGTATGCTCTTTGGTACAAGCTTGGCATCTCCCATATTTTGTACACTACTCAGCACGCTTTTAGTACTTTATAAGTAATAGATGATAATGATAAAGACCTCTGCAGACAGGTACTCCTAAACACAAGCATGCTGGTCATGTGTGACGGGGGTAAGATTTTTATGGTCAGAAACTGGTATCATGTTTTGTATCCAAGAACAAAGAACAAATAATGTGAGGTTCCTTCTTGACGTACTTGCAGTACTGCTATGAAGCTAGGCCGCCAAAGTCAATTTCCCATTTTTATTTTTTTCAGAGGTGACAAGAAATATCAGGGTTCCTGGATGGTGATGCTGGTTGTGCAGATCATTGTGCAGAGGTAAGTTCATGTGGCAGCATGTCTCCTCTATCATCCTTCTGAAAAGATAAAAAAATGATGCCTCTAGGACAATAGATATTACCTTGATTCAGAGATGTAACACTATGAAACCTTTTGCAGATACACTATCGCATTTTGAGATTATTTGCAGGGAACCTTCTATTAATATTTAAACTGCCATATTACCTTGTAAGTAGGCGCAGAGCCATCCTGCCAGATGGAGATGAGTGAATGGATCCAGTGTGTGTATCAATTTAAAGTGTTGGCAAGCTGGCTTCCTGTCCAAGAATGTTGAAACAGTTGAAGGCAACACTTTTCACACTACATTTTAAAAGCTGCACCACCCCTATTACTACTTTGAATTTTAATAACTTTAGAAAACACATAGAAGAACACATAGAAGAACATAAATTGTTGGGCAAAAGTCAACATGGTTTCTGTAAAGGGAAATCGTCTCTTACTAATCTATTAGAGTTCTCTGAAGGGGTCAACAAACATGTGGACAAGAGTGATCCTGTGGACATAGTGTACTTAGATTTCCAGAAAGCCTTTGACAAGGTCCCTCACCAAAGGCTCTTATGTAAATTAAGTTGTCATGGGATAAGAGGGAAGATCCTTTCATGGATTGAGAACTGGTTAAAAGACAGGGAACAAAGGGTAGGAATAAATGGTAAATTTTCAGAATGGAGAGGGGAAACTAGTGGTGTTCCCCAAGGGTCAGTCCTAGGACCAATCCTATTCAACTTATTCATAAATGACCTGGAGAAAGGGGTAAACAGTGAGGTGGCAAAGTTTGCAGATAATACTAAACTGCTCAAGATAGTTAAGACCAAAGCAGACTGTGAAGAACTTCAAAAAGATCTCACAAAACTAAGTGATTGGGCAACAAAATGACAAATGAAATTGAATGTGGATAAATGTAAAGTAATGCACATTGGAAAAAATAACCCCAACTATATATACAATATGACGGGGTGAGGGTGCTAATTTAGCTACAACTAATCAGGAAAGAGATCTTGGAGTTATTGTGGATAGTTCTCTGAAAACGTCCACACAGTGTGCAGCGACAGTCAAAAAAGCAAACAAGATGTTAGGAATCATTAAAAAAGGGATAGAGAATAAGACGGAGAATGTCTTATTGCCCTTATATAAATCCATGAGACGCCCACATCTTGAATACTGCGTACAGATGTGGTCTTCTCATCTCAAAAAAGATATACTGGCATTAGAAATGGTTCAGAGAAGGGCAACTAAAATGATTAGGGGTTTGGAATGGGTCCCATATGAGGAGAGATTAAAGAGGCTAGGACTTTTTAGCTTGGAAAAGAGGAGACTAAGAGGGGGATATGATAGAGGTATATAAAATCATGAGTGGTGTGGAGAAAGTGAATAAGGAAAAGTTATTTACTTGTTCCCATAATATAAGAACTAGGGGCCACCAAATGAAATTAATGGGGAGCAGGTTTAAAACAAAGAAAAGGAAATTATTCTTCACACAGCGCACAGTCAACCTGTGGAACTCCTTGCCTGAGGAGGTTGTGAAGGCTAGGACTATAATAGGGTTTAAAAGAGAACTAGATAAATTCATGGAGGTTAAGTCCATTAATGGCTATTAGCCAGAATGGGTAAGAAATGGTGTCCCTAGCCTCTGTTTGTCAGAGGGTGGAGATGGATGGCAGGAGAGAGATCACTTGATCATTACCTGTTAGGTTCACTCCCTCTGGGGCACCTGGCATTGGCCACTGTCGGTAGACAGGACACTGGGCTGGATGAATCTTTGGTCTGACCCAGTACGGCCGTTCTTATGTTCTTATGAGTGACAAGACCTGAGCCAGGTGGGGAGCCAAGTGCAAGAGGTGTTGAGAGAACCGTTGACTTCAAGTGATCTCTGCAAGGGTGCAGTGGTCCATGTTAACAGACCCCGATGCAGGATTAAGACCTAAAACGTGGGATTTATTATTTAATATGCATGTTACAGTAGCGCTCATATGCTCCAGTAAGAATCAAGGCGCCATTATGCAGAAAGTAGTATTAGATTTTTAAAAAATGCTTGGCAGAATATGGCAAAGGTCTGCCACTAATATTTTCAAAAAATAGGACCCATTGGCAGCCATGGAAAAACTAGTAACCAGGTTTTTTTATCCTAAGGCAAAGAAAGGCCAAATCAAGCCAGCAGTTTTACAAGGATTATTTCTAGAAGCTAAAACGTTACCAACAAAATGTGCCACCTTATGCTTTTTTGTATTTATTTCTTAAAGAGAAAGTCAAAATAATAAATAAAACATCCCCAAACTAAATAAAAAAAATTCCTGGAAAGTCAGGGAGAACACGATGTCTGTTATAAATCCAAATTAAAAAACACAGCCGTCTTTCAAGGACTGTATTTGATGAGTACCGCCGTGCAGGCAAAGTATAAAAAGTTAAAAAATAAGTGTAAAAACCATAAATAAGCTTAAAGCCATGGAAAAAGTCAGCTAAAATATATATTACTCTAAAAAATAAAATCAAGTTACAATCTCAAAATTCAGTAACTAGTAAAATCTTAGTGTTTTATTAAATAATAATAAACTGCAATACAATGTTTTTAATAGTGTGGGCAGTTAAGAGGAGCTTTTGTACAAATTAACAGTGCACAGCTCGGAGGGGTCTAAATCGTCAGGGGTAGAAGAAGTAATAAAGTGTTCAGGAGAATGTTAAAGTGTTGGCTGAGTGTGTTGAAGGGGACAAGTGTACTTTTTGGCCCCCCAACCTTGGAGCTGCTGTGATTAGAAAGGAGGCTACCAGTCTGGTCCAGTAGGACAGCATGTCCACAGCAGTGGACAAACACGAGGTCCAGAAAGACAAAGCACTGACACTGGGTACTCGATCGGTACCACTGATGTGGACCAGGCTCCACAACAGGTGTCCCATCCCAGGAGCTGAACACGGGCCCTGGTGTCACATGGCCACTGACACAGACTGGTCCCATCAGCGAGTGTACCATGGAGTCCTCAGGAAATGAACAGAGCATCCAGAGCACTGGAGGTCAATGGGGGCCCGATTGCTGGGTGAACTGTGGAGGCCTCAGGAGCTTCAGCCAGTGGATCTGGTGCAGTGAACCCCTAGGTCCCCAGTTACCTTCCCTCCTCCCCTCCACCAGCCAAAGTATTGTGATGTGGGGCTACATGCATTACCAGGGACTTGCCCCCACCATTGGGCATGCTGTGGTCAGGACACCCCCTCTGTTCCTCTGAGCTCCTGAGACCACCAGAGGCACAGAGAAATTAGTTCCCCGCCACTGTCCCTCTTCCCTTCATAGTGGGGCTGTGGTGGTCATTTTGGAGTCGGAAGCTATGTGCCACAAGCAGCCATTTTGGAACAGGCTCCTGGCCTAACTTCTCAGCAGCCATCTCAGTGGGAAAGCACAGGCATAGGCTTTCCTGTCTGGATCCTTATGATTCTGAATCCTCAGCCCTCTCTCCTTTTAGTCCTCCCTGTCAGCAGACCAAGGGTCATAAACACAGACATCCTAGAGGATGCCCAGGAACTCTTGGTCTCTGCACAGTTCTTTTGAGTCTATTTCTGAATAATAATCTATGGAGATATACCTATCTCACAGAGCTGGAAGGGACCCTGAAAGGTCATTGAGTCCAGCCCCCTGCCTTCACTAGCAGGACCAAATACTGATTTTGCCCCAGATTCCTAAGTGGCCCCCTCAAGGATTGAGCTCATAACCCTGGGTTTAACAGGCCAATGCTCAAACCACTGAGCTATCCCTCCCTCCCCCCATTTCTGTTTCTGTTTTTTTTTTCTTTGATGTCGCCCCTGAGCACTCCAGCCAAAAGGATAAAAAAGGGGCTGAGGAGAAAGAGGCAGTCAGAGACAGAAATACCCACAAATATTTTCCAGTGGGCTCTAAAACTGACCTTTACATTCCCATTTCAGGCGCCATGCTTAAGGTTGCAAGGGAAGAATGAGGAAAAATCCAGTAAAGAGAAAGCATCCACCCATCAAAGTTGTTCTTGGTTGCTTTAGCTAAAATGGATGCAGCCTTGATAACCCTTATCTAGGAGACTTCCTACCCAAAGTTTTCAGTGACAGAAGGATGGAATCAACTCCCCACAGAGACCATGAAGCAGTCTCAGCAGCCCCTAGTGCTCAACAGAGGTCACTCTAGAGAAGTACTTGCCCATAATGAGTCCCTGCTTTCTGCCATTTGTGAAAAGGGCCCAGAGTTTCAGCTCCAGAAAGTCCAGAAAGTTTTACACCAGTTCTTAGTACTGTGTATAGTAATATGGAGAAGGTTTGATTCCTGGTGCACATCAAAAGGATACACAGCAGGCTCAGCTTTGGTCAAATTGTTCCTAGAATTTTTACAAGCAGGCCCATCTCTGGGGCTGCACTACACCTGCACTCAAGAGTCAAGTTATATCCTCAATTCTGACAATTAAGAGTTGGCGTCCCTGACCCCATCACCCACACATCACAAAATTCCTCAAAACTACCACCCTAATCAGATCTCCTCCCACTCACGAGGTAGCTCCATGGGATCTCTTAATATTTAGTGCATTCTTGGCTCCACTTTTTGAAATCCTGTCTGAAGTGTCCTGAAGTGTCCATTTTTAGTGGCCATTACATCTGCATGAAAGGTATCAGAGATGGAATCCCACTGTCCTCCTTCAAAATTGTGGTTTTTGTTTTGCTTTTTTGCAATAATGACAGGGTGGTACTATGGACAGACCCTTCGTTCATTCCTGAGAGAATTTCCCTCTTCCACCAATCCCAGGAGATTTTGTCCCTCTCTTTTTGCTCAAATCAGCCTATCCCAAAGAAAGGATTTGGTATACCTTTGACATCTGGAGGGCAATTCAGATCTATATTAAGAGAACAAAGTCCTTCAGTAAAACTTCCATTCTTATTCATTCTGATACACCATGGGGTCAGGGGACAGAAAGCTTCCAGATCCACCATAGCAAGATATATTAGGGAGGGGGGATTTTCCCAGCATGTAAAGCCAAGGGGGTAACTCCTCCATTTCAGACTAAAGCCCATTCCACGAGGGGAGTGGCCACTTCATGGGCTGACAGGTCCAATGCACCCTATGAACAGTTTTGCTGGGTGCAAATCTTGGGCATCCCTGCATATATTCACAACCTTTTATAAGACTGAGACTTCAGTCAAGTGAAGCAGACTTCGGCAGGAGGGTTCTGCAATCTGTAGCTCACCCAACAATCAGTAGGGGCGGTGGAGTTGTGAGGAGGGAGTACTGCTAGAAAAATCCCATTACTCCTGAATTTATAGACCCTGTGAGAATGAGAAAATCTCTCTCACTTCTCTGGGACTTTTCATTCTGGGTAGAGGGATGGGTCCATAAAGACATTGCACCCTGTTCCTTTCATCTCCTTCTACCGGGAGGTGTTTTTTCAATAGTTTTGCACTGTTTTGTTTTGTGTTTTTTCTCTTTTATAGAGAAATCTGATGGATAATCACATTTCTACAGTTAATTGATGACCCTTGAGGTTATCCCAGTTTATATGTATCTGTCAGATTGGACAGTTCTACTTCCTAGTTGTTGGGCAGATGTATAAGCTATTAATGTTTTATTCAGTTCTGACAACCTTCAGCTTTGGAAGCATCTCTCTGGAGGGACTCTTCAGTGGGAGGAGTTATCTGGAGAGTCAGCCCAGCCAATCAAAAACATCTGCCTCTGTCTCCCACAGCATGGGGGTCATCACTACTGAATGTATGGACCCACCCTCTACCCAGAACCAAAATTTCCAGGAAGTGAAACAAATTTTCTCATTTTGTGCTATTAATAGGGACATAGGACTGGAAAGGACCTCTTGGGTCATTGAGACCTGTCTGCTGCTTTCCCAAGTAACCCCATCATATAATCCCATTAATAAACATGTCAAGCTTCAGTTTAAGACTAGTTAGGTTTTTGCCCCCACATCTTCTACTAGGAGGCTGTTCCCGAACTTTGCTCCTCTGATGGTTAGAACCTTTCTTCTAATTTCCAATCTGAATTTGGTCATGACCAGTTTATCCTCATTTGTTTTCATGCCAACATTGTCCTTTGCCTTAAATAGATGCCCCCTTCTCCCCACTCCCTGGTATTTACCCCCTGGTGCATTTTGTGCTGATCTTGCAAAGGTGCTGAGTGCAGTGACATCAATGCTAGTGGAGCGTGGATTCAGTCCATCAAGTCTTTATGTACACTGTAAGTGTGAAATTGTCAAGGTCCTGATTCAGGAAAACATTTCTACACAGGGCAGCACGTAAGCACATAATGTGACTTAAGGGCATGCTTAAAGTTAGGCACATGCTTCTGTGCTCTCCTCAAGATGGATGGACTAAAGCACCTGCTTAAGTGCTTTCCTGACCTGGGCCCCCAGCATCTGAGAGGAGGAGTAAATGTTACCTGTGCTTCCTCTTCTGCATTTAACTGGACCATAATATCATCTTTGCCCACCTTATCCGAATGTTTTATTTTATATGGCTGTATCAGTCTTAGGGCATGAAAGGAAAGGGCTGATGTTAAGAGAGCTGCTAACTGCTCCCTGCCAGCTCAGAAGAATGTCTCTGCTCTTGAATATTTAGGATAATTGAATATGAATTTTTCAAATATCACAAAGGTTGGACTGTCACAAAACTGGCCAAGAGAGCACTGTGTCAGCCATCAGTTAGTAATCTATCTAGACAGCCAGCATCTGAGCAGAATTAATGGCAACAGATAGAAGCGCAGCAAATGTTAAAGTGACTGTAGCATTTACACCAAGGTGGATTCTGTGGTTCATCAGTTCTGAATTATTTTTGGTTCTCAGTTGCTCACAACTCTGGGGAAAAACAAGATTTGCCCACCCCGTACATTGAGTGAAGACTGGAGTGTGAGTCTTCAGTGAAAATACTTTGATTTAGTTTTCCGTGAACTACGTAGTCTGGAAAACACCTTTTCAAATTGTTTACATTTTTTGGAGATGACCTCAAGTCAAAGGAGGTCAGAAGCAGGCATTACTTTCAGACCAATACCTTTATTTGCTCTATATTAGTTTGGGTGTATAAATTATGTACAAGATATAATTACACAAAACTTAGAAATGAAATATTAATGTACAGACATTTTACAATGATTTTGCATGTTGATTTCAACAGCAAATAGTCACAACTTAAAATCCAAGCTATATGTTCAAAAATACCATGGGAAAAGGACCTGATTTTAGCTCTTATGAAGCAAATTTGTAAGATACTGGTATATATGAAAATAATTTAGCACTGAGAGTGGCATAGACATCAAATGGGAAAAAAGGCACTGACAAGTAAAACATTTCCATAGCAGCCAGGAATTTGAGAGAATACTAGAGCTTATTCTGGCTCTATTGAAAATACATCTTACAATGTCTAGACATCTGAGTCCCAGTTGCTATACCATGCTCAGTGAGATGCTCTCAGTACTGACCTTTCAGCTAAGTCGGTGCCATTAGAATTCATACTCTTTAACAATTCAAACATGCATTTATTACTTTTAATTCTTAAAAAAGTATATGGTAAATATGAAGCAAAAGACCTGTGTTCTCTGTAAGATAAGGTACCACGAGACTCTCCGTATAGAACTTGCAAACAGTGCTTGGCAAACTAAATTAGCATTGGGAAAGCAGTGGTGGCAGATAAGGGTGGTGGAATTTATGTATTGGGAATGGTAACATCATCCCTTAATGCTTATGCAATTAATTCACTAATAACAAAGTCATATGCAGAGATGTGGGGGATTAAAGCATTTTAAGAGATTAAAGTACATCTCTCCTTTCGGGTTTTTTCTGTTTAAATGTTTTATTAGTTTTAATAGTATACACTGGTTACAGACATTCAACGTTAACAGCATTGTGAGCCTGATCCAACTCCAATTAAAGTCAACAGACCAGATCCTCAGCTGGTGTAAACTGGAATAGTGAGTAAACACTCTTCCCTTCCTATTGACTTCAATGGAGCTACGCTTATTTACACCAGCTGAGGATCTGGCCCAATGTGATTCTTTCCATTGACTTTTATGGGAGTTGGAGCAGAGATTGGACCATATTTGAATTTTATAAAATAAAGATCCATGATAAAATTAATACTATCTATGGGGAAAAGATAGCGAGGTACTACAGGGATTAGCATTATCTCTCGTTTCACATCTTTATTAATGAGCCTGAATTTGGGCTGAGCACCCATGGGGACTAATGTGCCTAAGGGTGGCAGAATAAGACCATTCATGCGTGTTTGGTTTTCCTGTCGAGCTGTTCTCGTTTGCAGGTGATTACCTCTTGGCACTCGCTCCCGTGTTGAATGTTCAGGGCTGTCAGTCTTAGCTTCAATACTCCTGCTTCACTTTAGCCTTTTAATGTTATTAACAAATCTGAGGCAAGATGGTTTTTAATCTCTTGGTTTAATTTTGCAGCAGAGAGTGGGTCGGGGGAAAGCGGTTGAGCGGGGACAGTCCGACTCCTGCAGAGAAGGAAAGCAAGAAAGCAAATGGCAGGGTGTGTGTACAACAATGTGACACTCCATGTCAGTCATGAAATGGGAGTGCTTTGGAGAGCAATGCTGCTCAGTAAATTATTCAGGAGTCAGTCTGCAACCAAATTGCCTATTATTGCATATGGCAACTCAACATGTAAGGCAGCTGGGAGCGAGGAGATGAATAAAAAAAGACAAGTGGCACTAAACAGCAGCCAAAGTAATTACATGAAATACAAATTGCATGTATTAATGACAACTTTTTGGTGCCTTTATTGCTGAATTGATATGCAGGGTCAGGGGTTAATTACTCCAGGGGCCAGTTCAGTGGCAGTAACGTGTGGACACTTGAGGAGGTCATTGACCTGGTGGAAGAAAATTCTGTTGGGAATTCATCTGAGGTTCAGAATGATCAATATCTATCGTGGGGAAATCCTGGCCACACTGAAGTCAGTGGCAAGACTTCGGGGGGGCTGAGCTCTCACAGTCCGTCTCTGAGGCCCAAAGATCAGCTCGCATAATTCTGCTGAAGCCAGCAGAGCTTGTCCTATTGTGTTTGAGGCTTTATGGAACTGATTTCCCCCTCCTCCATTCACTCACCCTGATCCTTTAGAGGCGAAACTTCACCAGACATCAACCTGAAAAGGAGCTTGTCAGATTTCTTGTAGGTTCGAGCTGGAAAGTGAATGAGATGCTGTCCTTGGGTGTCAAACGTCTGCCCAGTCTGCTGGCTTGGTATTAACACTCAAACTCCAGTCACGTGCTAGTCCTCAGAGCTCCCTATTGTATTCGTTTTGGTAATCAGTGGTACACGTCAAATACAGGCTTGGAAGGCGCACAGTAAGCAACAGTGGATTGCAAGAAGATCTTCCTGGTGGAAAGCGGTTCTGAGACCCATGTGTTTCAGTATAGACATGGAAATTGCAGGTTTCACATGGAAATAGCTGCAAAGCAGAACCGTAAGACAGAATTTCACATATCTCTATATTGATGCACCCTGTCACCTTCATTCAGGAAAGTTACAATTGTCTTATATCATGCAGCCCCTCTCTACCACCACAGGCTGAAGTCTCACACGTTTCACAGGCTAAGCAAGGTCATTCTAGGTCTGTGTTGGATGGGATCAGTCTAGGGGTAAAGAAATGGTCTTGGTGATCCTTTTACCTGTGAGTTGGTAGTGACTCAATGCTCTAGCTTGGTTTAGGGGGATATGGAGGTACCACCTTTCAGATGAGCTCTAAAGCTGAAGTCCTGTCCATGTGGGGTCAGATTTGGCTCCATGGGTTAAAGGCAGAGTAGCCTATGAGCTTCTCTGATCAGCAGCCAAAGAAGCTGAAATCCCATTACAGTGGACCCATAGAAAGTAGGGTTATTTTATGCCAGTTTTACATCTCCTTAATGACCAGTTGACACAATTTTATTAACCTGTATTGATTGCTTTTTAACTGTAAACTGAATACTTCAGCAAAAACTGAATGATAAAATTACAGCAGAATTAGTCCAGGTAAATGAGTTTAGCATATTGGTGGGAAGATCATCACCTGCAAAATCATAAATTAACAGCATCGAAAGGCAACTTGATTACTGTATAACAATTAAAAGGAGACAGTTTATTGTTTCAATAAAACAATTAACACATTAAGAAGTCACATGCAACAAGTAAGCAGAATCTGCCATCCATGGTAGGTGAAAATAGAACATTGATTGGTCAGGAAACTAGCAAAGTGTTGTGACATGAATTTTTATCACCGCAATCTTTTGAATATTTAAGTGACAGACAAGTAAAGAGGGTCATGAATAAAGAACAGGCAGTGCCAATGCTCAGCTATAGAACATCAACTTCCAATCTTTTACAAATATTTATCATAGCACAGTTAATAAAAATTAAAGCAAAAAAAAGGACTTGACTTTACCACTGAAGTAACCATCTAGGACCCTTAAAACTAGAGTCGGATCTGAATCACAGAATTTGGCTCCAGACATTCCTAGACCTGTGGGGTGAAAGGATCCAGGGTTTGATTTGGACTATTCAAGACTAGATTTTGTGAAAATCAATAACTGTACAACTACAGGACCAGATTCTGCAATTGATTTGGGATAGACGTAGCCTTGTGCTTGTGCGGAGCCCATTGGCTTCAAGGATGCTACCTTGGTGGACATCATGTGTGAGTCCCCTTGAAGTGAGTGGGATGCCAGATAGGGTATGTCTACACTGCCCACTAAGCCCTGGCTCTGACTCAGGTTTGAGCCCACGCCCCTGCTTCCGTCCACACACACACATCAGTCTGACTTGGGTCAGCAAGCTCTCAGGATCCAGGTCCTAGTATCCTGGTAGCGGGGTGGGGTGGGTCAGAGCCTGAGTCCCACTGGGACTCTGGTCCAAGCCCTCTGTCGTTTTGCAGTGTGGACACTGGTCAAGCCACAGACCTGAATCAGAAGGTCTGTGTAGTGCAGCATGGATTTGTTAGCATAGCTGTGAGACACGGGTCCAGCAACTGTAAACCCAGCTTTCTAACGCCCTGTGGATGCTCAAGCAGTCCACAAGAGTTCAGTGCAGTGTTGACGTATCCATAGATGCAAAGATTGGCCTACAAAGATCTGATTGCAAGATGGGGGCTGTAGGCTACAGGTGGCATTCTTTTTATACAAAAATCAGGTAAAGAGTAAACTCTTCTTATTCTAGAGAAACTCCCCTGATTCATCTCAGTGGCTACAGGATGTGTCTTGCTCCCCTCCGATATGGACAACATTTCTCTGGGAATTAAAAAGAAATACAGCTATGGCAGCATGGTGGTTAGCTTTCCAGTGAAGATTGTGGGGTATTATAACAAAACTAAATGGGATCTTCCCAGGCAAACGGATGTGTGTTTAAAAAGAAAAAGACTGGGGGGGAGGGGTAATCTATCAAGCTGTAAATCAAAGCAAAGGTTATTTTCTCCTGCCAGTAGTAATTCCTTAATTATTGTTTACTGAAGGAGATGGCTTGTCAGCTTGCTGTGCCTGAGCTGACAGCATTGATAACGCCCCTTGGAAATGTGTGGGGCCGTGCGTATTGTTCTGACTGCTCAGGGACTAGTACTTGAGTCAATGTGCAGCTGGCTTGTCAGTGGCTAATCCCAACAATTCACTGGTTATGTTCTTAACAATAGCAACACAGCTATTATAATCCAGCTCAGACAGCTCAGCGGGAGCGCTGAATAATGACCTTTGTCGTGGGTTTTATAGCTCGCCCAAACCACGGTGGTTCTACATCACATTTCTTAGAGTGAGGGTGAAGGGGTCTCAACCTCTTCCATGCTGGGCCACCACCTCCATCTAGCAAGTAACTAGCTAAGACCTTCCCCCTGCCTAGAGAAGATCTAGCCAGCACCTCCCTCCCATTCAGCATGATTGGAAAGGCAGGGTGCTCCGTACCCCCAGCTTGAGACTCCAGTCTTAGATTGTAAGCTGTTCTGGGCATGGTCTGTCTCTTTAGTGTGCAGTGCTCTGCATAATGGGGCCTTGATTCTCACTGGAGCATATGAGCACTACTGTAACATGCACATTAAATAATAAATCCCCCGTTTTAGGTCCTAATCCTGCATCGGGGTCTGTTAACATGGACTACTGCACCCTTGCAGAGATCACGTGAAGTCAACAGTTGCTGGGGTTAGCACTAACAGCACTGGGGACATATTGCTTATTTATATTGGACACATAGGACTAAATTAACCCAGCTGTAACTCCATTAGCTACATGGAGTTAGAACAAGGATACTGGCAACTGGCAAGAGGCACATGGAGGAGTGCAGAGGGGTTGCAAAATTCTCCTGAGTCTGGTATGTACATTCTGGTTCACCAAAGAAAGTCATGTGAGGTCTTAAAGAAAAGCCGGTGTCACACTGGTCATCAATATCATTGCAAAATGCATGTACGGATGTTGTGTAAAGAATTATGTGTATAGCCTGAAAATAATGTTACCGATACCTTTGGCCCATTCTATAGAATAACATTTGTCAGGCAGCCTTAATAGTAAAAATAAAAGTAGTAATAAACTAATCCTAAGACTGGGTTTTTGAGGACCAACACTGGGCTTGCTGCTGTGAAATATCCAGTGCAAGACGTGATCCCTGCTGCACAGAGCCACAAAGCAATACCCACATGAAATATACAGAGCAGGGTGGTATCGATGTGATTTCAGGATGAGAATTTTGCAATCAAAATAAGATATTGAACGTCTCTAGCTGACCTACCAGAGAAAAAGATCTTACTTCAGAGAACGATATCATAGTAGGTTAGAGAGTTATGAAGCAATACTGCTTTAAACTCCCTCCTCCCCCCCACAATAAATGGGCATTCCTTGTCATTGCTCAGGAGGTCTATCTGACCAGCTATGCAGGGGCTGTATGAATTAAGGATTAATGTAGTTTTGTTTACTGGAGTAACTGGACTCACTGTGTGTATGTCAATTTCCCACACATCACTGGGAGGACAGACCCTGAAAACGCCAGCGTTGCTCTGGTCAGGTGACAGGTCTGAGAATTTGGAAGGCACTCCCATTTTGGCACTTCTAGATGCCTTGTAAATTGTGTGTGTCATTAGGTTGGAATAAAAACAATTCTCATGTTAAACTTCAGAGATCTGAAAACTGGGGCACTACTTATCTGTGCTCAAACGCACCAGACGAGACAGTGTGCTGATTTAATGAAGCATAATGATGTGATTAATATTTGTTACATGTTACTTCCCTTTTTAAAATACAATGTAATAAAAGCAGTTCCCTGTGAAAGAAGAATGCCAGTGTGCGATAATGTACTACTTTACATATTAGGGGACTAGATTCTTTATATGGATTGAATTCACCCACAGTTTTAAAAAAATAAAATGCATAGTATTTGAACTACTGCGCAGCCCAATTAAATCAAAACCTAGTGAGGGAATAACCCTGCTGAAAGATTACACTTCCCTTCACTAAACCTCAAAGACTAAGACAAAGAAGCTCTTCTAAAGAGATGCCTGCCATAGGGATAAAGTGCTTAAGGAAGGCATCCTGTGTGCATCAAGTCTGAGATTAACAGGTCTCTACTGCACTTTATCTTAAATTACTTTATAAAAAGAACCATCACTCCAGGATGAGCTCTGGCAGTGTCTGTTGTCTGCCTAAAGACTAGATCATCATTAGCAGTGGCCCTTATCTACCCTTTGCCTATGCTGCAGGATTTCTAATGCCACCCAACCCATTGGAATTTAATGCTTCCATTTTAATTATGTTTAATCTTTTGCTACTGTAGATCCAGCTGTATAAATTATTTAAGAGGTAGAAAGTTTTTCTTCCGTAATTAATGACAGGTTTGTTAGATATGGTACCAGCCTGAGGATTTGCTTTCCATACACAGTTCTCTAACAATCTCATCATTACCTAATATAACAACCAGCCCCAATGACTTTGTACAGTTATAATCAATGGTTCATACCAACAGCACTTGAGGAGGAAAGATTGTGGTAGAGTTGGATGCACTTGTTATCGCTGACAGATAAGAGGTTGTTTCTTGACAGTATATGGCCCATTTTTCAGCTAATCAGGAAATACTGTGTGATATCAGAACCTAACAAACTAACTTCTTTTATGTCCGACCTTGACCAGATTTTAATCTTGAAAATGATGGGTGGCCATACACCTAACAGATAGTAAAATATGTACAGTAGGCCAAGAAAACCCATACTGGTAATAAATACTTCACAAGGGCCTCTTTCTCATTCCCCTTTCTTCCACTGTCTGCTTGATAAGGGAGTAGAGTTTTACCATTAAGTGTACTGCAGGAGTCTTTACAAAGGGTTCCTTTTCCTCCGGCATCATTTGAAGTACCATAGGTCACCTCCTTAATAGGAGCCCATGTTATACTTCTGAGCAATGAATCCTTTCCCCCATCAGGTACTAGATACAGTCAGTCTTGTCAGTTCTAATCAAAGGAGCTTTGGTTTTTCAGATGATGGATAAACACAGCTCATTCGCCAAAGTTCAGCAGTGAAAGCACTTCAAAGCTACTATAGTGGCTTGCCTGGATTAGCAGAACGTGTCTTTGAACATGGCACCAAATGTGCGGTAGTTCAACACGTTGGACTTAATTTAGTCAGGTCGTAAACCTAACCAGAGTGTGTCTCTAGAGCTTTGGATTCTCCTATGTCTCTAGCTCTGTAAGCTCAGTATATTTTTTAAAATGATGTCCAGGATAAATACCCCTTCCCCACACATAAATCTAAATGAATGATGATGTCCTCTGTCCAAAGATTATTCCCATTATAATTCCATTTTTTGCATATTATGCAATGAAACTGAAACCCATTTTGAAATGTTTCCGTCTGTATCCAGGGAAACCATCACAAACATAATGGAAGGACAACTTCCTACAGTGCATTGTGCAGTTGTTATTATTTTTGTAATATCTGGCAAGACAGGGCCAAAGTCTAGGATGCTCTCTGCACCCTCCAGAGGTTCAAAAGCAGCATGTTGTTTGGACGGAGCTGGCAGCAGTGGAAACTAGAAACTAGAGACAAGAAAAGCCAAGCCGGGGGAGTAGGAGAATGTCTAATGCAGCAACAGTAAACTCATGGTGCGGTGTTCTAACAGTGCATTGTGGTCTTTGTGTCCTGATGTTGCATTTCTGTTCTGTTCAAACATTGCAACAGGCATTACAGTGCACCACGAGGCTGCTGGGCTGTGGCTATGTTCAGACTCAGCAATGTCATGTGATAACAAGTGCTAGCAGCTCTGCTAGGTCTGAGTACCGCTATTTTAGGAGTAAGTTGCATGACCCGGCTAGCCTTATGACGCACCTGTTGACATTTTTTTTCATAGCAAAAGGGGAACATATTTCTTCCAAAGAGTGCTGGGGGGGGAGGGAATTGTTTTCTCTTAAATGGAGATTTTAGACCCTACAGTTTCTTTCTGGTGGGCCCACTTACAAAGTAGGGCTGCCCACATACCCCAAAGAGGAAATACAAGCTCCCGTATATTCATACTGAGGCCAACTTCAAGCCTTAAAAACTAAACCCAAACCGCTACTATGGCCCAAATTCTGCAAAAAGCCCTGGACAAATGCAGGGGTCTGCCACTGAGAGTCCTTTGCAAGGCCAGGGTTTTAGGCCCTAATCCCTCACTTCCTCCACCCTGGAAGACTCCCCCAATAGTGTTGACGGCTTTATAATGAAAAGTGCAGTTCTGCTGTCAATGTCTGCTCTAGATCACAGAGACATCAGGGTTAAAATGATGGGAATCCATAATTTGCTGTGATCTGCAGATAGCAATGATTAAAACTCGTGTTTTGGCAGGCCTGCTTCGTGACTCACAAGGTGCTAATGCATTGGCATAGCTGTATATAATTTATTCGGGGCATTAAGTGCGTTAGAAAACAGATTAGGAAAGGGAGAATTCTGAGCACTGCAAGAGGGCATTCACCCTTATGCTGTGAAATCTGCACTATTCTCCCTCTGAGAGAGTGGAACTCTCACCTTGGGTACAGGTGAATGGCCACAGTTAGTCAACTGACCCTCATTTGCTTGTATGCTATAAGAGACTGTGAGTGAATGCATCCTAGCTGTCATTTTACCTGAGAGTCTGCTTTCAAAACTTGAAGGCCCTTTAAAATGCAACTCCTTTCACATTGCTACCCCAAGTATCTTGCTTTCAAAATTATTCAGACTTCTTAAGGAATGAGTGGAGAGTGCATGAGAACAAGCCAAAAGAATTATGTTTTTCTGATCTTTTGCTCCTGACAGTCTTGCTGATGTGCAGTGAAATATAAATGGCTTAAAGCATGATTCACTATTAAACATTAAAGAGAAAAAGTTCAGCTATTCATAAATTAATGTTAAATCTGTTTTCTGCAGCCGTGTAAAGCTTGTGATAGCTCACTTGCCTATAGTTAGCAAAGAGAAATGCTCTCTGAAGAATCACATTCCATCACTTCTGTTGACAGCTATTAAGAAAAATATTTAAAATACCTTTTAAAATTGTATATGTAATTCTTGTAAAGTGACATTGCATTTTTTCATTAAGTCATCACCCTGTAGTGGGACTGGAATTTGTGACATACTAATTAACTCTGATTTAACACAACCATTATTTTGGGACTTAATGGTTAGAGAGCATTGTCTAATATTATTATATAGCAATTAATATGATTAAGGAAAACAAGTTAAGTAAAGTGGGAAGAAAGTTAACATGGCAGTTCAGGGATACAGATAGGATTTTGTATCTTTATGCTAAGTAAAATACAGGATCTGTAATTTATCTTTATCAGAGGAGGGAAGGGGACAGAATGTGCTGGACTTATTAAAACTATTCAGTTTGGGTGTAATTCACTCCTTTTGAAGAAGGCAAGATCAAACCCTATGCACCATGTAAGTCCCACTTAAGCTCTGTTTTTGATCTTAAGTGGGATTTATGTAGTGCATAGGCCTTGAGCTGGCCACAGAAGTGATTTTCACCCCGCATCCCAATTCCTGAAGACATTACATGGTCCAAACTCCTGTTGAAGTCAAGGATCTCAGGAGTGGGTCCCAAGGGTGGAAATATAGATTCATAGATTCCAGGGACAGAAGGAACCCTGGGGATTGTCGAATCTGAGCTCCTGTAGAACACAGGCCAGAGTGCCTTTGTCTAGTTTCAACTTCCAGCTGTTGGATCCTGTTATGCCTTTCTCTATTAGATTAAAGAGCCCATAATCAAATATTTGTTCTCCATATAGGTAGCTACAGAGTGTAATCAAGCCACCCCTTAACCTTTTCTTTGTTTAAGCTTTAATAGATAGAATGAAGGTGCTGAGTTGCTATAAGGCAGGTTTTTTAACCCTTTAATCATTCTTATGGCTCGTCTCTGGACCCTTTCCAATTTCAGCATCCTTCTTGAATTTTAGACCCCAGAACTGGACACAGTATTCCAGCAGTGGTCACACCAGTGCCAAATACCGAGGTAAAATAGTCTCTCTCTTGCTACTCAGAGTCTCCTGTTTAGGATCACATTAGCCCTTTGGGCCACAGCGTTGCACTGGGAGCTCATGTTCAGCTGATTCTCCACCACAACCCTCAAATCTTTTTCAGAGTCCCTGCTTCCCACGATAGACTCCCCCCTCGCGTATGGCCTGCGTTCTTTGTTCCTACATGTATATCTTTACATTTAGCCATATTAAAACACATATTGTTTACTTGCACCCAGCTTACTAAGTGATCGAGATCGCTCTGTATCACTGACTATTATTATTAAAAGGCTTTATTGGGAAACAGGAATATGGATTTACTGTGTTCCAGCAGTGAGCTGATTCTTATATACCTATTCAAATAGTCTTGTTACAAAAATTTCTCTCCAAAAATACTCGTGAAATTCTTGATTACCAGGAAGTTTTACAGGAGATTTTGAGTTAACCACCCAAACTAATTAAGTGAAATTATCCTAATTTGTTTATTATGTTAATGATTTGAGTTAATTTATAGTAATTTAGCTTGTATTACTAAAGATTTATTATGTTTCCTACAAAATGACTTAAGAGCTATAAATCCCATGGTTAAATGTAATTAGTGGAGACATATTTATCGAAAGGGATAATTACATCTGATAAAAGTTCTTCAGTTAGGCTTAATTAAAACAGATTATTCCCCCATAAATGAAAAATAAATATGGTAATTTACTGAGTAGATTTTCATTGCAAAAATGAATATCTCAGCATTTTAATATTTTAAAAGGGGGTGGGAAAATAAACGAAATAACTGATTGGTTCCCAATAAACTATGATTAATAATCCCTGGGAAACAGATACTTTACAGGAGTAAACAGTTTGCTACTTAATGACCAATAGGGTAGAACCTGCTCAGAAAAATCAACCACTAACTTGTTTTTAAGTGGGCTGTTGCTGCTTTGAGCCACAATGAAGAGAGGGTCAGGAAAATTAAATTTTCTTCCAATGAGACTAATCCTGGCTCATCTAAGAAGTAGTGCTGTGGGGGAAAATGGATGTTAAGCACCCTGGAAGTAATTTGTACTGATAGTAATGTGAGCCATGCTCTGTAAGATATATAGTAAATTTACAACTTTTTCTGAAGCTAACAGAATATGTTTAATACACATCAGTGCACATGCAGAGATTAAACTGTAAATCTGTGTTTTCATAATTTATACTGAATACTATGTAAAAGCACTTTCCACTGGGCCCTTCTTTGTAAATCACACTGCAAATAGTAGAGCATAATTTAGAAAGGCAAAAAATTAGATGCACAACCAGATTCTTTCCTACCCCGAGGTCTGCTCAGCAATAGCGGGGTCATCAAAGAACCAATTGGCTTTGACACCTCCTTTATCAAGCGGTCCTGTTCCTTACAGGAAGCCAGGAATTTTCCATCAAAATGTTTTTTCAATGGAAAACACAATTTCTGCAAAACAAAACAGAGATTGAAATCAAAACAAAACATTTCGTTTCGTGGCAAAATGTTTGTTTGACCCAGAATGATTTTTTTTACTTTTTGATTCACTGAAAATTTCAAAAAAATTCATTTTTGGTTCAACCCCAAATAATTTTTTTTAATTTTTCAGAATTGCCAGTGAACAAAAAAACCCTTATTCTGCCAGCTCTGCCTGAGGCAGCGTGTGTCCATTTCCTCATGTACAGTATCTAGGGAGGCAAGATCTCTGACACCTTGCCCCAGATCTCCTGGGGCAACGGGCTGACAGAGTCGTTGGCAGGTGTATCTGGGAGGGCAGTGCTGGGTCTGGGGAACATGCACTGGGGGTGATTTTGCTACAATTTTCATGTCGAGCGATTCCGAGGCAAACAAAACTGAAATGGCCACGTAGGTGGCTGCTGAGTCAGCTGCAGTGCGGCAGAGGAGCTGGGTCACTCAGTCTCCCTTTTGTCCCAGCGGCCAAAGGGGTAGGCAGGCAATGAGCAGCAGCATACGCAAACTGCCCGAGCTGGGATCAGCCCATGTCTGTTGGAGGGCGAGGAGGGAAGGAAGAGAGAAGACTCTGTTTCTAGGGTGAAGATAGCTGACTTACAAGGCTGCTATTCAAGAGTAGAGGTTGCTGCCATTAACCACTCTGACTTAGTGCTTACCAGGAGAAAACCTGGCAGGGTAGTGGGCCAGGGACTGTAGCGGGGGCTACAGAATGTGTCTGTATAGGGCTTAAAGGAGAGGACAGGAATTGGCCGAGGGTCCCAGGAGCTGCACTGGCTAGGGTGCAGGGAAGAGGGTGCTGGTGAAGCATAGCCAGCGCAGCGGCAAAAGCTTTCAGTGATGCTCGAGCTTCCAGTATTCCGAGCTTGTCAGGCTGCTGGGCCCTTGCTGCTTCACAGAAAAAGGAGAGACACCATGCCCCAGAATAGACCCCTGGGGGATTCACCTGGGATGTGGGCGCAAGTCCCTGGTCCAAATCAGGCAGAGTAGGGTCTTGAACCCATGTTTCCTGCTGGTCTATTCTGGAGTGGATCTCCAGAAATTCCATCCTGGACCTGAGAACCCTTTTCTGATGGAAATTTTGTCAGACACGCCGTGTTCCCGTGAACATTTTTGTTTAGAACAACTGATGTTTTCCAACAAAAACCTGGCTTCATCAAAACATTTCCAACCAGCCCTACTGCCAGGAGGGGAGTGGGATAATACTTGGAGACTGGGATTGTGTTGGCTGGGATCGCCTGCCCATGGAATTTCCTGCCTTTTTAGCGCTTGAGGTGTTGTGAGGAAATTAATGTGTTGTGTTGTTATGAGGAATGCTCTGGCTTCCCTTCAGATCATATGAATCTTTTCTTTTCCAAATACACTTGCACACTGTCAACTCTGCTAACAGATTGTGTGTGGATTCCTGCTAGGTGTGAGACATTTACAGTTATGTTCCTGTGTTCGATATTCAGAGACCACTTTAAAATATTTGTATTCATCAAGTCAAAGGATTAATTCACTTATTTTCAGGCTAAATCCTGAACCAGAGTGTCCCTAATCCTCTCTTCATTTTGGGGCAATGAAAGGACCAGTCTTTCCCTATACCCTGTTCTATCTACATTTTTGTTGACTTTTTTGTCATTAATGTTTGTGATTTCCACACTGTAGCCACCTACCATGAAGAGCTTTGGTTCACTCAGATGATTTCCGCAGCTCCTTAAACATTTTGAGTACAATGGTTACAGGACAAGAAACTGCTGGTGAAATCAGCTCAAGGTCTGAAATGTTAATTATTGCAGCAGATGTTCACTCCTTCCTTCAACACAAATCCTGATTCTAAGCCCTTCGTTCCTAAAATCCAAAGGATCAGCACACTCCATGTCTTCTTCCAGCCAGGGTCAATATTTTGTTAGTCAATCAGGACTTTAAAAAATGCATGATGCATTTATTTATTTATTCATTGAAAGTTCAGCCTTCTTTTATGGACCTTTTTCTTTTTATTCCCTGTCTGGTTTTGTTTGCTCAAAATTTGGCATGAATGCAAAGGGTTTGAGTCCCGGTTCAATATTATGATATTAATTGACTCTCGTCTCCAAGATAACAGCTACGCCTCTGTGTTTGAAATCCATTTCTTTGGGCCATGTAAGATTCATGCCATAATTGATTTCACAGTCCATACCCGCAAAAGGAACTTTGCTCATCTCCATGTGTCAAACATAGTGGAGGCAAATTAATCCCTGGTGCAATGTCAGTGGAGGTCGGTAGAATTACCCAGGGCCCTTTGTGCATTGTCTGCTGCTGCCTGTATGGAAGAGAAGGTTCAGCTGCTCCCATGGCCTGAATCCCCTTTGCCCTGGACCAGGGGACAGCCCTCTATGAGGGTTGAGGACAGGGTGGTGCACCATACCATCAATGGAGCAGGAAACCTGCAGGAAAGTTAGTGCTTCCTTAGGGAGATCCCTTTAACTTTGCAAATTCCCTTTGGAGGGGATTCTGTGAACACCCACAGCCTAGGGAGTCCCCAGCAGTGCAGCTCCAGTGATACTGTGCTGCCAAGGAGACCAGGCAGGCACCCACGAGTAGTGCATAGAATCAGAGAACTGGGAGGGACCTCAAGAGGTCTAGTCCAGTCCCCTGCACTCGTGGCAGGACTAATACTCGATAGGTCTTCATGCAATGCGGGGCTGGGTCTCTGGCAGGTTTCCAAGATCCGCCGGTGTCCATGAATCTCCTGCCCCAGTGGAAGAATTTGAGTAAAGCCTGCGTCAGGAACCGCATGGAATTTCTCATTCCCCCTATGAGCACCCGCTCCATCAGCAGAAAGGGTGAGCTGGGACAGATATTATACAAAGGGGATGAGTTGTGTCACTGATGTCTCTGGCACTCTCTTCATTTTTATTTAATGTTTATATGGCAATAGCGACTGGGCGTCCCAGTCAGGATCAGGGCCCCAGTGTGCTGGGCACTACAAACATATACGAAGACATTACCCCTGCTCCACGAGCTTCTGGTCTAAGAAAATGAGACATGCAGGATGGGGGGAGTTGATGCGCTCATGTAGACACATCGCCACATTGTTCAAATCCCTCTGCAAGAGTCCTTTCTTCGGTGATCCCCACAAGAAAACAGCAATAAGAACAATCCAGATCTACTTGTTTGCTACTCGGCACTTCCTCTTGTGTCTTGCCTACCCTCTCTGTCATGTTTATATCACAAAGTCTTCAGGGCAGGGAATAGCTGGGCCAACTCCAGTTCCCATTGATGTCTGTGGCAATTCACCCCTTGACTGCAATGGGGACAGAATTGATGTATCTGTGTTGTTGTCTTATATGGTGCAAAAACATTGTCAGCACCCAACACGTAATCCACATGAATGCGATCAGGAACTGGGAAATCGATCTTTACTGGGTGTTAGCCAAAGTCCAGTGAAGTCAATGGGAAGATTTCCATTGATTATAAGAGCTTTGGATCAAGATACTCGTTCAGTGTCTGACCCAAAACCATACAAGGTGCATTCAGATCCCCTGTACTGAGATTTCAAAATGTTTGTGTTCAAGACTATTCTAGACCTGTAACAAATAATCTGAATAATTACTGAAGTTAGACCACTCTCTCAGCCAATGTGCAATGTGCCCAGCCATTTGATGATGACATCATCAGCCAGGTGGAGAGCCAGTAGCCCGCCATCGAAACAAGTCACTGGGCGCGCGTCAAGAATATGAGACATAGTCTGAGGTTGACCACAGCTGCATTGCAGGTCATTAGAAAAACCCCATTTAAAGAGATTGGCTGCACAGTTGCCCTGACCTATTTGAAACCAGTTCAGAGATGATGACAGGTGCCTTGGCAGATCAAAACCTGGTGGCCAGCCGGTTGGGTCAGTGACGAGAGAGTGATTAACAACCGTCATTGCTGACCACTCATTACACCAAGCAGATTCCATCATCATGTCCTATGGTGGCATAAATGACCATAAAGGGCATCTAGAAGACAGTGAGCTGGCGGGTGGTTGAAGAGGTCTGCATACAAAGGCAGGTCGCTATTCTCATGGATCTTGGCCAGCAGCAAGATAGAGGCCTTCTCACGGCGAATATGGGACGGTGCTGTGTTACTAAGCATTGGCAGCCATGGCAACGGAGTTGCACATAAAGTCCCAGTAACAATACGCATAGCTTTGTTAAGCTCTCCATCGACCAGCCTTGTGTGAGACGAGCGACACCACACAGGAGTGTAGTACTCTCATTCACTGAAGTATTTGCATGCCCTCCCGGCTACTATTGGATCCATTGTTAGGATATTACTTAACATTTTGAACAATTAGTCTCTCAGTTATTTTACACAGCATAAATCGCATGTATTGTTATGTAAACTATGGAATGTAGTGAATGTCAGTTACAAAGTTCCGTGTATTTCCTAGCTGTCTTTACCAGAGTTCAATGAACTCTTTAAAATCTCAATACAGTACATAGGCTCCTGAAATGACTTCAGACAAACATTCTGAAATGTAATTAACTTTGACTCTAAATATTAAATTAGATTATCTTCCATACCCATCATATAAATGACAGCATATTGGCAGAAGATAAGTAAACAGTGTTTTATGTACTCTTCAAACTACTGCGCTGCATGCATATTATTATTATTTGAGTCACCATAGTGCTTATCTATGGTAACTATAGGTAGAGAGGTGAAAGTAAACGATAGACAAAAATTCTCTTGGAATAGTTTAAACAGCATCTAAAGGCAAAGAGTAATATAATGCACAGATGATGAAAATTGCAGCAATCATGCATCATTGGTTGCATAAATGTTCCTAAGCTGAAATGCAAGTGCCCATAATTTGGTAACAGTGTAGTTTAAATGGGTTGTCTTCTTTGCAAACTATGAACCTAAATATAAAAGAATTCGGTGCTGCTTTTTTTTATTTCTAGAATGTAGAGATCAAAACAAAGCAATCAGATCTAGTCCATTTCCCCTCTTTCCTTTCTTCTGGTTAGTTATTTATGGGGATGTTTTTAAAGAAAAAATATCTTCTTATGGGGCACAGACCAGAGCAAGGAAATCAGTCATGCACGGTACCTTTTAAAATGTTATTTCTGTTGTGGTTCCCCTTAGTGAATTGACCCGCAGCATCAAGAAGTGGTTCAAATCCCAGTTCTGTTGAAAAGGCTGAGATAGAATGACATGAATGATGAGTCACGTTTGCATATCTTGGGTTCACTTGGCAATGGGGTCACTTTCCTTCCTGAGTCTCAGGATTAACAACCTTCCCAACGGGGATTTAAAAAAAAAGCTTTCCCCCCCCACCCTTAATTCTGCTCCGTCGGGACTCAGTAGACCTTGTTATCTCTTACCTGACTCACTGCTTGAGTAAGAGAGGGTTTCTCTGGAAGCACTTTGTACAAAATAAAACCCCACCAAACCTGGCCATGTCTCAAAAACAAGACTCTAGTGAATCAACTATATCAAAACAGAGGCAGACTATAAAGAGGCCATGAAACAAAGAAGATCAACAAAGATTTCTTTTGGGGAAAGGGATAACTAGTGAGTACCATAGTAAGAAAGTTGAGAAGCCATTTGTTTTTGTAAGGTGACAATGGGTGACCTTCTCACCATTGTGATTGTGGTTTGAATTTAATTCTGACTACATTTAAATAACAAAGGGTTTTGTTTTGAATGTGTAAACTCCTGGGAGCAGTAAATCTTGACAGCTGGTTTCTTGTATTTTCTACTGGCATGTTGTCTGAGTGGTGGACAAGAACATAAAATACACAAGTGGCTTGATCCTGATTGGTGCTGAGGTCTGTAACCTCAGGGGGAGGGATAGCTCAGTGGTTTGAGCATTGGCCTGCTAATCCCAGGGTTGTGAGTTCAATCCTTGAGGGGGCCACTTAGGGATCTGGGGCAAAATCAGTACTTGGTTCTGCTAGTGAAGGCAGGGGGCTGGACTCGACTCGATGACCTTTCAAGGTCTTGTCCAGTTCTAGGAAATAGGATATCTCCATTAATTAATTAATAAAACCCACTGACTACAGTGTGACAACTTCTGATGCATGGCATCTGATGGCACAAACAATGAATTAGATGTTGGGTAAGTGATGCAGCTGCTCCATCATGGCCACGGCATCTGGAGAGATCAAGCACACCCATCTGCTGTCAAGATGAGAAAGAGGGCAGTCCATGACCAGCAGGTCCGCTGTTTGTTCTTGAGCTCCACAGGGGTGAGGATGGGGGAGCTCAAGCAGCCTCAACAGTAAAGGTGTAAGTTGAACTGCCCGTGACCACGTGTCAACTGTAATGAAGAAGGATCTTTCGGTTCATATGGTTGTTCTAGGGGCATGCAAGAACTGATCCGGAGGGAAACTAGGGACCACAGATCTGAGTTGACTAGCTGCCAACTAACAGTGTGAGCTGACTGTGCACAGCCCCTCTTAGGATCTGGCCCCAAATAACCTACCCAGTGTAACTGGGCAGACTCACCTGTGTAGTACCAGGGCCACGTTGTATTACTTAATAGTTTATTACATGTAAACAAAACCTTCCTCTTTACAGACACAGAGAAGAGAGAGTCATGCTTTATATTATAAAAGGTTAACAAATGATTAACAGATGTTTTAATAATTAGTTAATCCTAGATTGGCATAGGATCCAATAGATTCCTTATGACCATACAAAACATTTTCTGCTGATGTACTTCTAACCATCTATAAGATATACAGCTATCTATGATAGGCTTACAACAGCTAGAAATCCTTTATTAACCCTTTACTAACCCTTTGGAGCCTTAATATTCAATGTCAGTGAAGAGAGAGCTAAGGACTTGCTAACTTTCTCCTGGAACTGGGACAGTGTAGAGGGCAGATGGTGCCCTCCTGAGAATGCTGATTAACAACATACAAGGGCAGGATTCTTTGTCTGAAGACAAGGAAACACAACTCCTCTTTTCCAAAACGACGTTATTTCTAAGTGTTTATCCTAATCCCTGCAGCCAGGGTGTTAGGAACCCAGAAACCCACCAAGAAAAGGGCTTTCTCTGCAACTTTTTAGGGTTACTCAGGCAAGTCACTTGCTCCTTTTTTCAATGGCTTAAATAACAGAACCATTGAATATTCTTCATCTGGAGTAAAAGAATAGACCGAGCATCCTCTGTATTGCACCGCTGTGGGCTCTAGTGGATCAGGCAGTTCCAGCCCTGTGGGGACCAGCTTTCAGAGGAGCAGAGATCCAGTGCAGGCTCCCGAGAGCCAACCTAGACCCCACAGGATTCCAGATCTGGGAGATAAGAGGACCCTGCCCCACCCAGAGGTGAAGACTCCATAAGGGGACCCTTTTTGTTGAAGCCAGCGAACATTCACAGCAAAGTACTAGCTGTTTGGCACTCCGAACCTACAGTGAAAGGGGGCCAGATAAATACCTATTACTGTGTGTATTTTGCGAGCACTCAGAGGGACCAGCTTAGATGAGGACTCCATTGTGCTAGGCACTGTACATACACATACTAAAAGACACTCCCTGCTCTGGAGAGCTGACCATCTAAGAAGATAACACAGACAATGGGTTGGGAGAAAGAAGAATTATCATTCCTCCTTTACAGCTGGGGATAGGAGGCCGAGAGAGATTAGATGACTTCACCAAGGTGATAGAGCCAGGAACTGAACACTGATCTCTTGAACCCCTGGCCTGTGCTTTTACCCCCAGACCACCTCCCCTTTCTAGACAGATAAATTTCAATGCCCATGTTTTCAGCTTGCTAAAATGACCAAATAGACTTTACAGAAAAATAAAATGAGACATAGCCGTTCAATAGGTTTAAAGAATAAACCACTTTTCTTCCCCTCCAAGAATCAAGAGGACTGAAGGCCAAAGTTTTACCAAGTTGACTTAAGAGAAATCTTGATTTCCCACCCTCCCCCTCCCCCCAAAATAAAGCACAGACTAGGATAAAAGCAAATAGAAAGTAGGGAGTACATAACGGTCACAGACAAGTAGGAGCAAACAGTGATTTACTGTGTGCTGTTATAAGAAACTGACTCATCAATTCATAAATTCATGGTAAGCCTGGTGTTTGTATTATCATCTCTATTATCTTCAGTCCTTAGGATTGATAACACACTACACAAGTAATCCACAGGCCTTTCAGTCTCTGTCACCTAACTCACAGATTTCTTTTCTTTAGGCTGTTTAGGCTTTAGGTCTGTGGAGGCATCTGTGGTAGAGACAAATGTGCTGGACACAGAAGCAGGAACAAAGCTTCTGTGGCTGAACTTGTCCCAAGTGGGAGAATAAGGTACTGAGCCAGGACACTTCTCTCACCTGCTTTCATTTGGCTCCTCCCCTGGTACGCATTGAGCCATGGATGTACCCACACTAGCAGAGTGTGGGTTTTCGCTCTCCTTCTAGGGATTGGCTCTCAGAAGAGGATAAGAGTCTACGATAGTCACCGGTACAGGAGTTAGGTCTTTCGCTCAAGCAGTATAGATCATCCTTTTGACAATGAAGGTCCTGGAGTGCAATCCCACTGACAGCCCAGGTGGGGGACGTTACAATGTGACATGCTCAATTGCAGCAGGTGTCACTTCCCAAGGCAAGGCCACTCTTTAATCCTTGCCTGTCCATTCAGAACAAAGTAATTGCTAACTCCCTTTGGTGGATTTCCCCCCTTCTTTTTAATGGCACTAGAATAACCTTGGGGGACTAGAGGGTTTTTTCTGCATTTTGTCGTGGCCCCTCCCCCCCATGGTGGTCTTTCTTCTCCCTTTGTTTCTGCTGGTCCTGATTGTGGCCTTTCCCAGAACCCCTGCCTTGCCTAGGGGATACTCCTAGGAGTTATGTACACAACGTTCATCTCCATTCAAAATGCCCAGTAGCGAGGATGCAAATTTGGGGACAGCCAGAGCATATAGTCACAAATATTATATAAGTCACTCCTTAAAACAGCTGTCCTTCAGCTCAAAGCTAGGTATCCATGGAACCCATCAGCATTCTTCTAAAGGTTGGTGCCTGGACAAACAGCTTGTCGATATGTACATGCTTCATGATTTCTTGGCAACATGAACGATGAAGTGGGGACTCTACTTCCTACTATATCTATGTATGTGTCAGCAGTGTTGTCTTATGGGCAGAGAATGGAACGGGCAGTAGTAGACCTCGGTTCTCTTCCTAGCTCTGACTGTTGCTTGTGTAACACCGACAGACCTCGGTTGTCAGTGAGTGGGATCGAACTTGAGACTTCTGGAGCTAAATTCATGAGCCTCTACTGCATGAGCTAAAAGCCACAGGGCCCTTAGCTAAGGCTGTAGCAGACTCATTAATCTCTAAGTGGTCTCGGTGCCACTAGAGGGGACAGAGAACCACACTCAGGAGGTGTGTGGGTTACACTTGCTGTGTAACCTCTGGCAGTGGAGAGACAAACTTTTTGTGTGTGCACAATTTTGCACAAGCAAACACCTGCGCATGCATGTTTCAAGAACTAGTCCCTCTTCCAGGTGACAGAATATGCGTGTGCACGCCCATCACCTGTGCGTGCAGGAGTTAGTGCACAAAAAATCATGCACAGGGGCTTGTGCATTCAGAGTTGAGTTCTCCCTTGAGCTTTGCGAAGTGCTCTGGGATCCTTGCACAGAAGGTGCTGTCAAGGTGCTTGGCCTTGTTATTACTAGTACTGTTTCAGAGCCAGTCTCTTCTCTGCGTGACCTTTTCCAGGTGCTAAGTGATATATAACTGCAACATTATCCAGCAGTCTCACATATTGGATGAGTAATTTACAGCCAATTTTCCAGGGACAAATTTATCTATTTCCTTTTACCTCAAACTGCCCTGTCTGTCCCCTAATCAGGGGGATTACTTAGACTGCATAATTGTCTTTTAGGAGCCAATTTTCAGATGTGCTGAGCACCCTCAGCTCCTGTGGAAGTCAGTGGGGGCTGCGGGTGCTCAGGACCTTTAAAATCAAGCCCTTGGCACCTCTGTCATTGGGAAATCAGGAGATTGTATCATTAGGGCCTAAGACACTAACACAGCTGAAAAGATGCATCTTGGCTGCTAAAAGGCTATAGGGCTGAGCAGGGAAAAGGAGACCCCCTGCACCGTGGGATCGCCACAGCTCCATGCTGCAGAACTCCCTACCCAGCGCAGGCCGGGGGCATGGCTGCTGGGTCTGCACATTGTGAAGATCCATTGGGCCTAGTGCCAGGTAGGAGGGGAGCAGCAGCAGCAGAAGCCCAGCTGCTAGGGAGTTCAGCCTGCTTGGGCCTGAAGGCTCCCAGCACTTTTCTGTCGGGGTTGCTGCAAATGCCAGTGGGCCTTTCACTCTCTTTTTTAGGAACATGCTGGGCTGACCCATCCCATCCGATTAGAGTCTGAGGACTCCACTTTCCCATGCAATGAGAGGCTGCTAAATGTTTAATAGGAGCAGCAGCCAAGACACATGGGAAACCTTTCCTGTAATTGGTCAGCTTTAACAATTCATTTCAGGTGAGAAAGCCAGTGAAGTATCACATTGCACTTCACAGAGCGTCGCGGGCTCCAGCGGGGAAAAGCAATCTTTGCTGCACTTATCCTCTAAACTACCCCTGTGCGGCTGGCCTGTCAGTGATCTCCAGCATCGCCTCTCTCTTTAACAGCTTCGTGGATGTGACATGCACAGACATGATGCTTCCCGGCCAAAGTGCAGGGAGCCCCAGACCTCCGCCATGTGAGCTGTAAGGAATGATGCATGAGCTACGGCACTGGTCAAGTCTTTTTCATTGCTGGCCACTATAGGAGGGTGAGATGGCCCTAATCCCCTCAACGGGCCTGGTGCTCCACAGCTGAAGGCACCGAGAGGCATGTACAATAAAGAAGAGATAACATCATCTTCCAGCCTCACACAAGCCGCTGTACTCCACGACTGCCACAGCCATTCACCGCCGGTGAAATTCTCTCCTGTGGGCCAATGGCATAAACCTGGTGCTGTTCCTCTGCACAGGGATACACTTTGCCCTAAGTACTTGCTGCATTTCTGGTTCCACTGCTGCATCGGAGCCCAGCCTCTGTGGCTCAGACAGCAATACCTGCATCGTGATATCTCCACTGCTTGGCTTGAATGCTGCAGTCTGACTGCCTGGGTTAGGGGTTAGTGCTGCACCACTCAAAGGCGGTGCCTCCAAAGGAGAAGGCCCAATTTTTCCAAACTATGCTCTAATGTTGGGTGTCAAGCTTGAGATACCTGGGGCCTGGTGTTCTAATATGTTGAGCCATCTGCAGCCCCCAGTGACTTCAGTGGAAGTTGGGCTTGCTCAGCACTGCTTGAAATTATAGAATCATAGAAAGGCAGGGCTGGAAGGGACCTTGAGAGGCCACCAAGTCCAGCCCCCTGCGCTGGGTCAGGACCATGTAAACCTAGCCCATCCCTGTCAGGTGTTTGTCCAAACCGTTTTTAAAAACCTCCAGTGATGTGGATTCCACAACTTCCCTTGGAAGCTTATGCCAGTGCTTAACTCTCCTTAGAGTTAGAAAGTGTTTCCCAATATCTAACCTAAATCTCCCCTGCTGCAGCTCCTGCTCCCAGGGACTGACATTCAAAGGTGCGGATTGCCACAGCTCCAGGTGAAGTTGCACGGGAATCTGGGATGCTCAGCACCTCTGAAAATCATGCCCAGGGGTTCTCAAGTTGGGTAGTGCCAGCAATGCCCCCCTGCCATGTACATGGGCCAAACCGGACAGGCTCTATGCCAAAGAATAAATGGACACAAATCAGACATCAAGAATTGTAACATTCAAAAACCAGTAGGAGAGCACTTCAATCTCCATGGACACTCAATAACAGACTTAAAAGTGGCCATTCTTCAACAAAAAAACTTCAAACACAGACTTCAACGAGAAACTGCAGAACTGGAATTAATTTGCAAACTTGACACCATCAAATTAGGCCTGAATAAAGACTGGGAGTGGCTGGGTCACTACAAAAAGTAATTTTCCCTGTGTTGATACTCACACCTTCTTGTCAACTGTTGGGAATGGGCCACATCCATCCTGATGGAATTGGCCTCGTTAGCCCTGACCCCCCAACTTGGTAAGGCAACTTCCCTCTTTTCATGTGCTGTATATTTATACATGCTCCTGTATTTTTCACTCCATGCATCTGATGAAGTGGGTTAAAGCCCACGAAAGCTTATGCCCAAATAAATGTATTAGTCTCTAAGGTGCCACAAGGACTCCTTGTTGTTTTTGCTGATACAGACTAACACGATTACCCCTCTGAAACCTGCTATAGAACAGTATTCAATCTGCACATACCCGAAAAACAGTCACCTTTTCTCAGTCTCGCCCAAATGATGAAGTAATTAATACAAATGAAAGCAAGGAGCTCACTTTTATAACAGCAGGCTTGTTGTGTGCATTGTACTGAGACAGGCCTTTCGACTACATTCCTATACTGACGCACAATAGGCATCTCCAGAGTTTAATCAATCTGTCCTCCCTGCTGTTTGTAGGAGACAGAAGCAAGCACATCACCACCTCTAATTAGCAGCCGCTAGCAAGGCTGATTCTTCGCTCACACCCCATTTTTACACTGGTTTCCAAGCCTGTTGATTTCCATGGAGTTACGTGGGATTTGCACCAGAGTGAGTGGAATAGCAGGCTAAGTGCCTGCCTGCCTGAAATACAGATTATGCCCTGGAAACAAGCACCGAAATGTAAAGCAGAAGCAGGTCCATGGGAAAGGAAATGGAAAAGAAGAATAATTATCCTGCTTTAACCTAATGTTGTAAATCTATATTGCCCATTAGAATCTCGAGTGTCCTGCTTAGTGAAGTATGCGAGCGGTAGTGCTGGTTCTTGCACCGGCACTGTATCTAATATAATGGACTGCCTCAACATCCATCATCATAATTACTGGGTCATAATTTGCTGCCCTTCTCGCCTCTGCTGCAAAGAGATAGAAGAGGCCTTTCAAGTACTCAGGAATTTTCATCAAAAATTTCTCAGGGTGTTTTATGCAGAAAGAAATCTGTATTTCTGCCCTATTTATTTTATATGTTTGGCCTAACATAAGGGAGTGTATTTCATTGGCAGTATGTAAATGTAATTTGAATACCTGGAAAAATGTCTGTTTCTACTAAGATCTAATTTTGTTAGGCTGTACAGCATCAGAAATCAGCATGCACTTTCCCAATAAAGCTACCTTGGAAAAGGATGCCTCCCACCAGAATCCCTGATTCAAACATTTCCAGACTCTGGGGGAGTTCATGTCTGGAGCCAAATTTTCTGCACAGGGTCACGTCTAATTCTAAGTGGTTTCAATGGTGGTCCCCTTACCTTGTTATTCCTTTTGACATGCAGTGAACTGAAAGCAGTCCTACCACTGTTAGGCCTTCCTCCGGGCCTGGCTGAAGAGCTAAGCTCTTCATGCCTAGGCCCCCAGCTTCTGTGATTACAGCACAAGCTCAGCTTTCATTTAAAAAATAAAATCAGTTTCTAGCCCTGACTGTGGCAGACTGAAGCTTGGAACCATGACGTGAGTGAAACCAGTGCAGTGTCATCTGCAGAGAGACCAAAGCAGCAGCTCTGAGAGGGGTAAACTGCCTCAGTTGCTTCAATGGGGTGTTAATGCCAAGACCCACTACTTTGGGTGGCATCTCCAACCAGAGCAGGGGCCTCTGCATGTGGCAGGAGGAGAGTGCAGTGTCCTGGGCCCACCCATCCAAACACATGCACCCCAGCTGCTGGAGTAAGCAGGGGTTGGGGTTCTGTTGTGATCCCCTCCCTCTCCAGGGGAAGAGGAGATCCCTTCTGCCATTGCTGGGGCGGGAAGGGGTTCCATGCGAATGCCCCATCTCTCTGAAGGAGCCCAGTCACAACCTCTCCAAGTGAGCAGTGGCTCTGGGGGTGGAGCCATGGGGGAATACTCAATCGTGATGGCTCTCGGGTTCCACCTTGCCTTGCTGCCGATGCTCTCTGTCTGGTGGGTGTCCACCTGGTCTCAGTTAGGATTATTGTCAATGGCAACAAATCATATTTGTCCGTAGTATATTTGGAAGTTTCCCCATGTTATTACATTCTAAAATAAGGGACTGTTACAGGGCCATATTGCACCATGGGCATTTAAACAGTGCTCCCCATTAGTGCAGGGCTGGGCTGGTAAACGGGCAAAGGGTCGGGTTTCTTGGGCACTAAAGTTATTCTCTCTGCCGAGCTACACATTTTGCTTCTCTTTGGCATTATGCCATCGAACAAACACAGGATTCCAGGCAGAGCCCTAGCTGAATGGCAAACACTTCCTCCAATCACCCCTTTGTTAAAATGAATTAGTCTAATATAGATAATGAAAAGAGGAAGGAAGAAGAGTCCTGTTTTTCCCCTCACAAAATAGTCACCATTTGGGCCCTAGTTCTAGGATAAATGGCTGGATTTGCACCAGCTGAGGATCTGGACACCTCTGTTTTTAATTTGAGGAAAGAGCAGCAAATAGATTAGTAATGTGCAGGGATCAAATAAACTGTCAAATGTGGCATCATGGCACCTGTTGTCTCACAAGTGCTATATACAGTAGTTGCCAGTTAATAACCTTGGCATGGTGTTTTTCTAAAGATCTAGTGGAATACTGAAATGTTAGGGTTCTCCTGAGTCATAGATGGCCGTGTATACTGTTGTTCACTGCAAAGTATGTCTAAAATGCCACCAGATTAGAAGAGTAGCATTTAATGCACACTTTGCACAGGAAAAAATGCCTGCACAAAGTCAGGGCTTATGTGTTTGAATATCAGTACCTTTACCTACGACAAGGGGCACAAGTATATTTTTTGATGTCACTGCAAAGGTATAATTCCTAGCAAGTGGTATTCCTGTCTCTCATCGATCTGCATTTCTGAACCACTGTCGTTGTAGTATGTAAGCACTGTTACAGAGAAGATGTGACAGCTCCAGAAATGCTCATTTATATAGGTGTTCTGAGCACTAAACCAGGGCAAACTCTGGGAGCTAACCTGTGGTACACTAACTTCAGGACACAGGACGGTAAATTCATGACACAACAGATCATAGATTGTGTCAAAATCAAGTCCTGTCTTTTGGGGATTGGAAGGACTAATGTTTTTATACCCACACTTTACTAGGGAAAATCCACATAAAGAGTTTTATTGCCCAAGAAAATAATTCAGTCACTGAAAGGTGATAAAAAGGTTTCTTAGTAAATATATCATAGCAAGTACTACTGAATGCAAAACCAAGGCCCAGATTCTGTGAATGGATTGAGCTGCACAGACTGAGCATTTGGGTTTTTTAATTTAATTTTAATTTAATTTATTGCAAAATGAATCCCTTCTATGTATGTATCTTAAAGAACTTTGTCTTCATGATGGATGAATGCCAGAAAGACCAGAATGATTTTGGACTCTATATAAAGGGACACACCAACCTTGGGCACTTGCCAGTTAAATAAAATAAAATAAAAATAGTTCAAGGTATTACAGCTGTCCCTGAGGCTACCTGACAATTTTGGTGATTTTAAAAAGGCCCATCTTCCTAGTTCTGTAAACATTTTTGTCTCCCATGGAAGAGCCATGCCAACAGTGGGCACCATCCTGCAAACACCTGTGCATACGCTTAACTTTCCATATGTACGTAGTCCTATGTAGGAGTTAGAACCTGTAACTGGATCTGCCCAAGTGAAGGCAGGATTTTATCCAAGTATTGCAGGATAAGGGGTGTCTGATCACATGAAGGAAACAGTTGTCCATTGTCAAATTCTATCCCATGCACAAAGTAAACATGCTACAAAATGGAGAAAAATAGTTGTGTCTTTTAATCTTTCATTTATAGCCCCTTGGATGTTTTAATAATAGTAGGTAAAAACAAAAGGTGGTCAGCCAGAAATGTGATCTTTCAGTTGATAGTGTCCCTTTAATGAGAGAAAATCTGATTGGAATGTGAGCTCAGAAGAGTCTCACAATCCAGGCTTAGAGAGATTTTCCACTGTGGAAGAACATACAATGGCCTCAGAACAGCTGAATATTGAAAGCTTTTTAAACCCACCTCATATTATCCTATTACTGGAACAAATCTAACAGTAAATTGGATAAAAAAAATAGGGACCGTCTTAAAAATATGCCTTCCCCATCCATTTTCAGCTACAATATTATGTAAAGGTGACAGTTATCAGCTATGTAGAAGAGCAGCTATATTAAATGTTAAATAACCTTTAACAGCACCAAATATTTAATCATAAAAAATTAAATTGACAGTGGTGTGGTTCACACAGTATCCCCTCGAAAACCTGACAGCGCCATTTCTCATATATATTGATAAGCACAAGACGTCCATAAAATCGTAGGCTCTGTAGCCTTCTATTTATGAGAGACTATCTAAAACTCATTCATTGCAGGTAATATCAGTAAGTCAATTCAGCTTAGGTTGATAGCTCATAACTTTTCAGACTGTTGTATTTACTGAGCCATAGACTATCCTTTCTTTGAGTGTACTTGAGAAAATGACTTGTACTGTAAGACTATTTCTTCTCAAAGTATAATCAAGTGCTCTAAAATGAACTCCATAACTGCAAATTCAAAACAGCATTAGACCTTGGTAATATCAAAAATATTGCTTTAATAATGCCTTGAAAGTTGCACAGACTAGCGACACTACTCTTTTGATTCTAGTAACCCACCTAGAAAACCTATCAATGGATGTCTGGTGCTAGATGTCTAGATCTGCGTTCCAGGCTGACAGACGCCTGTGAAGTAGAGAGAATACAGACTCAAAATACACATTTGCACCTAGCCGTGAATCACCGGCTTTGGATGGGAATTCTGAGCTGCAGAAATGGTGGCGATTCCAAACCAAAGTTTAACAGGAAATACTGCCCTGGGTTGCATGGATGGGACTCCATGTGGCCACACTCAGCCTTGATGTCAATGAGTGCATTCCACTGATTCTGATGGAGTTGCATGCACCTCGTTATGCCAGGTGCTGAACTTGACCCATTGACCTCAGTGGGATCCATATGTGAGCTGCTCCCATTGTAGAGTCTGCTCCTACTCCCATAAAAGTCAATGCCAAAACTTCCAGTAATTTCAGTGGTGCACAATCAAGCCCTTAAGGAGAGAGACTCTTCATTTACCTCAGGGGTCATGACCGAACTCTAGTAATGGGTGCAGTAAAAATTCACAGCTCTCTCAAGTAGGTGGACTAGTAAAGATTGTCTCCTAGGTAACGGGGAGGCCTGATCTGAAGCCCACTCGAGTCACCTGAAAGACGCTTGTTGATGTCAATGTCTTTTGGATCAAGTCTGGAATTTGCTAGTGAGCAAACAGCAGAATCATGTGAGATTCTTATTTCTGTAAACGTAGGCCATCATTAAAGGCAGCCATTTCCAAATGCAGTCACAACTACCCTGAACCAAAGTCCAAAACGCAAATGGACTCTGAACAAAAATGGCACAGTGAGGTAGCGTTTCCTTGCCACTGTTTGTCCTTTCATGTGCTTCCTGCATTGCTTGGTACTGTCTGGGAGCTGGAGGCAAAATTTCAGGAGTGAGGCTATTATTTAGTTTGTGCTAGCTGAGTTGGCTCTGAAATCATTTCCGTCCATAGTTCATTCTGCGAATTGCTGCCTTGAAGGGCTTGAGGGTGGAGAATTGCGGTGCTGAACCCTTTCATTATCTTTAAACCAGTTTTTTTGCTGCCTGATGGCTCTTGGCATTTAGATGGCGGCAGTTATTCCTGATGCAACTATTTTCCCTAGAAATGAGGCTGAATTGTAAAACTGAACCTGAATGCCCCCAAACTGTGGGGGCGGGGGAGGAGAAGGTGGCTTAAAATCCACAACCAGACCTAGCTCTGAATTTTGGGTTTGGGCCCCTCTCTGGCTTCAGCCTCCTTGAGAATTTGAGACAATGGGGAAAATCAAAACAATATTTCATTTTGGGTTGAGTTGACATTGTTTTCTGTCCACCTGAGCTGCTGTGGTGCCGCATCAGAGTTGTGGTTCTGGGCCGTTCGTGTCTCTGTTTTCTGCACGTGCCCCGCTCCCTGACTGGACTATATTTCCCATGATGCATTATGGGAGTCCTTAGGCAATATCTGTGCTGGGGAACTTCTCTTTCTCAGCTGGCTCTACAACTGATTGAAAAACTCAATTTCTGTCCCACAGGGAATTCATCGTGCCTAACTTCAACTCCTGGAAAGATACAGGAACAAATTATTAAAGAATCAATTTGTAAACACCTAGAAGATGATAGGGTGATAAGTAAGAGCCAACATGGATTTGTCAAGAACAAATCATGCCAGATCAATCTAATTGCCTTCTTGGACAGGGTTACTAGCCCAGTGGATAGCAGGGAAGCAGCACACGTGATAGATCTTGATTTTAGTGAGGCTTTTGACACAGTCTCATGTGGCATTCTCAAAAGGAAACTAGGGAAAGGTGGTGTAGATGAAATTACTATAAGTAAGGTACACAACTGGTTCAAAAACTATACTCAAAAAGTAGTTATCACTGGTTCAGTGACATATTTAGTAGGGTCCTGCAGGGGTCAGTCCTGGGTCCAGTACTAGTCAATATTTTCATTAATGACTTGGGCAATGGAATAGGGAGTATGCTTATAACATTTGCGGATGACACCAAACTGGCAGGGGTTGAAAGCACTTTGGAGGACAGGATTAGAATTGAAATGACCTTGACAAATTGATCTGAAATCAACAAGATGAAATTCAATAAAGACGACTGCAAAGTACTTCACTTAGGAAGGAAAAATCAAATGCACAAATACCACATGAGGAATAACCAGATAAGTGGTAGTACAGCTGGCTAAAGAGGATCTGGGGGTTCTTGTGGATCGCGAACTGAATATGAATCAACAATGTGATGCAGTTGCAAAAAAAGGCTAATATCATTCTGATGTGTATTAATAGGAATGTCCATATGTAAGACATGGGAGATAGTTGTCCCACTCTGCTTGGCACTGATGAGGCCTCAGCTGCAGTACTGTGTCTAGTTTTAGGTGCCACGCTCTAAGAAAGAGGTGGATAAATTGGAGAGAGTGCAGAGGAGAGCAACAAAAATGATAAAAGGTTTAGAAAATCTGACCTATGAGGAAAGGTTAAAAAAACTGAGCATGTTTACTCTTAAGAAAAGAAGACCAAGGAGGGACCTGATAAGTCTTCAGATGTGTATAAGGGACGTTTTGATCATTTGTTCTCCATGTCCACTGAAGGTAGGACAGGAAGTCATGGGCTTAATGTGCAGCAAGGGAGATGTAGGTTAGATATTAGGAAAAACTTCCTAACTATAAAGATAGTGAAGCTCTGGAACAGGCTTCCAAGGGAGGCTGTGGAATTATTGGAGGTTTTTAAGAACAGGTTAGAAAAACTCATGTCTGGATGGTCCAGGTCTACTTGATCATGCCTCAGCACAGGGGGCTGGAAGAGAGAACCTCTTGTGGTCAGGCTGTTCCTACCCGTACGCAAAGTACGCAGCTGTGTAGGGCACCAGGAAATTTGGGGAACACCTGCTCCAGCCTCAGCCCCACCTCTTCCCATCCCAGCTATGCCCCCACTCCACCCCTTCCCAAAAGCCCCTGCCATGCTCCACCCCAGCCCCGCCTCTTCCTGCCCCTGCTCCGCCCCAGCCTCGCCCCCACTCTACCCCTTCCCCAAAGCCTTTGCCGTGCTCTGCCCCTGCCCCACCTCTTCCCGCCCCTGCTCCGCCCCAGCCCCGCCCCCACTCCCCTGAGGACTGTAGCAGGGCCAGGCCTGCACTCACCGACGGTGGGAAGTGCAGTGACCCGCCCCCAGCTGTCCAGCTGGTGAGTGCTGGGGGACGGTTCCCCCCTACCCCCAAGCCAGCCCCGCCCCCCCCCCACGGAGGCTTGGGGTAAGCCCCCTCCTCCCCGCGGAGGCCTGCCCCTCCCCCCGTGGGGGGGCTGTGTAGGACCCCAGAATAGCTAGGGACGGCCCTGCTCGTGGTCCTTCCAGTCCTACATTTTATGATTCTGTGAAGTGGGACAAAAAAGTCAAAATTTTGAAACGTTTAGTGCAACAGAAATTTCAGAGAAATATTGATTTGGAATCAGTATCATTTTGTACCCAGTTGGTACTGGTGTGACTGATGACACATGCGCCTTCCTCCGCAGCATGGGGCAGGGGTCGCAAGCTGGAGGATTCTCTGCGACTTGAAGTCTTTAAATCACGATCTGGAGACTTCAACAGCTGAGTTAAGGGAAAGTGGGTGGGTCAGCTTTTGTGGCCTGCACCATGCAGGAGGTCAGACTAGATGACCATAATGGTCCCTTCTGACCTTAAAGTCTATGAGTCTATGAGTCTATGAGGATGGAATTTGTCCCTTTGTGCTTAAAACCCTTCCCCAGATACAGGGAAGTCTTTGCCATTCACAAAGTGTTTGGGTTGTCACTCAGAGAGACTGCCAGGAACGTACTCCAGGTGTCACTCACAGCTGCCCTTGAATCTGCTGTGGCTTGTGTAAGCCTAAAAATCATTTGACAGCTTTTGTGCCTCATACTAGCACTTTATATTTCAAAAGAATCTGTCTTTAAAATAATAGGTGCTGTTAGCTGTGGTGGGATGATGTGAGTGGTGTTTGGACTGCTTTATGTCGGCAGAATGGAATGTAGCCAGGACTCTAGTTTAATGGTCCTAGTCACGTGAAAAGGGCGGTGGGATTGCTCAAGACCACAAATGGTCGGGGATTTTGGTTTTATATCTCACTTGAAAGAAAAATGCCTCAGCACCCTATTGGGGTATCCGCACAGTACTGACTCTGAGGGAGGAATGTCATCTGGTGAGCCGAGCCACCAACTCCAGCTCTTGGGTTTTCCGTGGAGGTCTCCCAGCTGAGTGGTGACTAGGCTCTCTCCTGCACAGGCGACCAGAGCTGAGAGCTACCTGCAGACACTGCTGAGGTGAGTGTTTGGATTTAGAACTGACCAATGTGTCACACTGGATTCTAGCATCGTGGAATCCGGGGACCCTGCTCTGCACGTGAACTTGGTCTTTTCATGCGGCCCGGCTTGTTGCTGCTTTTGTAGCATTCCATGTTCCTCACAGCAATAGGATTAATTTTTCAGTGCTAGTAGTACATCGTTTAGCATATGCAGTATGTGGGAGACAGGCAATAAATAACTAAAGGAAGCCAACAGAACGGTGCCTTCCCCCGAGGATTCTACTGAGAGGAATGAATTCTGTTAAACTTTGCTTAGTGGAGTGGAAAGTTAAAACTGAGAGAAAAAACCAAACCCCTCACAAATAAAGTGCTGCGCTGTCATATTTGTGTCAGCAATCTCTGCGTAAAACGTGCACAGCAGAGACATGAAAGGACCTTCTTGGCAACAGGGGCTTTTGTACGGTGTTGAGTGGCTGGGGCAGCAGAGCCCTGGACTTCCTGTTTTAAAGGCAAACAAAAATGCTTTAAAAAAAATAAATCAATGATGTCTGTTGCAGATCCCAAATCAAGGGCCAGATCCCTGCAGCCCTCATGGAGTCCTTTCCCAGGCATCTCTTCTGCTGGAGCCAGTGGGATGGTTGCCTGAGAACCAAGTGAGTAAGGACTGCAGAATTTGGCAGTTTAGACACTCCAATCCTGCAACTGATAGGAACTGGGCAGACTGTTGCACACACCTAGAGCTCCATTGATTCCGAGTGAGTGTGCCTTGCAAAAAGCATTTCAGTTAATGCAGGAATCTTGAGTGAGGGTCTTTGGCCTATGTTAGACTGGGGAGCCAGACTAGATCATAGTAGATTCTTCTGGCTTTAAAATCTACGTATCAGAGAAATCACTCCTTTCCAAAGGAAACAAAAACCTCGTAATAAGAAATAAGTTCTAACGGTCTCTTCCCTCTGCAATGTCTAGGGTTCACTTTTCATTCCGATGCTCTTAGTACACTTGTAAAGGGTGGCACTGTATGATGTCATTTGTGATTTACAGGCTGGGCGCAAAGGACTGGATGGGCATCTCGAGGCATATTTTTAAACTCTGAAGAAATAAGTAAATAGGAAGTCAAAATGTTCTCAGCAGCGAGTTTTCTGCCTACATTTTTCTCTCTGTGTTTTTAAATGTGAAATAATAGTAAACGGTGTCACCGATTACATTATTGTGGTAGCAACCCCAGGATGCTAGGAGCTTGGACTTTCCAAACATAGGACCCCATGCTGCAAAATCACACATGCTCACCTTTATTCCCATGAGCAGTCCCACTGCGGTCTGGGAGACCCTCTCCCTGGGATAAAGGGTTTGCAGGCTGCTGGCTCATGGTCTAAAATATCAACATTTTCTCTTTTGAATATTACATTTCACTATTAAAACCTTTTTTCATTGAAAGGAGAGTAAGGAGTCTGAGACTGATCATGTGTCGGGGTAGAAAGGAAGGTCTGGTTGATAGGGCACTGGGAGCTGGGATCAATTCTGATCTCAGTCACAGATTTCATGTGTGCCTTTGGGCAAATCACTTTGGGATTGTCTACATGGTGCGTAAGTCTGCTCCAGAGAGGATTCGATTCTAGTGTGCGTTAGCATGTTGCACGCTAACTGGCCTGATGGTTCCTGCTGGTGTGCACTAAGAGTTCCCTCATGCGTGTCAATGTAGTTTACATGAATGTCCACTACTGCATGCCAGCAGAGTCCACACGGCCAACTAATGCACAACATTCATGTCAACTACATAGACCATGCTCATCACATGGCGTATGCCTACTGAGCTGGCCTTAGGGAGGGAACCCCTGTGATTTACATAACTGGACAATGGAACCATTGTTGGACGATGCCAAAAGAGTGCGTGTGGCCAATCAAATGCTTAGTTTTGGAAAATGCAGTTCAACCGTGAAATGTTTGTGATATTCCCCAATGTGCAAAAACAAAGATCAGCAGGACTGTCCTGATTCCGCCGCTTGGGCTGCGATCCAGGAGTGAGGGTGAGGGATTACTACACAAAATACAGAGAATGGCTCCAGGTGGAGGGAAAATCTTTACTTCAAACACAAGAGACATCATAAGAAATAGTTCCCTTAATCTGTTGTCTTTTTAAAATCCAGACAACACTAAATACAGAACATGCTCTCAAGGTCCCTCTCACATTGAGGGAAGAAAAGTATCTTTACAGTGTTAAAGGCTTCTGTCTTACAATTGTCATCAGTAGAAGATATGGTATTGATTGGTCTAACGTTTCATTTGATTGGTTGCTTTAGTGATTACAATATTGATTTGTTTCACATGCTGTGTTTGTTAGGTCCCCAGCCCCATCCCTGGAAGAATGATGGAGATTCCTATTTGTTATGTGTATGTTTTTCAGGATGGAAACTGGACAGAATTCATTTTTCACTCGACAGAACTGTGACTGAGTAATTAACTGAAGAGAGAGCCGTGGGAATTAGCAAGGGAACCAAGCATGTTTACAGTTTTTCAGGCATGTGAAAGCAAAGACAGATTTTGCATTTTCAGACTGTTTGGGAAATGTTCTGTGCAAAGGAAATGTAATTATGACTGAAAAAAATGAAAAAATTTAATACTTACCAATAGTTTTAAAAATCATCCCGGCAGCTAACTCTATGGAAAAACCTTACTGGTATTTCAGATAGCTACCAAATTGATTGTTGTTACATAATCCTCTGGGAGGTGATCTAAACTGTCCACTTCAGTTCAGGGAGTGCCCAGGCACATGGCTCACCCTGCCCTCTTGTGTCTTTGCCTTAACCAGTCCAGTGGTGCAACGTGTGCGGAGTCAGACGTGAAGAGTTATTACATTCAAAGATTTGAACATTGACTGCTTAGAAACCCTTCCAAACCTTTGCCCATTTCTAGAGCTAAATTGCAACGGACTCTCACTTAATCTTTAGGAGCCTGAGGTGTTTCAGTTGTTTCTGCCAACCCCTTGGAATGTCCTAGTCAAACCCGGCTCGGAAGGCAGAATTATTAATTTCCTCCTGAGCTTTTCAGTGGTGCTCAAAGTTTAATTTTCACACTGCTGCACTGAGGTGATGGGGAGGGGTTATGCCCATTTTATGGATGAGGACCTGAGGCACAGGGAGATCAAGGACAAATATTTCCACTAATTTTGAGTGCTAAATTTGAGATGCTAGGACCTGGTTTTTCAGAGAACTTGCCATTAGATAGACTTCATACATTCAAAGCACAGCTCCTGTGGAGTGCTCAGCACTTCTGCAAATCAGACCCTAGGGTATCAAGTTGGGCACGCAGAAAATGAGAAACAAACACTTTATGACCACCCGTGAAAAGTGTGTCCTAAGTGACTTGCCCAGCATCACACAGGAACTCGGTGGCAGAGGCAGGAATAGAATCTAGTTTTCCAGGGCAGCATTTATCTGCTTTGACACTGACAGGGGCGGCTCCAGGCACCAGCGCAGCAAGCGCGTGCCTGGGGCGGCAAGCTGCGGAGGGCGGCCTGCCGGTCGCTGTGAGGGTGGCAGGCTGGCGGCTTTCGGTGGCATGCCTGCGGGAGGTCCGCCGGTCCCGCGGCTTCGGCGGCAATTCGGCGGCGGGGACACCGATGGCACGGCACCGGCGGACCTCCCGCAGGCGCGCCGCCGAAAGCCGCCTGCCTGCCGTGCTTGGGGCGGCAAAAAACATAGAGCCGCCCCTGGACACTGAGTCCAAACCTACTCTTCCTGCAACCTCCCGACTCATTCACTACACCTCTCCCAACTTCTGCAACAAATGAGGCAGGGCCCCTACAGACAATAGCCTCCTTTCCACGCAGCCCTGATTCATCCCCAGAGCAGGCCCAGCCTGTGCATTGAATGAGGCAGGTGTCCTGTGGAGAAGAGAGCATGTGATCATGTAATTAAAGACAGTATCATCATATGTATCCTCGGGGGGAGGGGGAGATCATAGTTTGCTAGTGGGGGAGGAATAGTAAAACTCAAGAATTTTGGGTTCCATTTCAGGCTCTGGAGGGGAATGTTCTCAAGTGGGCACATTTCCTGCTACGTTTGAACCCTTCTGCCCCAGCCTCTTCAACCTGTCCCTGTCCCATCTCTTCCCCACCTTGGCTCTTTGTCCCAGTCCTATTCTCCTTGATTACTAAGTCTCAGTCTCCATTCAGGCTTCTCATCCCAGTTCCAGTGTCCTTGTATAGCCATCCCAGTTCCATCCCCCCCACCCCAGCTTCTCATTTAATCTCCATGTTCCCTATCCCCCAGCCAACTGGCTCCAAGTCCTCCCTCTCCAGCCCATCCCAGTTATATCCTGCCCTCCCGGGATACCAGGGTGTCTCCTTGCCCAACCAGTCCCAGCCACTCCCTCCACTCCAGTTGCCCAGGCTCCCAGCTTCAGCCTCTCCACCCAACCAGTTCCATCTTCCCCTCCTCTCCCAGGCCTAATCTTCTTGCCCAGCCATTCCAAGTTTCTCTTCCCCCACCCAGGCCCAGTCTTGCCAGGTTCCTTGTTCCAGTCTCCCCTGGCCGGGCTTTCCCTCTGCATTCAGATCGGATGACCTCGTCCTCCAGGCTCCCTGGGCAGCAGCAGGTGGTCTTTGAGAGCACAGGAGTGACAGGCTCCCAGCTCTCAGTTCATGCTTGGTGCCATCATGCCCCCGAGCAGCTGTTAGAGGGAAGGTCTGGATTTGCTCCTTTAGCCCTGGGCTGGAGCATGCTCACTCACTCTGTGGGGATGCCACATGCACAGTCTGGTCCCAGGGAGGAAATAGAGCATGCTCAGTGAGGATGGAATCTTTGGAGACTTTAGCTGGTAAAATCTAGAAAGTATCTACTAAGCATGTGCAAAGTGTGATTTTTTCAAAGGTTTAAAACTTGGCCAAATTTGGGACAGATTTTCATGGGGGCAGCAATAGCTGCATCCCTGACAAACACCATCCTCTGACAGAGTTCAAGTCCTGGCTCCAAAGCATGGGGCCACCAGGGCTTTTCAACAAAATGGTTGGCAGTCTGTTTTTAACACGGACAAAACAATATATTTCCCCCCATCTCTTTCTGAGAAATGGCTGAACCATTTTGGTTGAAATTTTCCATAAAACAAGCAGTCTGAGGCAGGCCCCGGCATCATTTTTTGTTGAAAAATGGGGTTAATAAATATGATTTTTTTTTTGGCAAAAAAATCTATTTGATCACTTAAAAAACAGTTTGAAATGAAAAATGGGTGGCAAAAATATTTTTTTAAATAGTGGAAAAAAACATTTTTTTCAGGCGTCCCCCCGCCATTTTCCCACTGGAGTGTATTGGGAAGAGGCAGGAAAGCAAGAAAGTGGGGAAAACACATACACTTTCTCTCTCACTTTAAACCCCTTTCCCACTAGGAAGTACAAAAAGGTAAACAAAGTAAAAAAGCAAGCAATTTTCTCCAGTGCAAATGGTGGGGGGAAAGGTAAAAAAGGAAAGAGAAAAACCCTAGAAATCTGAAACAATATATTTCCATTGAAACATGCAGGATGGGGGAGGGGGCATGGAAAAAATGAACAACATTAAAATTGTTACTTGTCTTTAGACTTTTTTTGTGAAAAAAATCCCAACATTTCAAACAGCTCTGCCTTCTACACAGGGATGAATTTTACCCTTAATGAATAATCTTGAGCAAGACTTGCCACTGGATTGCTGTATAATTATGAGTTCACTTCGGTATCATCTGTGTATGTCCTTAGACACCAAGCAATTTGCAAATTGCAGTATGGTGCATTGTTTTTCTTTTAAATTATTATTTTATAAGTACAGTCAAAATTACTGGTAGATTTGATAAACAACCCTTGAATTCCAATTCTATATTTATGGAAGGAGGAATTAAAGGTTACTGAAATCTCAGTGGCATTTCTAAAGGGTATCAGGGTGTCCATACAACCCCTATTTGCAGACTACTGTTGTTTTAGGTCTGAGTGGAACCACAAACATTAGAAGCTAGACTGAATTGGGAAAAAAATCCCTGTTGAAAATTTTGATGACAACAAAGCAATTTTCGGGTCAAAATTTTCCGTTAATTTTTTTTTACTTTTTGTTGAAAAAGCGAAAACTAACTTTTCCAGTCAAAACCAAGACATATTTTGCTTGGAAATTGTAAATATTTTGGTTTTTGAATGACATTTTTTCAATTTTTGGATATTTGGTGTTTTGAAAACACCCCCCCTCCCAATTTTAGAAAAAAGCAGGCACTTTCTGTGAAATTTTTGTTTTTTTTTTCAAAAAATAAATTTTCTTCAAAAAAAGCGGAATGTCTTTGAGCAGCCCTGTTGGAAACGCTTTGTAGCTGTGTGGCACTGAAAGAGCTGGGCACCTGTGGAGTGTAGGATCCCACTGAATTGCTGCCTTCTGCTCCATCTGGTGTCAGGGAATGTAATTCTTCAGCTGAAGCCCTCAGAGACCATGGTGTTCCTCATGGAAGTGGGCACAGAACTTTTGGGCTATTCACTTTCCCATCATCACTCAGCTACTTCTTACGCACCAGGTTAAGGTACTTCTTGAGGTAGGACACATATGGAAATGGCAACCACACACTGCCTTCCTTTAGATGAACCTGTTGTCCTGGAGAAGGAGTGTAGGTCACCATTTGTGCATGTATCTACTTCTTATGCACAACCACCATTTGGGTACATAAAAGGATGTCTGCATTGCCCAAAATATAACTGCCCATGCAAATAGGTAATTTGATTATAGTTACCCAATTGTCATGGGAAAATGTGGTTATTGCATCTGGTTATGTGATAAAGCTGTGACACTATCATATTGTTCAAAAATACAACTGTGTTTTAATGAAGGTCACCTCTATGCAAGGTGAAACAGTGCTGCAATGTCTCTCAAACCCAGAAATCAATTCATGCAGATGCTTTCCATGGTGGCTGCAACTTTGACTTGAATTCCACTCTAAAATCTTTCAATCAAGCTTTCCTGATCATTATAGTACACAGAGATCCGCTAAGCCAGGGATGTATGATCATTAAATTGGGGGAAAAAACTGCTGCTGCGCATATGCTGACAACCAATTTATCCATTGCAAAATAGTGAAGAATTGAGTATCCATTCCGTGTCAGTTGGAGGGCACGGTGCTATATTTGTTGCCATCATCATTATAAGGGTTACAAATGATCTACCTGGAGCTCAGCATATATCTTCTAGGATGAAGTGTCAACACAACTATAATAGGGGTGAAATTCGAATACGGGTTTAGGTACACTTGCCATTTTGCACGGCAACTGAATAGATATGGGTTGGAAAGTGTGCACAAAGAAAGCAGCTGGAGAAAAGCCTAACTCACTAACCTCACTTTAGGCATCTCTATTTGGAACCCAATTGTTTGTCCTGCCTGGCACTGGCAGCAGCTACGTACGGTACAAACGATCTCCTTCGGAAGAAACCAGTTTTGTCCTAATCTTCTTTGACGTGTTTGTCATTAAAAAGCCCGTACAAGGACTAATCAGACGGCTGGATGGCATTTTGAATAGTGGGTCTATTCAGTAGGTTTCATGTCTCGAATTGGTCATTGGTTTTAAATGTTAACATGTTTCAGTTTTAAATGATTTCTATGATTTCTCTTTGATGTTTGCAAAGATTAACAAGAGAGATACAGATATTAACTGGCATCCAGAGAACAGTACTAGATACTATATTTTTCACTCACTCCAATGAACTCCAGCAGATTTGAATCAGATAGCTGCCATTCAAAGTGATTAGCCAGTAACAGGCTGAAAAGAAATGATTAATCAAATCCTCAGATGGCGTAAACTGGCCTAGCACCATTGACTTTACTGGGACTATGCTGACATGGCCCAGCTGAGGATGTACCTTGATATTTTTTAGCATTTTGTCCCAGAATGTATTTCTTGACTACAAGAGGGGGGTGAGCCAGTGCTTCACAGTGGAGAAGGAGAGAACTTACACACATTGTTTTAGGTCAGTGCAAACGGATCTGAACTTTTTGGGGACGTGCACAGGGCGGGTTGTGGCTGAAATGAGACTGGCTGTAATTTGTAGCGCATCATGTAACAGATTTCCTTGGGCATGAGACCACAATATAAAGCCTCCGTAGAAAATGCAGGTTGATGTATGTGCCCAAAGAATGCATCTTTACTCTCACGGTAGGCCAACTGCTTTGGGTACAGTGTGCAATCCCCCTACCACATGAAATGGATGGTGATATGCATTCAGTCTTTGGTAGTTATAAAAGTCTTAGGACAAGTTTGCATTTACAATGTTGGGTGTGGGTCAAGGCCCCATTCCCTATGGAGGTTAGCTGAAAGAGAGGTCACAGACATGAGGCCCTGCTCCACAGAAGGGACGAACGGGGGAACAAACGGAAGCAGACGAAAGGAAACCAGAGGAACTCTGGTTGTCATTAGAAGAGGACGTTGCTCGGAGTCAGTATTTCTGTATAAAGGTTTTCTTGGAAACGTTTCTGTAAGATGGACATTCTCTGCAGCCCACTAGTGACCGGATTTCAGGGCTGCCCAGAGGATTCAGGGGGCCTGGGGCAAAGCAATTTTGGGGGCCCCGTCCATAAAAAAAAGTTGCAATACTATAGAATACTATATTCTCGTGGGGGCCCCTGTGGGGCCCGGGGCCTGGGGCAAATTGCCCCACTTGCGCCTCTCCCCGGGCGGCCCTGCCTGATTTCACTTGCACGCTCTGCCACCCCCTCTCTCTTAGGGATATTTCCTTTACTATCAGTGTCGCAGTCCCCGAGAATAATTACTGCGTGCTGCGCCCAGCAGCTCTTTGTAAAGAAGTCGTCAGTAGTGTTTAGCAAATGATAGCAGGTATCAGTGAGCCAGGAAGAGTCAAAGAAAGGAAAGGAAGAGGGATGAATCAGGAAAAGGATGTGGATAGAGGGAGGGTTGGGAAAGGGTAGATAGACCCACGCTTGGGGCAGATTTATGCCTATGTTATAGTTACTGCACACAGAACAGGTTTCTGATCTGTTCCAAAACATACAATAGCTTCTGCCTTGGATCAAGTGTATCCGAGAGAAGCAGCTGTGTGTGTGTGTGCGCTTAAAATGGAACCCCGGCTCCACAGCACCTGCATGCAAGTGGAGGATCTCAGATAAGGTCTGCAGCCTGCTGGTTTGCAGAGAGATCTGTGGGCTTTCTCTGCAGAACCTGGGAGCAGGAGTTCAAGTCTTGAGAGGCAGATACTGACTTTGCAATAAATAGAGCATCTTTTCCAGGCTAATGGAGTATCACTAACATGACTCTCAGAGGAGCCTGTGAGTCCTGGATTATTTGCTGCAAGGAAAGTTACAAAATAGTCAGCAGCAGTGGGAGGATTGATGTGTGTGTGTGTGTGTGTTTGTGAGAGAGAGAGAGTGAGTCCAGAAAGAAGGAGTTCACCATCCATATTGTGCTCTCTCTCTCTCTTTCTCTCTCTCTCTTTGGGTTTGTGATGGGGTGGACTAGGTCTGAAGGCCCCCTGCTGGAGGCCTTGTGGCCCTGCTTCACCCCGCCCCAGAAAAGAGCGGAGGAGGTACTCCAGGTGGCTTAGAGTGGCTGCAAGGGAAGCAGCCAATCAGAGGGCCTGTTGGAGTGGCCAATCAGTGGTCAGAAGGGCCACATAAAAGGAAGCAGCAGAGGCAGACCAGTCAGTTGCTGCCTGGCCATCAAAGAAGGAGGACTGTGTGCCTGGCTGGCGGGAAGAGCAGCAGGACCATGGGCAGGCTGAGCCCGGGGACTGAGCCCAGAACCTGGCCAGACCGGGAGAGGGTACCGTGATGGGCCCTGCTGGTCCGGTTGAAGACTGAGCCTAGGGAGGGCTGCTGACAGCTCACCTACCGAGGGTACTGAGGTGGGTACCTGTTGGGCTGTTAGAGAAGGCAGTGTCTCCAGGAGGAAGCCTTGGTGCTACAGTCCCATACAAGGGCCATGAGCAAGAACTAGAGACTTTATACCCTGGAAGGGGGGGACAGTGTGTGTGTCTTGGATGGAGGGCTGCGTCACTGAGGACCTGCCAAACAACCATCAGCCGGTGGGGGCGGCGGGTGTGCTCGTAAGAGGTTGGTGCCACCCTGTTATAAGAACTGAAAGAAAAGCAGGCTTACACCCAACAAGAAAGGGAGCACCCGTGAGAGGTGGGTGCTATCTGGTTCAAAACAGAGAGATTGCAGGCACGTATCGGCCAGAAGGGGGCACTCGTGAGAATCAAGTGCTGACCCCGTTACGGGGTTTTATACAAATACCCATTACCATGGTATCTGAACACCTTCTACATAAGGCAGAAAGTCCCTTGTGAACTTAGCATATAATAGAATATTAGGGTTGGAAGAGACCTCAGGAGGTCCAATCCCCTGCTTAAAGCAGGACCAACAACAACTAAATCATCCCATCCAGGGCTTTGTCAAACCAGGCCTTAAAAACCTCTAAGGAAGGAGATTCCACCACCTCCCTAGGTAACCCATTCCAGTCCTTCACCACCCTCCTAGTGAAATAGTGTTTCCTAATATCCAACCTAGACCTCCCCCATAACTTCATAGAGTGTCTAGCTCTTTTCCGTTAGCAGGCGTGTTTGGGATGGGGTGTTTTTTTAGGGGGTGGGGAAAGAGGAGAGGAAAAGTGGCTGATACTGTGAATGTCATTCCAGCTATGTGGAAGAGTTTTATGAAACACGAACATGGCCAGGCTCTGGATTTGTCTAATCTCCTCTGGACGTTTGCTTTACTTCTTTCTCCCTATCACATCAAGGAGGTTCTGCCAGTGACAGTGGAAGAAAACAAAGGCTTGGAAACAGTTGCCCTTTTTCAGCTTGATCTCAATGCGAGGCTGTCCCTAAGATTTGTATTTTTATGTAACTGAATGTCAAACACAGGGTTTATCAAAGCAGTCTCCAATCAACTCGTGCCAAAGTGCATGGGGCACCTTCATGCATGGATTTAATGTTCCTGCAAGTCGAAATGCTATGGTGTATTTGCATGAACAGTGTGGTAGTTTAAAGGATTAGAAAAATTGTGCGAGTGGTTGTTAAAACATATTGCCGCACACATACTTGGAGCCATGGGGGTTCTTGGCACTTTTATGAAGTCATTGACAAGCTAGGATCGAACTATACCGAGAAGCAGCATCAGCTCTGCAAAGGAAAATCCTCAGTATATGTTGAGGGCAGATGATGCTTTTGGTACTTTATATTGAAGCTGTTTTTAAGTTTATTGGAGTAAAATATGGATTTTTAAAGCCTACACCTGCATGCTGAGAAGAAGCATATGTACAGAGCCACTTTATCCCATGGTGTATTCTGAATGCATCGTCCACACCCTGGCGGCCTGATTCTGCCACTCTTACTTGCCGTGAGTAGTACCTTAATTCATGAATCGTCCCACTCAGATCAGACTCACAGTCCTGACAAAGATGAATAAGGTTGACACTTTCTGGCCTTGCATGGCCTGAGTGCAAAAGTAAAGAGAGGCTGTTAGAGATTATTCCTTTAATCATAGATCGTTATCGCAAATCGTTTTACAAAGAAATGACAGTGAAACAACAGCACAGTAGGCACACAACCTGAGACAAGATTGGGCTCTTTGCTGAGTCAGGATGGAGCCCAATGACACTTTGTTAAAGGAGCCATCTATTTGCCAAGCCAAAAAGGCCTCTTCAGTGTTGGCTCCCAGTGAGGGTAAGGGATGAAAGTTAGCCAGATCTTTAAATATGTTGTTATGTAATGCACTGCAGATCACTGTCCGGCTGCCCTTAAGGTTAACACTGTTCCTGACGTCTAGCCCAAACCTTTCCTTCCATTGCTCCTTGTAATTCCGCCTTTAGTCTCCCTAACGAACGCCCTGCTTTGATGCTGGATCCCTACTGCTATTTGTACAGTTGTGCTGCCTCTGAGTCCTCCGTTTAGCTGCACACGTGCAGTTTTCTGAATATTGCTTCCCTGGTCATTCCCTAGGACCCTTTGCTGCCTTCCTCTGAGCTTTGTCCAGTGCATCCATGTATTTCTTCTAATGAGAAGCTCAAGCTGCACTCAGTGCTCCAAGAGCCAGATTTTCACAAGTGTGAATGCATTTTTGCATGAATCCTATTTTTGCCCATGTGATGCGGTGGCTGTCCCTCACTGGTAGGTAAAGGGTTAAAGCCACCCTGGGGAGGCTACGCAGGAGGCAGCCAAAGAGAAAAAGGCTTATAGTGCCAGGCAATCAGGAGAAGCTTTATTGGAACAGCCAATCGGGGCCAGGCTGGCCCATATAAGAAGGGGCTGCTGAGCAGAGGAGGGGGCAGTCACTCCCTGAAGGGTGAGGGAGGAGGGCTGGAGCACCATGGACAGAGCAGTGCTGGGAAGCGTCAGCAGAGTAGGAGAAAGCTCCAGGCTGAGAGCTGCCGGACTGAGGCCCTGACACAAGGGCGGAGAAGGTGCTGGGGCTGCGGGGAAGGGGCCCAGGGAAGGAGACGGCAGAGTTGGAGGAGGGGCAGTACGTGGCTGCCAGCTATAGGGTCCCTGGGTTGGGACCTGGAGTAGCGGGTGGGCCTGGGTGCCCCTCCCTTCCTTGCCCCCACTTGCCACTGAGAGGAGTGGCCGGTGAATTGACTGCAGTTTGCCCCTGCGACGAGCGGCTAGAATCGGGACTGCAGTTTGCCAGTGAGGCAAGTGGTTGGACTAAGGACTGTCGGTCCCCCGGGAGGGGGAAAGGACCGACTGGGGCACAGCTTGGGAGCTGTGTCCAGAAGAGGACGACGGGGTCTGGGGAGCGATGCGGGTCCTGGAGATGGAGACAGACGTGACGACAGGCGAGACACCAGCTAAAGAGGGCGTACTGGCAACCCCCAAGCTAATTCCCAGGATGGCCAGCAGGAGGCGCCGCAGTGGTGAGTCAGATACCCCGTTACAGCCCACAAGGACTCCAGCTGACAAGTCCCTCCCCATTCCTGAATTACACTTCTTAGAAATTCTTGTAGATATTTTAAAAAACCCACCAAATGTTAGAACGCCTGGAAATAAACAGTTAAATGATGTAGCTAATTCCCCCTGCCATATACATATATATTGATAGATGTCTGTGGCTGTGTATGTGTCTGTAGAGCCCTGCAAGTCTGTGATCTCTGCTTGATCTCCACCGACCATGTTGGGGGATCGGATGCAGATAGATTTTGTATCCGCGCAGGGCTTTCTAGACGTAGGCATGTGTATGGGTGTGTATATACTCCTTCAACTTCTGAATTACGCCATTTGATTTTTCACCTGTATTTTGACTCTTAAAATTGGCCAAAATATGTGCAAATTGCTAAAAATGTTGGAAAGGCTAGTAAGCCTCATGCGTCGGGATTTTAGCCAATCGCTAGCTGTTAGAGACCAGGGTGAGATTCATGTGGGGGCAGATTATCCCTCATCTGTCCACAGAGGGGCTTTTATACTTTCCTCTGAATCATCTGGTGCTGCCACTGCCGGAGACAGGACACTGGGCTAGATGGACCTTGGGTCTGATCAGTCTTGTGGTTCCTATGTCCTAGAAGATTATAACATCCCATTTCCTCTTTAAGGGATGCCTTTCCAAAATGCATTAACACTAACATATACTAAAATCCTACTCACAACGAATAACTCCCACATGGCAGTTGCTACACAATATATTTAAACACAAAGTTGAAAGCCCTATATCTCCTCATATAACCATAACACCATAAACAACAACCCTTCTAATACCAAAAATGTCTTCCATCCCACCAGCATACCACAGTCTGACACAACTCGTAGACTTTCTGTCCCCTGGGTCAGTATTTCTTTAGGAAACTTTACAGCACATTTCATAAACAATAGAACAAATCATCTGTCCATATGATACACACCACAGCACATTTCTATTCCTGGGCCAAACAAGAAGACAAAGTTAAGGTTGGGAGGGTGGTGACAGTCAGGTTGGGTGCCAGTGAGGATGAAGGATTGCTTCAAAGCTGCGGATATTTTATGAAACAAAACTTTTTTAAAAAGGCCTTTAAAGAAATGGCACACGTTGCTAGAATGTTTCATTTTCCCCTAAAGAAAAGGGTTTCTGTAGCCGGAGAAGTGGGTTTAAACGTACACGGGGTGTTTGGCTGATTTTGTTATGTCTTCACGGGGTTGTTTCATTTGTCTCTGTCTCGATTAGAGGCTCCTCAGAGTTTGTGGGCCTTCCTGACCTTGCTTAAAGTCAGTCGGTATGAGTTTTGTATATCTATAAATTGGCTCTGAGTTCATCTTCCTTTCACTTTCAACTACCCTCTCTAAAGGTCTACACTACGGGAGGGGGGGGGTTTCGACCTAAGATACGCAACTTCAGCTACGTGAATAGCGTAGCTGAAGTTGCGTATTTTAGGTCGACTTACCTGGCTGTGAGGACGGCGGCGAGTCGACCGCTGCCGCGCCGCCGTCGACGCCACTTCCGCCTCTTGCCGTGGTGGATTTCCGGAGTCAATGGCAGAGCGATCAGGGATCGATTTTATCGCGTCTTCACTAGACGCGATAAGTCGATCCCCAATAGATCGATTGCTACCCGCCGATCCAGCGGGTAGTGAAGACATGCCCTAAGGTATCTCCTGCCTCTCTATGCCTCTCACACATCTTATTGACCATCTCAGAAACCCATAGCAGGCACATAACAGAAGATTGCCCATTTAAAAGCCTGGGTAGCTCCCAGAGCCAGTATCTAATGGCCATCGCTTTCCTTCAAACCAAACTTCTGTTTTATCCATGCTCACAACGTTAGAAAGAGGGGCCCAGTCCCATAGTTAACACTAGTCAGGCTTGGCTTGTAGAGAGGGAGGATAGGCTAGTGGTTAGGACTCTAATCTGGGATTTGGGAGACCCACGATCAATTCCCTGCACAACCACAGACTTCTTATGCGACCACGGGTGGGTTACTTAGTTTCTCTGGGCCTCACGTGAAAAATGGGGATGATAGCACTTGTCTACCTCCCAGCGGAGTTCTGAGGATAAATACCTGAGATTATTTGTACTACCTTAGTACGTATGAGCCCCAGTTATGGAGTAGGACCCTATATGCTGGGTGCTGTATAAACAGAAGCCAAAAAAGTTCCTTGCCCCAAAGAGCTTACAATCTAGGAAAAGAGATAGACCTAAGGGGGAGTACCAGGAAACAATGAGACAATACGGGTCAGCATGACGGGCAGTGGTCACAGCTCACCAGCGGCCTAGCTGTTGTCAGGGCTTTAATAGGCATCATGTCAGAGAAGTTGTAAGGAGGATAATGAGTTAGTTTTGTGGCTGTTTCAGGGGAGGTCTGAGGGGCAGCGTGGGGAAAAGCATAAAGGAGCTTGTTTGAAAATGGAAGAAGTAGGTGATGGGGGCTAGTGCTATGGGACAGCTGGAAGTGGGAGTCAACATCTCGGTTGGAAGGTGCTCGGTAACCATGGTGATAGAGGGCCTATAAGGATCTAAGATGTATAGATAGATTGTTCAGTAGAGCCAAAGCTATAAAGCGATTTCCTTCCTCTTCCCCGATATCCTTGCCATGCGGCTGTTGCAATGTCTGTGCCTGTCGAAAAATAGCAGTCTCTCTCACAGTTGGTCTTTCTCAGCCATGACTTTTAAGTGGATGTGTCTTTGGAAACTTTTTTTATCTATATCTTATTCTGAGGTGCTGCAATTTCTGGCTTTATACTCAGACAAGGTAATGCAATTTAGGTGGCGAAAATTGTATTACTTTTTACAAGATCCTCTTCCCACCACTAAGTGCCTGCCCCTTGTGGGGAATATGTTTTCACTCCCCCTTTTGAGAATGCTGCAGGCAACATTGCCAAGCCAGATTTTTCTCTGTCAAGTTTTCGCCTGTTTGTGAGCTTCTAGATGGGTTTTGACACTGGGTGTCCAAGGGCACAAATATCAAACAGCTCTTTCCTCTCATGATGACTTCAGACGCTTTCCTTTGGTGGTAAGTACAATCTGTTGGCAGGGTATTTGCATAGTAAGCACCACGTTGAGTGAAGGGTAAAACAAGTCAGTCCCAAAGCACAATGCATGTTGTATGGAAATTACATTTGAACCAGCTGAGTGTACGGGGGTGGGACTTTACCCCTAGTTAGCATGGAGCCAAGTGCCAAGAAGATGCCAGGTTCTGCACTGGACAGCATTCTTCAGGTCTGTAAGATGGTTTGTTACTAGTCCTGCTGGGGTATCCATTTAAACTTGGAATATGTATCTGTTGTGAGCACAGTTCTGTGTTAGATGCAACCTTTTTATTCTTTCCAAGGGTGGTTTCAAAACTTTCCCCAGTGCTGGTTCCAAATGGGTGGAGCAGGTGGCAAATGGCTTCTCCAATTTGAAGTGAGTGAGTGGGCAGTGCTCCTTTGCTTGTCTAATTATTTATTTACCTAGTTATGCACAGCGTTTGTTTTCTGCTGAAGTGATTCAAGCATATCATAGCCTTTTGCTTTAGCTCCTTTATCATGTTGTTTTACTGCTACAGTTCAGTGAGAAATTTGTCTTGGCCTTTGCAGAGCAGCGAGGATGTCATCTAATTTTATCGAGCTCCAGTGTGCCTCCCCCATGTGTTTTCAAGATTCCCGTTTATCACGTAGAAAGCAAGTGATGAGCAAGTCTGTGCAGAAGGAGAACTGTATTCTATGCTCTTGGCTGGGCAGAATAGCCTATAACATTCTAAAGCCATTCTAATGTGGCAGCTTCAGATAAGTGTATATGAAGGCTGGCCTTGGCTGGGGCCACCGGCGGTCCACAGCACACCATCGTAGGGAGTGCAAATGCTCTCATTTATTTTTAAGGGAATTTTTTGAAGGTAACTGAGCTTCAGAGAGATTATAACCAAAATGTCCATTGATTTCAACAGGAGCTGGAGCAGGTCCACTGCATGTGCTCAGACCCCTGTCCTCCTGGAGACACACTCACACATGTAAAGCACTAACAAATGCCACTGCAGTGTCTTGGGGCCTTCTTAAATGATGGGTTTTGTCAGCCCTAGTAGACTATAAGGCCAGAAGGGACCATCATGATCATGTAGTCTGATCTCCTGCACATCATAGGCCACAGAACCTCGCCCACCCATTCCTGTAATAGACCCATAACCTCTGGCTGAGTTACTGACGTCCTCAAATCATCATTTAAAGACTTCGAGTTTCAGAGAATCCACCATTTACACTCATTTAAATCTGCGCGTGACCTGTGCCCCATGCTGCAGAGGAAAACAAAAAAACCCAAAAGGGTCTCTGCCAATCTGACCCAGGGGAAAATTCCTTCCCGACCCCAAATATGGCAGTCAGTTAGACCCTGAGCATGTGGGCAAGACTCACCAGCCAGACACCTGAGAGAGAATTCTCTGTAGAAGACCCATGTGGCTAACTTGTGCTCTGGTCGTCACCACTGTAAATACACAGTTTCTCCACTGCAGTCAGTAGAGCTACTCTAGATTTGCACTCATGTCTCCGAGAGCAGAAACAAGCTCATTCCCGCCCCCCCTCAGCCTACTTGATATCTGCCTCGCAGCGTCCCACACCGGCGAACTCTCATTACACCTCCACATTTTTATGGCGCCTGGCACATCTGTTTTATTCGTCACCAGGTCCTTTTAATAAAGGACTGCTAGATATTGTAACTCACTGGTGGGTGCGTGTGACGGGTCCCCCGCCCCGTGCGATCCACTGAGGGGATGAGTTGCTACAGGCCTGAGCCAGGGAGCTTTGGCTGCTCGTGAGTTCCCTGGCTCAGTTCCTGGTGTGTCATTCATGATGGCGGCTGTCAAGATATCAATGCTGAACTGCATGTTCGATTGGCTGCAGTGACAGTTCGGCCCTGTTTGTTTGTCTTGCAGTAGTGCCCAGGATTGGGAGCTTACAGCCCAAAGAGTGGAGAGTCATGATGGGGGGATAATATAAGGAAGGGAAGGAGAGGCAGGATGGGCCAGTGGTTAGTGGGCTAACCTGGGACTTGGGAGACTGAGGAATGATTCCCTGCTGTGACCCAGACTCCCTTTGTGACACTGGGCAAGTCACTGAATAACTTGCCACGTAGATGAGCCCTACACAGCAAGCCAGGGAGCGACCGTCCTGTATGGCACTGCTGCCGTGCACTGAAAGTCCTGGTGCCTGGCTTGACTTACACACTCTGGGACTTCTGGGTGATAGTAGTGCCATATGGGACATCACTGCACAGCAAGCTGGTGTGCCGTACATTCCCACCCTGGCTTGCTGCGCGGTAACAGCCTGCATAGACAAGCCTCTGGTTTGTCTGCACCTCAGTTTCCCATTGGTAAAGTGTGGATGATAGCCCGTCCGTCCCTCAGAGGGGTGTTGTGAGGGTAAATGCATTGAAGATTCTGAAAGCCTTAAACAGACTGGCAATAAGGGCTGCATACGTACCCGAGACAGACACCAAATTGCATAGAGCGGCACTGTGAAGGCATCATAGCCTTCCCTCAGATGAGCGAGCAGGAGACTGTAATGAATTCAGAATAACAATCTCCGTGGGAGGTGATGAGCATTTGCTAGAGAGGGCACAATGAAGCTGTCAGTGTGTGTGTATGTCTGCCCATTTCAAATTGCGAGCTACACTCTTGATTACAGCATCCCGTGTTTTCTGACTTGCCAAAGATGTTCTACCTCTGTTCCCAGAGTGGGCCCTGTCAACAGGAGTTTTCAGTCATGTTTTTCGGCGGGCAAAGTAGGCAGAAGGGGGGAAAGGTATCTGATTTGTGCGTTTGCTGACAATTTACGCGAGGGAGCTCATTTTAAAGCTCCCGAGCTAAGAGTTGAGGAGAGTTGGTATCTCCCTCTTTGCACATCTCAAACTTGAGGCAGCAGAATTGATTTGATTTCAACTCCTCTGGTTCCCATGAATGAAAAGTAATATTTGCACGTTCTCAGCCGAAAATAATCTGAATATTTTGTAATTCGCAGATCTAGGTAGGCATATGGCAGGAATGTTTATAATTCTAGACGTTATGACAAGACACCCATACAGATGAGACTGAACCTGTTGCAGTAGTTACTGTAGCTTAAAGGAACATTATTTAATACCTATTAATGGAACTGTTGAAGCATAAACATTCACAGCTTTCAGAGTCTGAAATCACAGCACAAAGTGTTAGGGCAAATCATTCATAAGGGTCCAGCAGAGGATAGCACCCACATCTTTAATTGAAGCATGCGTGTAGCCAGGGACAGAATGATGTGGCACATAGACCATGGGGGACGTATCGCTGGCGATCCAGACAGGAGTAGGAAGTTTCCAGACGGCCTGTTGCCAAGGCTTAGGGAAGTGTGAAGAAGGTGTAGACCCCACTTGGTACAGACTCAATCCTCAAGCCCCTTAGGGTCACTGACATCAGTAGGCGTATATACCAAGTAAGGACTGCAGGATTCTTTCTGGCCACGTTTCTACCTGGCCCCATCACCACAGTATATGAGTGTCTATAGCTGTGGTACAGTAAGTGGTACTGAACCAATGAATGTACCAATACTAGGCCTGGGCCCAGGGCAGCCAGTGTCCCTTGAGAGGAAAAGCCACACTCTGGTGATGGATGTCAATGGTGGGACTATTTAAATTTAGAAATAAGGGGAGTGTCAAAGGGGTCAGGGCCCAGCCTACCTCTGACAGCTACACAAGGGGGAAGGAGGCAGTTCGGGTTCACCTGGGTGTCGATAGCACTGAGTCACGGGAGGCAGTTAAGTAAGCAGGGAAGAACCTGGGCATGATCAGAGGCTAAGGACCTCAGTTAGAGAGGGAGCTCCTGAGGAGAAAGGACACTACCAGAGGGATGGCAGAGAGAGGATCCCTCCAGGAGAGTGGGGAGACGCTGCCAGAGAATCCAACCCTATGAAGAGAGAAAAGCAGGGCGAGAGGCGGGGGAAGCCTACAGAGAAGAAGAGGTCGGAAGTAGCTCTGGGAGCAGTGAGGGACTGCAGGACTGGTTCTCGCTGTTCCAAACAAGGGCCCTGAGTTGGAACCCGGTGGAGTGGGTGGCCTGTGTTTCCCTACCTACTCCAGCTAAGGATGCTGGAGAAGAAGGTTCTAAACTCAGGAGACCTTTGGCTATCATGATCCCACCAGAGCCATGGGAGTCCCAACTCTCCATTACCCTGAAGGGGGCAGAGACTATTAAGGACCTGGCTGGAGAGTCATAACAAGGGCTAGAAGAATACACCACATGGGTGGGAGGCAGGTTGGTGTAGCATCCCATCCTGCCGCAAGGGGGCACTAACAGACAACGGCCCCATATTACAGGGAGATTGAGAGAGTCAAGTGTGGAATCTGAAAATAGCTATGAGAAAATTTGCCAGAAAGACTAATTCACCGGCGTGAGTCTGCTGTGAGTGCCCAGTAAATCAGATGCCCAGTCTGCAAGCCTAAGGAGGGACAACGCAGGGACCAAGTGAAAGCATTGACATGATTTTAAAAGACAATAGATTCCCATGTTTTGTCAACCCTGGCACTCCAAAAATGGAATCCCTCCAAGACACTGGACTTTACGCCCATGCTAGATGTGGTGCCAAAGTTGCCATTTATTTGCATTTTGAGCAAGTTATTTCCTCTTTCCTTTTACTCCTAAGCTCAGTATTACCAACCTTAGACATTCAAACACACATGTCAGGCCCCCCAAAATCATGATATTGGCTTAAAAATCACATTAAAATACTTTTGGAGTTTTTTTCATTTGCCTTCTAGTTTCTGAGCCTTTAGGGTGCACTCAGGTCACATTATCTTTGGACCTGTGAGGGCTAGAAACTTTCTTTGTTTACAAAACCAACAACAAAACACATGAACAATGCCCCTGCCAGTTTCCCATTCAATAACATGACTCCAAAAGTTGGGGATTTAAGAAAAACATTAATTATGGTGAGATTCCTGATAAAATCATGATTGTTAGTAGCACTGTGATCCCCCTCTGTCCTGCTTCTTAGGCCTGTCTACATGAAAATTTGTACCAATCTAGTTTTAATGGTCTAGAAACCAAATGAACTAAATCAGTGCAAATCTCCCATGTGGACACAATGCAGGTGAAGTTGCTAGACAATTGTCTTAGGCTAATTTGATATAATGCACTCTTAAACACAGCTAAGAATGTCAACATAAGGGGGTTGCATCTGTTTGCCAGAAGCTGGGAATGGGCGTAGACTAGATTTTGGTTTGCTTTAGAATCTGTTTCTGCAGCAGCTCAGAAATACTTTTAATCTGATGCCAGGAAGTTTTCCCATCCAGGAAACTTTATCACCTCCTAATCTCTAAGCCCACCCAAGCCATTTTCATTTAGATGTAGGATACATGCTTAATTGAATTGTAAGAGAGGTCGAATTACATCAATTAAAAAGAGCAGAGAAAAAATACATTGACGTACAGTTAGGTCCCATGGGGGCAGGGGAGTGGGATCCTCAGCTATACCAATGCTGCGCCCGACACCTCTGGAGGAGAATTGTTACGCCACCTCCACTGCCCCCCACTCAATCCTGAGGCTAGGTAGGGACTGTTTTACCCCTGGTATAATGTAGAGCAGTTTAAGGGCTGCTCTAAGTTGTGCCTGGCTGTAATTACACCCAAGAGGCTGTTCTGGCAGCTGGGTTCATTGGAGCACAGTGGTGCTCCAGTGATACTCCCTTTCTTAACATTCTCCCTACAACAGAAGGTGCGTCTGGGCTGCTTTGCCAACTCTGTGCCATCGGGGAGGAACCCACAGGGAGCAGGTTATGCAGAGCAACTGGGGCCTTGGGAAGGGGTGGGGAGGGGAAGGATCTGGCCTGCCATGTTTAGGTTGTTTGGGGACATTCACGCTTGCTATTTTCTGGGAAGTGTCTCTGGCCAGTATGGCCTCGTCTATGCAACATGCTTGCTCTGCCGCTCAGCACAAGCCTGAGTTGGACAAACTGCAAGGCACGATTTAAGGCTCACCTGTTCTGTCTGGCTTTTAATTAGCTACCAACTATTCCTGTTGGTAAGGGGTTAGTGTTTGATTTTAGTGAGTTACCCACTCGAGTGAGTCACATTTATTTAAATGCATTTGTTTTAGATTGATGTTCAGGGCACTCAGATGACACCCTAAGAAGTTAAAAGTAAGTGCAACCCATTGGTCCGAGTGCATTGTGTCTCCACAGAGCATGTGAATTTGTTACAGCCCCAGTCATAGAGCCCGTCTGTCTGGCTGCAGCTACCAGGGCTCATGATTTTAGCTCTGAAGGTCCCCATTTTGGCCCAAGCTGGCATCTGACACACAACCATGGCACGAATGATCCAAAAAGAACATAGGCCTGCATTTGCAAATGTCCACATGCAGTTTTGCCCAATGAATGTGTGTAACAGGAGTTGCAAATACACATAAGCGCAGCACCCCAGATTGCAAGGGCCATGGCGCAGACACGCCAGCAGGTGTGCACAGATGTACGTTTGTTTTGCTCGCATGCTGCATCCAAAAGATTGGGCCATAGATCTGAAACACAACCCAGCGAAAACAAATCCCATCACACCAGGGAAACAAACATATCACAAAACTCAGCACCCAGAAACACTCCTGGTTCTCACCTACCCCAGTTTTACAGTGGTGTAACACCATTACTTCTGATTTACATCACTGTAAGTCAGGAGAATCAGACCCCAAATATAAGGCAAACAATATTGAAAAGAGAGACCCATCTAGTCTCAATCCAGGAATATCCTATGTGTGTTGCTGGATGAAATGGTTCTGATGAACCTTGCGCCACACAAGGATCTGTACATTTTGTTCCCCAGAAAATCTGTTACATAGAAGGCTAAGATCCTCAGCTCCATTTGATAGAGCAGTTGTAATTCACACCAGCTCAGGAGCTGGACCCAGGGTGTTTAAGAATTCTTGCAATTCCTTTGGAGAGTGTTGATACTGAAAACGGGGGCTGCAAGCTCCACCATCCTGGGAAAAGATTTGCTTGCAAACCTGTGCTAAATCCCTGTCAGAGGTTAGGAGTTTGGCGAGATGCTTGAATCTGTGGCTGTTGGTTTCATTTCTTGTAAGCAAACTATATTTCTGCAACTTAGATTTCAGCACAAAGGCGTCCCGCAGTGCTGCTGTAAAAGCAATACTAAGGATTCAGTCGGGCTTTAAAATATTTCAAGGGTCTTCTTTGTCTTGTTGGGATCAGCAGGTTCCTTTTCAGCCAAGCTGAAAAGCCTGATGAAAACAATAGGGGACTATTCCAAGACATTTTTGTTTAGGCCAGTACCATTCCCCAACTCCTGACACCGTAGGCAGCTGGTAAATATCATTCTTTATCAGCTAAGTAATCTTTTTCAGCAGCGATCGACCACCCACATCTGACCACCAAATTTCCACTCTCCTTGCCTTGGCTGACATTTATTTAACAAAGAGCTACTAACTGCTCTTTTATCAGCTAAGAAAGTTTAACACAGGAGGGGACAAATGTGATAGGCACCATATGGCAGGCACTCATAGCTAAGTCAGTACCTCTATGCATCCTCCATAATGGTTATTTTGAACGGGAGCTGAAGGCAGGATGCTTGTGTGAATTTGTGAGATAGGAGTTATTTAACCGCTGTGTTGCTGGAACAAAATCAACCGTGTCATGCCTCAGACCCTGCCTTGATGGATGGCTTAATTTTTTTTAAGGATTTTTAAATATCATGTGAAATGAAGGAAATATGATTTAATTTGGGCCTTTGGGTTTAGTTTGTATTTTGGTTTTTTAACCGTATATGCCATCAAAGCCTCAAACTTTGAGGAGCACTCATATTAGTTCAGTGCCAATGTGTTCTTCTCCCTGGAAATGACTGTCCCTCCCCTACAGTGTCTTCCTGACAAGGTAAATAAGACAGTATATTTTTTTCAGATATGCTGTGTCAGCTGCAGTAAGGCCAGAAGGGGGTGGTCTAAAGAGATTGCAGAAACTCTCTCATTTTCTTTATCAAGTTTCTACCTTTTATAAACATAGCTAGTCAGGGAAGAATGAAGCAATGTGTTGGTGTTCTCTTCTTTTAGTCTGTCTAATCACTGCGCTAGGGAAGCTTAGCTGGGCTTCCCTGAGCTTCAGAATTCAGATTTTGATTTTAAATCTTCTGGTTAGTTTAAATAAGTCTCCTTTAGCTCCCACCTTTCCAGCCCAGGGGTCTTGCAGGCAGAGGTAATGGATGCTGGGGGATCTCTGGGTGGGTGGAAAGAGCCCCAAAGGTCTGTGTGGGCATTGCATTCTCACAGCCTCCCACCACAAGGATCAGCGCTACAGATGCCTCCCTGCTAGGCTGCTGTGCGAGCTTTCCGGAAGTCACAGCTGAGGGCAAATGGTCCCCACAGGAAGTGACCCCCCCACATATCAACATACTAGTGCTCAGAGCAGTCCATTACACTCGTCACTACTTCCTTCCCCAGCCCGGGGTCACCCAATCAAGAATAATGGTGGCCAACAGAGTAGCAATGGATTATATTGGGCAACAAGGAGGAGCAAGATCCCAGTCCTTACACGCTGAAGCCGTAGGGCTACGGAACTGGTGCATATCTCCCCACATACAGACCTCAGTGGGTTAGCTGCCAGGACTGCAGAACACAGTGGCAGACTCCCTCAGCAGGCATTTCTGCCTCGACCATGAACAGGAGCTGATTGAGGTATTCGGAAGGATATGTCCCACCTGGGGTTGTCTGCAGAGAGATCTCTTCATGACACCATCCGCTGCGAAGAGCAGATGATGCTGTTCACGGGGAGGACTGCAATTCAAGGGGAGATGCCTTCGCCATCCCTCGGCCGTGTGTATTACTATATGCCCGTCTCCTGATGCCATTACTGTTCAAGGACCTGAACAAGTTGAAACAGGGGAAATTACTAGCCATCCTCATAGCACCATTGTGGCCAAGACCAGTTTGGTTTCCAGAACTGTCTTGCATGTCTCAACAGCTGCCTCACCTCTTCACTCACCACAACCGCTTGTCACTTCGTCTCAAGGCCCAGTGACTAGATGGTTCTCTGGCCCAGAACCAGACAGCTCTGCAGAGCTGCAGACAGCACTGCTCAATAGTAGGAAACCCACTACAAGGAAAATCTACTGACAGCAGTGGAAACGCTTTCAGGTTTGGTGCAGCCACCGGTCTGTAACTCCTCTTGAATCTCGTCTGACACACATTCTCGGTTACCTGCTAAATTAAAAAAACTACAGAATTATTGCTGAGCTCGGAGAAGGTTCCCGTGGCTGCCATCCCTGCCCCCCTTCCATTGAGAGATGTTCAGTTTTCATTCACCCATCAGGTTTGTTAAGGGTCTGCTCAAGCTCTTTCTTCCTGTCAAAGAACCTATTCCACCATGTGACCTTAACTTAGTCCTTCACGGGCTGAGAAACCCCTGTTTGAACTAGGAGGAGCTGTTCCCTCCTCTCTTTGTCCCTCAAGACCTCGTTCCTCATCGCCATCGCCTTGGCCAGGAGGGGAGCAGAGCTGGGAGCCCTCATGGCTGACTCATTGAACACAGTGTTCTGTTGCGGCAAGGTGATACTACACCCACACCGTCATTTCCTGCTCAGAGTTTCTTCAGAATTCCACATTCGCGATTATCCCAAGCCTCACTCTGCAAGCGATGAAGTGAGCCTACCCACACTAGGTGTAAGAAGAGCGCTTGCCTTTTACCTTGACAGGACTAAGCCCTCTAGGGCTTCTCCCTAGGCTGTTCATCTTGATTGAAGAATGAATGAAAGGGCACCCGCTCTCTACTCACAGACTCTCTAAATGGGTTTTGGGGTGCATCCTAACGTATTATGAGGGCTTTGGGGTTCATCCCACTCCCAGGGTGATTGATCATTCCACCAGGGCTCAGTCTACTTCTCTCACCCTACTGAAAAACATGCCCATCCAGATATGGGCAAGGCAGCCACGTAGGCCTCTGTGCACACTGTCCCCCGGCACTGTGTTCTCATATCTGCTCCCAGAGCTGATGCAGTTTATGGCAATGCTACTCTGTAGTCCACACTGAATCTGTCTCCTCAGCACCCTTCTCCGTAATTGAGGTACTGCTCAGGAATTTCCTGAAGTTGGAGGAACCACAGGGACACTACTGGAAGGAGAGTTACTGATCCAAGTTCCTGTACAAGGTTCTTCAAGATGTGTGTTCCCCAATAGATGCTCCATTACCTGCCTTCCTTCCTCTCTGCCTCAGTCTTCTGACTGGACTTCATGTCTGAGAAGGAACTGGAGTGGCAGTGGGTCTACCCCACATATGCTCTTGCCCCGGAGCACAAGGATGTATAGGGTGCAGGCGCAGACCCGCTAACACTGCTAGCAAAACTCACCAAGAGCACATGGGCATGCGCACGTCCAGAAGGGGAACCCCCATAGCAACACATGTCTTGAACTCCAGTTATTGTACAAGGTAAGTAACCTCTCCCTCCGTCCCTGGGGAATCCTGAGCCAATAAGAAGTGCCTCAGAAGAAATCTTGGCTAAGGTACAGCATGAGTTACCCAGAATTAGCTGAATATCTAGGAAGGTTTTGGGTTCAGCTTGGGGTGAGATTTAGACCGGTTCTTCAAGTTTATTCCAGCATTGGCTGCGCATTCTTAAATGCAGAGATTTGTTCCCACCCACCCAGTAGCAACTGTACAAGGAGGGGTGGGTTTTTGGCAAACATCACCTTAGGTCTATCATGAATAATAACAGGCTTGCCTGGATACAGCTCTCTCCTTGTAAAAATCCTTTCAGAGCTGGAAGGGTCAGAGGGGTCAGACTGTAAAATAAACAGATAAGTGGTGGTGCTCTGACATGCTCCACCCCACTCATGGATGCCGCACTGAGATGCCACTTGGTAGATCAGATAGAGCTTCCTAATATCACCCTCCAGCTTCTTTCTTGTGTGCTTTGATCAGAGCTGAACGAGTCTGCAATGCTGATGGTTGGGTTCAGAATTAACGCCCCACTGAGATGAATGGGGGAGTTCATGCTTTTCCCAGAGCTATTGTTTCAGCTCCCTGCTAACTCAGGCAGGCAGCACTGCACCTTGTGAGGTTTGGCTCACATTTTGAAGGTTATCTTTGTAACCAGAAGGGCAGATGACTGATTATTTTTTAAATTGATAGCATACATTTTGAAGCACAAGAAAGCAGCTCCCATGGAAAACGAATGGGTCATTGACAAGTGTGAGCCTCCTCTCCCCAGCTCATGGGCACGCACGGAGGTTTCCGAAAAATATGGTGCTTACGTAAGTAGGTGGTAAATATACATTGACATCTTTCAAGTCAGTGGAACGCTCATGACATTTGAATCATTGTGAAGCAGCACATGCGGGAAGTGCAGGCAGAGGTCTCTTCAACAGAGATTTGCGAACGTGCCTCTCATGTAGCTATTTGAAATGCTAATTACATCTAAATGATCTTGAACAGCCTGCATGGCCTTTACCCAGGAAGGACTCCTCCTTCTCTTACATATGGATGTTTTTTCCATAATGAGATTTGTTTTCATTTCAGATTTCCAGGGCGGAGGTTGCATTGTCGTGATGGGTCACAGCCATTTGCATGCACGATGTGAGCGATGCATCAGCCAGAGACTCTGTTAAAAGCAGTTTACAGAAAAATACAAGGGAAGAAAAAAGCTTCTTTCGGTAAAAGCAACTTTTCAAATATTTGACTAAGGAAACATTATTACTTGCATGTGCATCCTAGGGGCTGATTGTCGGCTCAGACAGCCTGCACTCGGTGCAAAACCGAGGAGGCCAAAGGTGACTTAAACTTGTAGTTTCTACTCTGAGAGGCTCAAAAGAGCTAGAAAGATTCTATTCTATATAGGGTCTAGGGCTGTCAAGCGATTAAAAAAAATAATCACATGATTAATCGTGCTGTTAAACAATAATAGAATACCATTTATTTAAATATTTTTGGATGTTTTCCACGTTTTCAAATATATTGATTTCAATTACAACACAGAATACAAAGTGTACAGTGCTCACTTTATATTTATTTTTATTACAAATATTTGCACCGTAAAAAATAAAAGAAATGGTATTTTTCAATTCACCTATTACACGTATTGTAGTGCAATCTCTTTATCATGAAAGCTGAACTTACAAATGTAGAATTATGTACAAAAAATAACTGCATTCAAAAATAAAACAATGTAAAACTTTAGAGCCTACAAATCCATTCTGTCCTATTTCTTGTTCAGCCAATCACTCAGACAAACAAGTTTGTTTACATTCGCAGGAGATAATGCTGCCCGCTTCTTGTTTCCAATGTCACCTGAAAGTGAGAACAGGCATTCGCATGGCACTGTTGTAGCCGGCATTGCAAGGTATTTACATGCCAGATGCGCTAAAGATTCATATGTCCCTTCATGCTTCAACCCCCATTCCAGAGGACATGCGTCCATGCTGATGACTGGTTCTGCTTGGATAACGATCCAAAGCAGTGTGGACCGACGCATGTTCATTTTCATCTGAGTCAGATGTCACCACCAGAACAGCAGAAGGTTGATTTTCTTTTTTGGTGGTTCGGGTTCTGTAGTTTCCACATTGGAGTGTTGCTCTTTTAAGACTTCTGAAAGCATGCTCCACACCTCGTCCCTCTCAGATTTTGGAAGGCACTTGAGATTCTTAAACCTTGGGTTGAGTGCTGTAGCTATCTTTAGAAATCTCATATTGGTACCTTCATTTTGTTAAATCTGCAGTGAATGTGTTCTTAAATGAACAACACTTGCTGGGTCATCATCCAAGACTGCTATAACGTGAAATATATGGCAGAATGTGGGTAAAACAGAGCAGGAGACATACAATTCTCCCCCCGAGTTCAGTCACAAATTTAATTAACGCATTATTTTTTTAATGAGTGTAATCAGCATGGAAGCATGTCCTCTGGAATGGTGGCCAAAGCATGAAGGGGCATATGAATGGTTAGCGTATCTGGCACGTAAATACCTTGCAATGGCGGCTACAAAAATGCGATGCAAATGCCTGTTCTCACTTTCTGGTGACATTGTAAATAAGAAGCAAGCAGCAGTATCTCCCGTAAATGTAAACAAACTTGTTTGTCTGAGCGATTGGCTGCACAAGAAGTAGGACTGAGTGGACTTGTAGGCTCTAAAGTTTTTTACATTGTTTTGTCTGAGTGCAGTTATGTAACAAAATCTACATTGTAAGTTGCACTAATTTTTTTAATCACAATTAATGTTTTTGAGTT